>NC_077234.1:48202182-48530402 GCF_027887165.1 Monodelphis domestica
CAAATGTGAGGAAAAGCATTAAGCAGTGGGAGGAGCATCAGATTTAGTGTCAGAAGTCCTGGGTTCAAATCCAAACTCTGCTGCATACTATCTACATGACCCTGCGCAAATTATTTTGTTTCTCTTGGCCTCCGTTTCCTCATTGCTAAATGATATAGTCATAATACATGACCTTGAAAGTCTCTTCCAGCTCCAAGACTGTGAGTCAGTGACCTGTCTATCTCTCTCCTCACCTGCTGCCTGTGTCCTAGAGAGAGAGTTTCTTCTGTTTCTCTCCTCTCAACACTGTTCACAATCATCCAAGTACATGCTCAACAAGTAGGAAAGACACACTAACATTCAAGGAAATCACAGGTGTTGGGAATGATATGGATTACATAAGTTACCAGAATGTTGTCTCATGTTGCTCAGTTTGGCATCATTTTTTAAGCCCTTACCTTCTGTCTTAGAATCAATTCTGAGTATCAATTCCACTGCAGAAGAGCAGTAAGAGCTAGGTAAGTGAGTGGTAAATCACTTGCCCAGCATCACACAACTAGGAAGTATCTGAGATTTGAACCCAGGACCTCCAGGTCTGGCTCTCTATCCACTGAGCCCCCTAACTGCCCCTTGGAATAGTATTAAACAGCCTCTCTGGGAATTTTCCCTGTTTCATTCCTTAATCCAAGTCTCCCGCTTCTCCTCTAGCCTCAGCTTTTGGGGTTTCTGGTAAAAGCTAGCTCTGTGTCTACATTTCCAAACTCTCCTCCAAGGCAAGACTCTGTACCTACCTTCCTCAGTTGTAACCCTACAACATTCAAGATACCTGGCACATCTAATCCCCTTTTCCTATGGTGTCATAGATAGAGAGCTGGGCTTGGAGTCAGGAAGCCCTCTATTCGAATCTTGACTAAAACACCAACTGGGTGACTCTGTGAAAGTTATTTCAACCTCTCCATCTATAAAATGAAGGGTAAAAAGAATGGTCTCTTCCAGCTCAGTTTCTCCGGATTTGTAAAGCATACCTCCTCACAGAATTGTTGTGGAGTTCTGATTGAATCATTTAGTTAAAGAATAATTGTCAATGAGAACCATTATCCTCTCCTCTCCTGTGGCCACCACCCCACTTCTGGCTCTTATTTCTAGATTATTCCAATAGCATTTTAATTGGCCTCCCTGTTTCAGTCTTTCCTGACTCTGATCCATCTTCCACCCAGCTGGCAAAGTCATCTTCCTAAAAAAACAGGTTTGACCGTGTGATTGCCTTTTTAAAAAATTCTTCAATGGTTCCTCATGGCATATAGGATAAAAAAGAAGCTTCTAGCATTTCAGGCTCTCTCCAGTCTGGCTCCACCCTATCCCACTAGCCATATTTCATATTACCTCCATTTATACATCCTGCACTCCAGTCAAACAATACTGCTAACTGTTCCCCAAACTTTGCATTCTGTCTCTCTCTTCTGTGCATTTGCCTAGAGCAGAGGTTCTCAAACTTTTGGGTCTCTGAACCCTTTTATATCTTAAGATTGTTGAGGATATTTCCAAAGAAGTCCAAAGAATTTTTGTTTAAAAGACATATTTATCACTATTTACTATATAAGAAATTAAAACACCTTAGTATTATTATGAAAATAGTTTTGACCTCACAGACCCCCTAAAAAAATCTCCAGGACTGACTCTGAGAACCATCCTCCCTCCCTAGTTTCCTTAGTGGAAAGTTGCCTTTCTTTTTATTTTTAAATCCTTTCTTTCTATTCTAGTAACAACTCTAAGACAGAAGGGCAAGGGCCAGGCAAAAGAGATTAAATGACTTACCCAGGGTCACACAGTTAAGGAAGTGTCTGAGGCCAGATTTATAAATTGTCCTTCTTAACTCAAGTAATTCTAGAGGTCTCTGTTTGAGCTTTCTTTATCTCACTCATTCCCTAATCTGCATTTTATTTGTCTGGGTTCATGTTGATCCCTCAAAACCTTTCTTAATTGCTCTTTGTTCTGACAGCCCTCACCATCACCTTGCCCAAACTTCATCAGTGTCCACTTGAACTCAGTTTGACCTGCCTGCAATGATTCTCAGTCTCACCCTAGCCATTGGTTATGTTTGTTCCTTTCAGACTTATGAGAAAAAATGCTCATGCTCTCCACATCCAGAGAAAGAACTGTGGGAGCAGAAATTCAGAGGAAAAGCAACTGCTTGATCACATGGGTTGATGGGGATATGATGGGGGATGTAGACCCTAAATTGCACCCTAGTGCAAACATCAATAACATGGAAATGGATCTTGATCGATGACACATGTAAAACCCAGTGGAATTGATCTTTGGCCGGGGGAAGGGGGGAAGGGAAGGGAAAGAACATGAATCATGGAATCATGGAAAAATATTCTAAATTAATTGATTAAATAAAAATTTTCAAATTAAAAAATAAATAAATGTTTGCTTTTTTTTTTTTTAAACCCTTACCTTCCGTCTTGGAGTCAATACTGTGTATTGTTCCAAGGCAGAAGAGTGGTAAGGGCTAGGCAATGGGGGTCAAGTGACTTGCCCAGGGTCACACAGCTGAGAAGTGTCTGAGGTCAGATTTGAACCTAGGACCTCCCATCTCTAGGCCTGGCTCTCAATCCACTGAGCTACCCAGCTGCCCCAAATGTTTGCTTTTGTGTCTCTCACTGCCTGGCACATAGTGGGTACTTAATAAATGTTTGATATTAGCCAGCCTAATACAATTCTCATTGAAATCTATCCTGGATAGAGACAAATTAAATATCAGCTGGAGCCTAGAAATCTTCATCTTCACTATGGACATTCAAAGCACTTTAAGATAGTCCCCTGTGAGAGTTTTTACTCTGGGGAAGGCATATTCTGGCTGTTTAAATGTGCCAACAGTCCATGGCAAGTGTACACTTAGGAAATCAGAAAGGAGCCCACCATTATTACTGATGAGGCTAAAAAGAAGCGGGGAGAGGTGCAAAAGAAGAGACTGCTATAGGTAAATTAAATTCTGGGTTTGTCAGATTTAAATGATTTAATCTGGCCTCGAGATGTCTTCTAGTTCTTTGATGCTATTGGCAATAGAATTACTGGGAAGTGACTCTTAGTAAATAAGTACCTAGACTCTGGAGAGATGCCTATTTTGAGAGATTTCCTAACTGCCCTGGTGCCCCATTGGATTTAAATTCCTTGAAGTCAGTATATGTACCTCATTTTTTTTTGGTTACCCCCAGCACCTAAAGCACAGTGCTTTATGTATGGTCAGTAATGATAAATATTTGTCGAAATGAAATATAGCTTCCTTGGTAACCCATTCCTTGGTAACTCGGTGGGAAAACAAACAACGAATGAACTTTGTAGGCTCTTCCTGATGGCTAATCTAACCCTGGCATACCAGACTACAAATCCATCCTCTCTTGTTCTCATACAAGTGAAGAACAAATAGTTTAAGCAGCAAAGAACACTGCTGCCCAGTTAGTTACCTGACCTTATTGGCTGATGAGGGCCAAACTAGGTAATCTGATGCTAATCTTGGCAATTAGGTACTCCTCCCATCACCAAAGGTAACTCCAGGGAAACAACAAGCTCTATGTTTCTTTGTCAGCTGTCTATCTTCAGTTCAGTGCTCATTTCACTAGAGCTCTGTTGTGTGTTTTTGTGGACTTAATCGAGTTAGTATCTTGGCTCAACCCTCACCCACTGTCCTCTTCCCTTCCCCATTACTCTTCAATAGATTCTAACCACATCATCATGGAAAAATAAAATAAATCACACATGCTTGGTTTGACTAAATGGATTCTTTAATAATGGCCAAGGGAGGAAATGTTATGTAATATCTAGGGGTTGTTTATCATCATCATCACCATTATTAAGGAGTTATACAATACTGTAAGGTTTTCAAAGCACTTTTAAAATGTCATTTCATTTTTTCCTCACTCTTTAATGAAGATGCAACTATTTTATTTTATTTTTGAAAAATAAAATCATTACTTTCTATCTTTGAATACATACTAAGTATCAGTTCCAAGGCAGAAAAGCAGTAAAGGCTAAGTGACTGGGGTTAAGTGACTTGCCCAGGGTCAAACAGCTAGGGATTATCTGAAACAAGATTTGGACCCAGGACCTCCCATTTCTAGGACTGGTGCTCTATCTACTGAGCAATGTCACTGACCCAAAATGCAATTATTGATTCCATTTTACAGATGAGGAAACTGAGACTGAAAAATTAAATGACTTGGTGTCACAGCCAATTTGTCAGAGGTAATGACACTCTCCATCCACCTTAACTACTTTACATTCATATCCCAAACTCGGAAGATCTAAGTTCTAAATGAATGTTCTTGAACTCCGACCTCCCCAGCAGGTGTCTCTACCAGGTACTGGCATGTGTATTGTTTTTCCACTCATAGCCTCCAATAGAGCCCTTGTCTAGTCCACAACAGAACCCAGAACCTGGGGCATTTGGATTGGTCTTTGTTTCTTCCTCAACAGTAGTGATTGGCCATCTAGTTTTCACCAGATGGTGATTCCTCCTCCCCCTAACTCCTCCTTCATCTTCTCTACCTCTTTTGGCACCCCTCTTGACTCTGCTCCTGCTCAGATAAAAGAGCAGCCTCCCTCTCTTTGCCATTTCTTCCAAAGGTGGCCCACAGCCCCCACCCTACATTATTTCCAACCCAGCTCTTCATCTCTTCTTTGGTTTTCTCAAGCAGAAGTTGGTGGGTACACCTAACCCCAGGATCATTGGTTTGTTTTTTAACCCTTACCTTCCATTTTAGGTCAATACTAAGTATTGGTTTGGAGGCAGAAGAGAGATGAGGGCTAGGCAGTTGAGGTTAAGTGACTTGCCCAAGGGCATCCAGCTAGGAAGTATATGAGATCATATTTGAACTCAGGACCTCCTATCTCTAGACCTGGTTCTCTATCCACTGAGCCACCCAGCTGCCCTACCTCAGAAGTTTTAAGGGCAGGATTGACCTAAAACATAGCAACTGTAATAGGAAGAGGGGGTTTACAAAAGGACTTTGCAATGCAAACTTTCAAGTGATTGACAGTACCCTCTCCCTCCACCACTTCCAAGGATGAAGTTACAAAGGACTTTGGTTCATAGATCCAGAACTCTAAAGGACTTTAGAGGCAATTGAGATTAACCTCCACTTTTAGTAAATGAAGAAACTGAAGAAGAAAGAGAGCAAGTGACTTTCTCAGGTTCACATAATTAGCAAATGTTTGAGATGAGATTTGAACCCAAGTGTTCCAGACTCCAGATCTAGCACTTCATCCACTACTCCAATGCTGTAATAGCAGCAAATACTCTTGATACATTATATATCATACAACACAACTGAATATAACCAAATTGTCTCTTCACTGCCCCTTCCCCCAAAACCCAGAGCAGCAAGGGTTAGGCAATGGGGGTTAAGTGACTTGCCCAGGGTCACAGTGCTAGAGAAGTGACTGAGGCCAGATTTGAACTCAGGTCTGGCTCTCCATGCCCTGTGCTATCTAGCTGCTCTTCAACTAAATATAATGAAAATCATCCCTGGGCAATTGCCCCAAATCTTTCTCTTCTCCAGCCTAAATGACAAGAGAAAAAGGAAGAAATGGAAAACTTTATTTACTTGTTTTTGACATTTCTCTCCGTGTTTTCAAAGTAGGTACAAACACCAGACTGTGCGCCCCTTCTTCCTGCAGATGGAAGGCCCAGATCTGTTCTCTACTGCAAACCTTTCAGAAAGAATTCTGAGTTGCCATGTGATTCTCCATCCCAAGCCTTTCCCATCAGTCCCAAGAGAGCCAGCATGTATTCACTGGTCAAGCTGAGGTCTTTTAGAGAGCTTGACCCCACGCTATACTTAAAGATTAGGGCGTCCCTAATCACAGACACACGAGAGCCTGACAGGTTAACCGCAGACTTTGAGATGAAGGAGAAAGTAAAACTCATGAGACATGTTTTTCCGGTTTTCCTGTCTATTTAAATGTCTCTCCATCCTCTCTGCAGCATTGATAGCTACCCAGTGCTAAAGAAGGGAAACTAAAGTGTGGCATTGAAATATGGAGCTCTGCATGCTATTTGTGGGGCACAGTCCTAGGGGGAGAAAGACTCATCTTCCTGGGTTCAAATCTGGTGTCAGACACTTCCTCGTTGTGAGACCCTGGGTAAGTCACTTTACCCTGTTTGCCTCAGTTTCCTCTTCTATTAACTGAGCTAGAGAAAGAAATGGCCAACCGCTGTAGTATCTATGCCAAGAAAACCCCAAAATGGGGTGACAAAAAGTTGGAGGTGACTGAAACAGCTGAACAACCCACCACAAAGGGTGTGCTCTTATTCTGCTCCCAGCCAGAAGAAATATCCTTCTATCCTCTATCTCCAAGGAGAGGACTGAGAGGCTCCCTTTGTCAGGGGGCCCCTTTTCCCACAGGATCCTCCCACTCACATGCTAGCAACATAAGAGAAGAAGTATGCGTGACTTCATACTTCAGATTTGGATAGATGCATAAATCCTTTTTAAGGAAGTCAAGACCCAAGGCTACCATGACAAAGCTGGATTTCTGGAGCATTTGGCATTGAGGAATTGGATAACCAGCGATAATAAGCAAATATAACTTTTTTCTCCTTTCCTGGCTCTGAATAATGGGGTCTTGCTCACTCAGGGTGGTACAGTGCATAGAAGAAGCGGGGTAGTTCAATCAATCAGTAAACAAGCATTTAATTAACTCACATTTCTATAGTGCTTTAAGATTTATTCAGTTCTTTTACAAAAATGAATACTACAGGGGGGCAGCTGGGTGGCTCAGTGGATTGAGAGTCTGGCCTAAAGATGGGAGGTCCTGGGGTTAATCTGGCCTCAAACACTTCCCAGCTGTGTGACCCTGGGCAAGTCACTTAACCCCCATTGCCTAGCCCCTTACCACTCTTCTGCCTTGGAACCAATACATAGTATTGATTCCAAGATGGAAGGTGAGGGTTTAAAAAAAAAATAGAATGATAGCAATATAATGAGAGGTTATAGTAGGTTATATGACCCTGGGCAAGTCACTTAACCCCCATTGCCTAGCTCCTACTGCTCTTCTGCCTTGGAATCCGTACACAGTATTGATTCTGAGACAGAAGGGAAGGGTTTTTTAAAAAAAGAATAATATGGAAATGGATTCGAGTGATAATATATTGATGTATAACTCAGTGAAATTGCTTGTCAACCCTGGGAGGGGAGGAGGGATGAAAGGAGGGAGAAAACATGAATCATGGAACCATTGGAAAAATTAAAATAAATAAAAAATAAAAATAAACACTTAGAAAATTCTTTCATCATTGTAACCCTTTGAGGTAAGTAGAAAGGAAGTATTACTGTCCCATTTTGCAGAGGAGAAAACTAAGTTTCAGAAAGTTGGAATGTGTCATCCAGCCTTACAACAGTTAGTGAATAGCAAATGCAGGACCCAAGACTAGATTCCCCTGAATCCAATTCTAAGGCACTCCTGGGCTGTTGGAAGATAACGTTTGGAAAGTGCTTTGCCACTTTTTAATGCTAGCTGGCATGCAAAGTAACTTCAAGAGGGAAATTGATCTGGGAGGACTGAGACGAGTCCCTTCCTGGAGAAGATGGCACCAGAGTTCTTCTTGGCTGGAAGCTAGGAGACAAGTGAAGAGAGGGGACATCTATGTGGCCACAGAGGCCAGTGGCCCTATTCCTAACCAATCCATGCAGGATGGGGGTGCAGGGAGGAAGGAACAAAGACGGCTACGCCTACCAGACAACGCTGCCGCTGCCGGGTGACTCTCAGAAAAGTTCTTTAGCCTCATTTAACAGCTTTCTTTTCCCCCTTCAATAAGAAAGGGTAATCAAGGCAATTGAGTAGCTGGCAAACCTAAGAGCACAGCTTTGAAATTGTGAGGCTGATTGAGCTGATGGTTCAGACTTGTTCATTCATTTATGAATAAATCATCTTATAACACTCATCAGATAAAACAGAACTCCTGGTCCTTGCACCAGATGCCTGGACTGGGGATATTTTTCCTGGCGCAAAAAATACCTTCATGCTGGAATCAAATGCACTTGGATCAGGATCAAAACACATAAGGCATTGGGAGATGAGTCGTCTGCACACAAAGGAAGCTCTTATTCAGTAATACGCAGCGAGACCTTGGAGAATCTCGATACGTTTTTCTGTACCTTATTGAACGACTGCCTGGGATCGAATGTAAGTTTTGTTTCATAGAATCGCAGACTTGGAAAAGACCTCTGAGAGTCTTCCTAAAAAATACAGAAGATGTCCTTCCGCAATCCATCTGCTAAGGTGACCAGAGAGACATCCTGAGTGTGTATGTGTTTTCCCACCAGTCCATAGAAAAAAATTATCCAATTATCTAAGAAAAGGCACCCTCCACGCTTTCTGGTCAAGATCCATGCCTCGTATCCTTTGCACCCAGCCGAGTGACCCTCCCGCCACTGCCCCAGATGGATGGCTCCCATTCCAGGACTGGAGCGCATCTGTAGCCAAGACCTTGGCTTCTGTGATGGACTCACTCATCTGGGCTCTATTTCAGTGGAAAAGGGAGTTTTCCCAGGTCTTCCCTTCTTTTCTCTGCCCTCTCTCTACTCCTACACCATCCAGTACTGGCTGGCCAGTATTGATTCTATGACAGCCATAAGGAGACATTCTAGTGCCTGCAGCAGGTTAGGGAAGAAACCTGGAGCAACAGTAGGAAGAAAATCAGGGAAAGATAATAAACTAAGGTCTTCAAGGGCGGGACTGGCCTACTTTTGTCTTCGCATCTTTGGCCGCTAGTGCGCTGCTTTGTACAAGGTGAAGTGGTGAAGTAGACTGATGAAGAGGGAAGGAGAGCTTCATAGGTTCATAGATTTTAGAGGGCTTGTGGTCCAACTCATTCATTTTATAGATGAGGAAACCAGGGCCTACTGAGGTTCCATGTTTTGCCCAGGGTCACACAGCTAGTAATTATAGAATCAAGATTTCATTCAAGTTCTAGACTACAGAGTTAATGCAACTAAATGCCTTCCATTTCAAGGTTGCGGCTGCTCATTGAATAATGAATCCATGGAGTCCAGCATATTGCCCTTTTTCGTAGAGAAGCTGATTTGTGTGGTCTGATAGCAGCGATCCAATGAAATAATGGCCTTCCTAGCCCAAACTGGCAGTGTCCTAATGGCCGAGATAGCCCCTTGATCCAACTAGAAGCAAACTGACTTGTTCCTCCAAGAAGCTGCCTCCTACAGAGAAGTAAGCTTGGCTGAGCTGCCTGGAGAAAGAAAGGACATCAAGGACCTGCTGCTGTTCCAGAATTGGGAATTACTTCTTCATGAGCTTCACTAGCACTGTACTTAAAGTTCCTGCTTAATCATTTCCTTCCCCCTTAAGACTCTTCTCGTGGTGGATTTGTGGAGGGGATCACCCCATTTCTAACCACACTTCTTGGTAGGACATTTGAAGAAATGCCTTTGCTAAGGAATTGAGACTATTGCCTGATTGTTTAAAAAAAAAAAAAGAACACTGGTAGGGGCTTATTACCTGTGTCATCTTGGGCAAGTCATTTAACCTCTATGGGCTCCAGTTTTCTTATGTATAAAATGCAATGTTGTACTAGATGACCTCAGAGGTCCCTTCCAGCTTTAAATCTATGATCCTCATTCAACCTAAAGCCTATGGAGTTCTTCAAACCCTTTCCAAATAGCACAGATTATTTCTCAATGCTTTGGGAAGAGAATCAGGATCCCTACGTTCTAATCTAAAGAATCCCCCTTTTACCCGGGTTTATCATTTGGGAAATAGAAACTATACTTGCTATACTTACTCATTTGACTTTTCCAAAGATTAAATGAATAATGGTCTAGCAGTATTTCTAAAGCTGTCTAAGTTCTGAGAATTATTCAGCCTATGAGCCTGGAGAGCTTTATAAATACCACTGAGCCATTGTTCAGTGACAGAGACTGAGCACAGCTGGGATTACGGATTTTATCCAGGGCCTCATAACTGAAAATAATACTTCAAGATACTTAATGTCTCACTTAAAGGAGAAGAGAGAAGAGGTAGGGAGGCATACACACACTCAGGTCTATAATAATGCTATGTATTTACATATTGATCTAATAATAGATCATAAGTGCAATGATTGGTTTAAAAGATGGGATAGAGGGGGGCAGCTAGGTGGTTCAGTGGATCGAGAGCCAGGTCCAGAGATGGGAGGTCCTGGGTTCAAAACTGACCTTAGACACTTCTTAGGTGTTTAACCCTGAGGAAGTCACTTAACCCCCATTGCCTAGCCCTTACCACTCTTCTGCCTTGGAACCAATACACAGTATTTATTCTAAGAAGGAAGATAAGGGTTAAAAAAAAAAAAGGTAATATAGAGTGCTTGACTTGGAATCTCCAAATCTTTAAAATTTAGAGCTCTAAGACTTCCTTGGAATTTCTAGGGCTCCAGGAAGACCTGAATTTGAATCTTGTCTTGGATATTTATCAATGTGAACCCATTCAAGTCACTTAAACTCTCCAAGGCTCCATTTCCACAACTGTAAAATGAGGGGATGAGTCTTAATGACCTCTAAGTTTCCTTCCAGTTATAAATCTATTATATTATGGCTTGGGAGTGAGAAAGAGAAGCCCCCCCCAAAAAAATACACAGGAGCTCATAACTATATATCATGAATATTACTTCAATTTACATGGCAAACATTGAATATTCAAACAAGAGATTGTCTGAACCAAAAAAGAAGGGGGGAGGTACTATAAATTCTAAGATATTGATAAGGAAAAAAAGGCTTCAACAGATCATATGAAATTATTACAATAGAGAGCCCCCAAAACACAAAAAGTGCCTCAGCCAGCAAATGACTAATCTTCTTGTCAGGAAGGGAGATCAATCCATATTTCAAATATAAACTCATTTGCAAAATCTTGTGAAAGAGGATGGTGACAGGTTAGAAACAATATTGCCTCATAAAATAGCAAGAACTAGTAGAAGAAAAATTGTGTTTACAGAAAATTTGGTATGAGATTATATCAAGCCAGAGCATCCTCAGAGCCTTTTAATATCTGACTGGAAAGAGAACAACAAATGGATAAAAGATGGATTAAATCTGGCAGCATTTCTATGACATTATTTTCAACATCAGTGATAGCCAAACCACCACTCTCATATCTCAGTCCACAATGCACTTAATAAAGAAGTTGTCACTTGTCCTTTTTTTGAAGAGGACCAAAGACATTACAGGGTGATAGCTTGGCTTCTACATGAATTGGATTTTAATGAGGCAGAGCTACACAAAGTCATCAGCTTCACTCTTTCTTTCACCATCATCCATTCCAACGGTTCAAGTGTTCATATACTTGGAGTAGACATCCCCCTACCTCACCAACAAGCTTGGGGGCTATCAGTTACCCTCCACCTGGTTTAGCTCATTTGCCAAGAGAAGTTTCCTAGGTGTGGCCACCATACATGCTACAGATTCTCAGAGCAACAGGTGAAAGTTGGGGAAAAGGTGGACACTAAAGGTGGATGAGCAGCCCTAAAAAGGGTTCAATAAGCCTTCACTCCAGAGGTTCTAGTCTGCCCTAAATACCCCATACAAACCTACCAAGAAGTAGAAATGACACTAAACAAAACTAAGATTTATTAGAGAAAGGCAGCTAGTTTGGGCCAACAACACAGAGAAATCCATGGTGGAGGAGTCATAATTTCTAAAGGTACTGACAGATCAATTCTCAAACTATGTGAAAGATATGACTGGGGGAGAGGAGGTGATAAATGAAATGACCATCAAAAAATATAATCAAAAGTAAATTAACAACCCATGTTTATTTCTCATTCCAAAAAAAATCTTTATGAGAATGATTTATACATACATTGAGGCTGTTCTAAATGAAAATATGAAAAAAGCAATAGGTAGACTTTCACAGACAATTTTATGTAGCTGTCCACATTTTTACAGTCACACAACTGGCTACAAGACTCAAAGATCCCACTATTTGTTTATTCCTTTTTTTAAATGTGCTTTTTGCGTTGATGTAATTTCTGAATTTTTTTTTATAACCCCTACCTTCTGTCTTAGTAGTAACTCTAAGACAGAACAGCAAGGGCTGGGCAATCAAAGGTTAAAAGACTTGCCCAGGGTCATATCCCTAGAAAATATCTGAGGCCAGATATGAACCCAGGTCGCTGGCCCTTGTTGATTATTTTTTAAACATAGTATTTGACTCAAGAAAGCAAAATGGAACTTTTAAAGTTCTCCTCTAACTCAAAAGTCCTAAATGGATGCAAAAGTACAAATAACTCTTTAGCAAATCTCTGCTTCTCTTTGTCAAGTGGGACAAATGATAACTAGCTCAACACTTGCCAAAATTGTTTGCTGCAGTCATGGAGGATGGCCAGTAAAGAACCCAAAATGAAGAGGGATTCCCTGAAACTAGTGAGGTCCTCCAGATACTCCTGTTTCTTGTATCCTGGGGCTTGCCGTCATCTGTGGAGTTTCCCCAATTCTCTTCTCAACAGTTCCTAAAAAGAGTTTTGTCTACCTTGACAAACAAGAAAAACAAATGGATAAAGAATGCTTATTTATCCAGAATGTGATATGCTGTCAAATGAATGATCCATTCTTTGGTTCATCACTATGTATATTTGGACAGATAATGCAGACGGCCAATGATTTAGAGCCAGATTAAGGAGAAAGGGAGATGGGTGGAAATTACCCAGAGTTTTCAATGACCCCCAGATTCATCTTTATTTTTAACACCAACATTCGACCAGTGATATGATATAGCCGTGAATTACAAAATACTACAGTCTCAAAAAAAGCAACCCTACTTACTACCCAAAGGGCACTAGACAGATGCTTGGTGGGTGTGAAGAGGCTGCCACATATTAACCACAATGATTTATACACAAAAAGCGAGGTAAAAGATATTGTCCAGGAAATGGTCAGAAAATCAAAGTGGATTGGTTATAGGATCATAGATTGAGAGCTTAGATATAACCTTTGAGGTTCTCAAGTCCAAGCACTTCAGATAAGAAAAATGTGGCCCAATTTAATTTAGCCTCCGGAAAATGACTTGCTCAGGGTCAAACAGCTAGTCAGTGTCTACTGACCTTTGGTAATCTACAACTTTAACTTTCCTGTGATCTTTCTTGATGCTTTCGGCTTTTCTTTTCACTGTTGTTGTTGGTTTTTTTTTTTTATGAAGCACTATTGGTCATAATCTCCCACATCTTCCATAAGATGTCGAGTAAATTAGGGACAGTTAGGGGCAGACAATGAATTTTTCTCTCCTTCCATTTTAAAAGGCAGTTTAGACAACATAAATAAAAGGGAAGATGAGCTCTAAGTAATTGAAAACCAATAACTGTCTGGGAGAACGAATAATGAAACCTTGTTCTTCTCCAAAGATACTGTATTAGGCAGTTTGGGGAAAGAGGAGACAAAGATAATTCCAGAAATTACTGTTATGAAACAAAAGACCCCAATAAAACTTTTTTCAAAAGGCAGTTTCAGAGGGCAGCTGGGGGGCTTAATGGATTGAGAGCCAGACCTAGAGATGGGAAGTCCTAGGTTTAAATATGGCTTCAGACACTTGCTCCCTGTGTGACCCTGGGCAAGTCACTTAGCCCCAATTGCCTAGTCTTGGAACAATACACAGGCTTGATTCTAAGATGGAAGTAAGGGTTTCATCTTGTATTTTAAGACAATTTAGGGTCACTAGAGCAAAAGACAACTAGGAGTCACAAAGGTTTAGAAAAGGTGTGTCTTAAAAGAAACTGAAAATACTTATATATTTTTTATCGCACAGAAGCAGGTTGAATAAGGGAGGGCTATTTAAGAGGTAATTAACATCTGTAGAAACTGAATAAAATATTCATCATGATTCAATCAAAAGCCTCATTGGAAATCCATTGCTCTTATGCTCTTTACACAGTATTGATTCCAAGATGGAAGGTAAGAGTTTAAATAAAATGAATCCATACTTGCATATTAATCCTTCATACTTTAGTGTGAATTCAGGGCAAGGTGCTGCCTTTTCGGGGTGTATTTGTATTTTAACAGTCCACAATGAAATGCTTTGTTCCTTGATTCAAAGGAATTTCTGGCATCTGTAATCTGTTAGTAAAGGTATTTCAAGAGGAGGCAGGAGACCTTTTCGAGCACTCCTGAAATCATCCAGAGTGGGCTATCTGCCCCCCCCCCCATACATGGAGTCCCTGCACGTATCTGTCAACACCATGTCCACCCCATTGACCACACGTCTACCTCGCCATGTCATTAAAGCGAAGGATGCGGCGAGTCCTCAAACCCCGACTGCACAGAATTTCTTTCGATTCCCGGCTATGTGGGCAGGTGCTTATTTTCATGGTGATTTACTAGACCTCTTCTGAGCAGTTCTGCACTCCCTCAGTTACCAGGGATCAGCTAGTCACATCCACAGAGGCCTCACTTAATATGCCGTCCCCTGGCTCGAAATCCTTTCTGAAATAATATTCTCCAACGTTTATCCTCCTCTTCTTTCCCCTCCCATCAATCCTGTACTGAACCAGCTTTCGAATCCTTACCCTGCGCTTTTAATGACCACTTTATGTCTTTGAAAAAAATCTACAAACCAAATCATACAAAATACATACAAATTAGTAGGAGCAATAAAAAGGCTCGCAATTATATTGGCCTGATGATGGAGAGATGTCCTGGGCGCTGCAAACAGGGGCAGTAAATGAAATGCCGCATTATTCCACCCTCAGCCCCTGCAGCACTCAGAAAGAAGGAACTATTAATAAATTCACTCTGGGGATAGACTCTAAATGAACACTCTAATGCAAATACTATCAACAAAGGAATGGGTTCAAATCAAGAAAACATCTAATGCCCAGTGGACTTACGCGTCAGCTATGGGGGGTGGGGGGGGGAGGAAAAGAAAATGATCTATGTCTTTAACGAATAATGCTTGGAAATGATCAAATAAAATACATTAATAAAAAAAATAAAAAAATAAATTCACTCTGGCCAGGCCAGTTATTGGGATTGTTAGATGCCCTAATTATACTCAGTTTCCCCAAGCGTTTTCGATGAATTGTAGCACGTTGGTGAATTATCGCTCCCCCTTGGCTCCCAGAGGCTTTGCCAGTCTTTATATACTCTATTTCTATGAAGTAAGGACCACTACAATGTGTCTCTCCATTCCACCCAACCTCTGAAACAAGAGATGGGTTTTTAGTAACAAGAACTCTATTTTCTTCCTTCTTCTTTTCCTTCTGTGTTTTGCTTTTGGTTTTGAATCCAATGGCCCCTGATGGGTGTACACTGGTCCCCATCCCCTCTCCCCCAAAGGCTTGGCTAAACCAAGTGATATTGAACAATGCACCCACTACCACACTTCGTTTCTTTCTTCTGCTAGGAACACCCGCCCAGATAGGACAGCAGACTATGGGAGTTCCTACTTCTTTGTTGGAAAACACGGGCTTCTCTCCCTCTCTTTTCTTCAGGACATCTTTCAGGGCTGATCAATATAATTACGACAATAATGCTTTCGGGCCATTGCTGGAATCATGCAAACTCTACTTGTGACTGTCACTCATTCTATTCTCTTGTTCTTAAATTATCCCGTACGTAATATCAGCTGGCTGGGGTTTTGTTGGGTTTCTTTACGTTGCTTTTGCCCTATTACAGTCAGCATTTCAAAGAGCATCTTCACAGCCCAAGAAGCAGAAGTTTAAAGATGATATTTATTCCCAATAATAAATGCTTTATGTCCGGTGAGGGGAATGAGCATTGGTCACATTCTGGGTCAGGCTCCTTTTTTCAAGAGACAATAATTGGTGGTGCTGCAACGATTTGCATTTTTGTTCCTAATTGAGCCTGCCATTGGTGCAACTCTCCACTTCTGGGTGCAATTACTCACTTGTGGGAGCAATTAGATATGAATACAGCTCTTCATGTGCAGCTAATTGTGACCATACAAAAAGAGACTGGGGAGGAAAATTTGGCTCATCAAGGATTAAGTCTAACTTTAAACATGTGCCAGCGACAACGAGGCTGAGTGACATGGACAGGATGCTAAAAATTGTGTCATGTTTTACATGGCGAAAACATTTCTTCCTCTGTCTGCTGAGAGGGTATTTTTAGAGGAATAAAGGTATGCTTTACTTAGTGTTAAGTATATCTATCTCTCACTGTGAGGTCTGTTTCTCAGAGGGGAAGGAGAAGAACCTGTATGTTCTAAAATATTTATAGCATCTCTCTGTGTCGTGGCAAAGACCTGGAAATTGAAGGGATGCCCATCAATTGGGGAATGGCTAAACAAATTGTAGTCTATGATTGTAATAGAATACTACTGTGCTATTAGAAATGAGAAGCAGATAGATCTTTTTTTAACATGGAAAAACCTGCATGAAATTATGGGGAATGAAATGAGCCGTACCAAGAGAATACAACCCCAGAAATATTGTTTGAAGAATAACTGTGAATGTCCACCTCCAGGGAAGGAATTGTAAATAAAAGCATGTATGATGTGGTTTTGTACACACATGTATACATACATATGTGTGTTTCTATATATGATACATATTATATGTCAAATGATGTCTTCTGTAGTTCCAGGTGGGAAAGGAAAGGAGGTAGCTCAGAACTTTAGTGTAACAACAAAAAAGAGCGAGGCCCTTTGAACCACTCAGTTGACACTGAGCTGTACTAATATCAAAGCTTGACAACGGGAGGAAGCTGGAAGGCATCTCATCTAATCTTCCCTTAGACAGATAAGGAAGCTGAAGGCTAGAGAAGTTAAGAGACTTGCCCTAGACCGCACAGTCAGGAAGTGGTCACATAGCCATCAGCCTCAAGTCCTCCACTTCCAACATTCTCTCTTGTATCATGCTCCCTTCCCGGATTTACCTAATTGTCATTAATAATAATTTTATATGCATCCTCTCCTTTAATCCTTAGAACAATCCTGAGAGGTAGGTACTGGAGGCATTCAGATGAGCTGATGTTCTGAAAGGTTCATTGATTTCCCCCCAGTTGCATGACTAGGAAGTATCTGAAGGGTTGTTGTGAGAATCAAATGAGAACATATTTGTAAAATGCCTGGCGTATAGTAGGCACTCTATAATTTTCTTTTTAAGCTTGAGAGGTTAAATTATTTGTCCATGGTTATGAAATCAAAAAGCTGGAAGAGACCTTAGAGTCCAAACCCCTCAGTGTATGGATCAGGAAACTGAGGCGCAGAAATTTTAAAACATGCTCAAAATTAGGTGCAAAGGTAATAAGTGTCAGGTCCAGGATTCAAATTCATGTCCCCTCTCTCCAGATTCAGTCATCTTTATGTCAGGTTGCCTCTTAAAACTTTTGGGGGTGGGGAACCATCCTTTGATCTAATCAAGGATCTTGAAACCTGACAGAGATCTATTTTCCTCCAAAGGATATAGATGCATCTATGCCTTTAAATAATGATATGCACAGAGGATCCTCCCTCCCTCTGCCTCCATCAATGGAACAACCCCCACCTCTATTTGAATGGGGGTGATTCAATGGGCTAGAGCAGCGAAGACTATTCCCATGACTGTGTGAGGATCAACTCCAGCTGGCAAAGCATAGCAGACTCGAAGCAATTATCTTAGGGTTGCCAGACATCCCACATTTCTGGGATTGTCCTGTATTTGATTGTCTCCTGTGTGAGACTAAAATCAGAAAGTGGGAGTACAGCTGTGATACCCCCCACCATGCCCCAGGCCTGGCCAGTCAGCACCTAATGAGTCAGTCAGTCTAAGGAGCATCATTTCTGCTTTCCTTCTGCCTCTCGGCTCAAGATTTATCCTGTATCCTCATCACCTAGACCAAACAATCCAGGTAACTCGGGCCCCAAACTCAACCAGGTGCCAGCCTTGCCAGGCGACTGCCGTGCCAACACAGAAGTGCCCCAGGGGTACCACGTGGAGAAAAAAAGAGACCCATACCCTTTTCACTAGGATCACCCAGATAACTGAGCCTAACATGGAAAATTGTGCTGGAATTGCCTAAAGCAGGGACCTCCAATCAATAGCTCAGGATCTCCCAGTCAATCAAAATGACCTTGCCTGGTAAATCTCTAAGCTCTTTGTCAATAGCATCTCCCCTCCCAACTCCTTGGAGTGATTGCCTGTGTTTCCAGCAGGAAGGAAAGAAGCTGTCAGTGGGATCTCCCATCCCTGCCCCACCCACCCCGCACACTCCCTCAAGCATTTATTGGCACCTACTTGGTACCAAGCAAGACTATAGGCACTAAGCACATAAAGAACAACAACAAAAAAAAATCCCTGCCTTCATGGAGCTCCTAGACTATAGGTAGGGACCCACTATGTCCATCTATTCAAGAATATTACAATCAGGAATATCTCTGGCTCAGGGATTTTACTGATACCTTCCTTAACATACCCCAAATCCATTTAATTGAAGGCTTGAAAGTAGTTCCTCCTGGGTCAGCTAGGTAGCACAGTGGATAGAGGATAAGGAATGGAACCGAGAGGACCAGGGTTCAAATCTGGGTAATCCCAATTGTCCAGGCCTTACTGCTCTTCTGCCTTATTATTCAATTCTAAGACAGAAGGCAAGGATTTTTTTTTTCTTAAGTAGCTCCTCCTGACACACTGTCTATGGTTCCTGACATAGAGAAATGACTCAATTCTGTTTTGGGTTGTTCAGAAAGACTGCCTTGGATTGGTCAGCTGTACATGAAATTGATACGTATTCTTCTCTCTGTTTATATCAAGATAAAAATTATTACTTGCACCACAATTCATTTCATTTGGCCAAATATTTAGTAAGTGTTTGCTATTTGAAAGGGAGCTGACTAGGTGCTAGACATAAAAACATGTTGAAAATTCTGTTGATGTTCTAAAACATTTTTTTGGTACCATATCAGTCCCCTGTTCAAGAAGCTTCTCTAGCTCCCTCTTGGCCTCTAGGATAAAATACAAATTCCTTTATTCGATACTACAGGCCTTTGATGTGGCTCCAGGATGCATTTTCCAAGGTTGATTGAACATTACTTTCTCTCTTGTATTTTAAGTTTTAGCCAAGGTGCTGTTCCCAGACGGGATGTTCCACCTCCCTCCTCTGCCTTTGCAGAAATTGTTCCTCTGGCTGGGAATGCTCCCCCTCCTCACTCCTACCTCTTGGAGGTCTCTCCAAAGCTCAGCCCAAGGCCTGCCTCATTCAGGTATCCCTGTAGTTATGGGTGTTTTTCTCCCTCCACCCCGAACATCTCACCATAAAAATGATTTTATCTTTCCTTTATTGTTCTTATTGTGGTTGTTCAGTCCTGTCCAACTTTTCGTGATCTTATTTGGGGTTTTCTTGGTAAAGATAGTAGAGTGGTTTGCCATTTCCCTCTCTAGATCATTTTACAGTTGGGTAAACTGAGGCAAAGAGGACTTGCCCAGGGTCACATTAGCTAGTAAGTGTCTGAGTTCAATTTGAATTCCTCTTCCATCCACTGTGCCACCTAGTTGCCACCTAAAACTTGAGGTTAATATCAGGGCCACAACCTTCTTATAATCCTTTGTGCTTTGGGTTTCCCCCAAAGGGAAATACTTTGAAGTTGCTAGCCCATCAAGCCTCCACTATATAGTACAATTCACAGTTATAGCAAAGTGGGAGAATGTGGGGAGCAAAATTGTAATCCTTTGTCCATGGGTTTGATCTCTTCCTGCTGTTCCTCCAAGTCCCAGAAGCTGAACCTGTGATCTTCTTTATCAAAGAAGCTTGACTCATGAACTTCTCTTCTGGGGAAAAGGAAGTATCCCTAAACTCATGAGTTTGAGATTATCCATGAGACAGCTCCCCAGGCAAGCTGCCCTTCCCACTCCCATGTCTATTCTCTTACTAGAGAAGTAGATTCCAGAATCATACTAGCTAGAAAATCTCCCATCACCCTCACTCCCCAAATTACTAGGCAAGAGTTCAGGAATGAGATGGCCAATGAACTCCCTCCCCTTTGGGGTCTTATACATGAGCAAATAGAGCTCTGATGAGTTGTTACTCCAAGACACTCCACCACAGCCCCAGCTGCTGTCATTTTGGGATCCAAGCAAGTCCTCTCTCAGATCTCTCTCTAGTCTTTGATCTTTCTTGGAAAGGAGAAGAGGAAAAGCAAAAGGCAATCCAAGAACTTCCCTATCATGTGGGTAAGAAGGTCAGCTCTGATAGGGTGAGAACAATGGAAAAGATCCATGATTGCTCTATGATGCTTTCCAGTTTTTCTAAGAGGAGGAAGGGCTAGTAGAATGTCTGAAGGGAAGGAAGAGTTACCTCCTAGGGGGGAGGAGAGGAAAGCAAAGAAAAGGGAGGCTGGGAATAATGCTGAGAAGACATACTTCTCCTACTTCGCAATTTTGCCAACAGCCTGCCCTGTTTATCTTCAGCTATGCATGAACAAATAGAAGCCGGGCAAGGAAACAAGGAGGTATTTTGGTCCCACACAGCTGCCCACGTGAGCAACTCAGCGGGAATATTGCCTTGAGCTGGATGATGCATATCACCACCATTTCACATGACTTAGGAGTTGGGTCGCTGTTATAATTAGTGAGTTTGACTTTTTTCATTTTTGTTCTTGTTTTCAGTATGGATGGCTTTCTTATAAAGTAGCTTCCTTCCCTGGGGATTAATGAATTAAACAACCCTTGTTTATAATATTAGAAACATTATCTTTTGTCTTTTATTTTTGCCCTATTTCTATTGATGACTCACTCTCCTTCCAATATTCTAGGATCACAACTTTCAAAATTATTCTCAACTCCTCTCTCTTACTCCATTTTTCCAATTAGTTGACAAATTTTGTCAAATCTCTTTCTACTGTTTTGCTCTCTGCCATCCCCTTCTTACATTTATATTTATACACAATCTTAGTTCTAACCCTGTTGTTCAGTCTTTTCAATTGTGTCCAACTCTTTGTGACTCCATTTAGGATTTTGGATTTGTTTTCTTTCAAAGATCCTAGAATGGTTTGCCTTTTCTTCTCCACCTCATTTTATAGATGAGGAAACTGAGGCAAACAAGGTTAAGAAACTTGCTCAGGATCACACAGCTAGGAAGTGTCTGAGGCCAGATTTGAACTCAGAAAGGTAAATCTTATAACTCTAGGCCTGGTATTCATTGTGCCACCTAGCTACCCTACTTCATTCTAATCCATTTCTAACTTTCCTCTTTCACTGAGATGATTACAATAGTCTTTTCATTGCTCTCTCTCTCTCTCTCAAGTCTTTCTCCCTTCTAATCTATTCACACAAATACCAAAGTGATATTCCCAAAACCATGTCATTCACCTGTTCAATAAACTCTGGTGTCTCCCTAATACTTCTAGAATCAGATATAAATTTCTCCATTTGACATTTAAAGCCCTTCAAAGTTTGGCCCAAGTCTTCCTTTCTAGGCTTAATACTCATCACTTTCCTTCATGAACTCTCTTGTCCAACCCAGAGCCTTCTTGCTAGTCCTAACAAATGATACCATTTAACACTCTCCATTCCTATGCTTAGGGTACTTTTCCATGCTCAGAATGCACTCCCCCCTCATCTTGGCATCTTCACATACCTAGTTGCCTTCAAAGCTCAGCTCTGATGTCCTATCCTATAGAAAACCTTTCCTGATTCCTGTCAATTACTACCTTTCTCTACCAAATTGTCTTGTATTATATATATATATATATATATATATGTATATATATGTCATACACGCACACATATGCCTCAGTTTACTCAATGGTAAAATGAAGATAATAATAACATCTACTTTCCAGAATTGTTGTGAGGAGGAAATGAAGTATTTATGTATAAATAAGCATTTCATTTGATCCTCACAACAAACTTATATATTATTATACACATACAAATGTATGCATATATGTGTGTGTGTATGGGTGTGTGTGTGGGTACGGGTGGATAGATAGAAAAATAGATAGACAGTAGATAGATAGATAGATAGATAGATAGATAGATAGATAGATAGATAGATAGATGGATGGATGTACGAGAGAGATGAGAGAGGAAGTAGAGACAGATATAGACAAAGAGAGAGATGAGAAAGAGATAGATTGATAGATGAGAGAGATATGAGAGAGGAAATAGAGACATGCAGGCAGATAGAGAGATGATAGATAGGTAGATAGATGGATGGATAGATGGATGAGAGAGATGAGAGAGGAAATAGAGACAGATATAGACTGAGAGAGAGAGAGAGAGAGAGAGAGAGAGAGAGAGAGAGAGAGAGAGATGGATGGATGGATGAGAGAGATGAGAGAGGAAGTAGAGACAGATATAGACAAAGAGAGAGATGAGAAAGAGATAGATTGATAGATGAGAGAGATATGAGAGAGGAAATAGAGACATGCAGGCAGATAGAGAGATGATAGATAGGTAGATAGATAGATGGATGGACAGATGGATGAGAGAGATGAGAGAGGAAATAGAGACAGATATAGACTGATAGAGATAGATAGATAGATAGATAGATAGATAGATAGATAGATAGGTAGGTAGATGGATGGATGGATGGATGAGAGAGGAAGTAGAGACAGATATAGACAGATAGAGATGAGAGAGAGATGGATAGATAGATGGATGGATAGATAGATAGATACATAGATAGATACATAGATACATAGATAGATGGATGGATAGATAGATAGATAGATAGATAGATAGATAGATAGATAGATGGGTGGATATATCTATATTCATTTCACTTCATCATCACAGCAACCCTGGGAGTGAGGTGCTATTGTTATTATTTTTACAGTTGAGGAAAGTAAGGTAGACAAAGGTTCATTAATTTGCTCAGAGTCACCCAGCTAGCTAGTAAGTGTTTGAGACTAAACTTGAATTCAAGTCTTCCTAACCCCAGGTCCAATACTCTATATACTTGATGCCTAACTATCTCTTAATGTCTTACATTTGTTGTTATTGTTGTTTTCAGTTGTGTCCAAGTCTGGGACCCCATTTGATGTTTTCTTGGTAAAGATCCTGGAGTGGTTTGCTATTGCCTTCTCCAATTTATTTTACAGATGAAGAACTAAGGTCAACAGGGTCGAGTGACTTGCTAAGGATCACAACTATTAAGTGTGTGAGGGCAGATTTAAACTCAGCTCTTCCAGTGTTCTATCTGCTGTGCCACCAACTTCTTACATTGTTTTAGGCAATCCTCTAAAACCTTATAAAGTGCATTGATAATGGGAATTTCCTCAGTGGGGAGCTCCTATGCCAGTAAAATCACAGATTCAAGTCTTAATACTTTTATTCCCTAGGCACTTAGAATATGTTTATATATTGTCTTTCTTATATAATATAATCTTCCTGAGAGCAGTCATTCATTTCTGTCTTTGTATCCCTAGTGCCTGGCACATAACAGATACTCAAGAAATGTCTGCTAAAGTCTGTTCTACTAGTAACAATACAATGATCCAGAATTATTCTGAGGGACTTATGAGAAAGAACACTATCCATATTCAGAGAAAGAACTGTGGGAGTGGAAATACAGAAGAAAAACAACTGCTTGATCACATGGTTCAATGGGGAAGTGATTGGGGTTTGGCCATTAAAAGATCACTCTATTGCAAATATGAATAATATGGAAATAGGTTTTGAACAATGATAAATGCATGTATAACCCAGAGGAATTACTTGTCAGCTGGGGTGGGGGATGGGAGGAGGAGAGGGAAAGAACATGAATCCTGTAACCTTGGAAAAATATTCTTAATTAAACTTAATTAAAAAAAGAAAGTTGGGGCATTTAAAAAGGAACCTCGTGGCTCATTTAACATCATTGTCATCATTGTTCAGGGCTTTTTTTTCCTATGCTAGTCACAAAAATCATTTCATCTGCTCCAACTCTAGCCCAGTGCCTGGGCTGTATGGCCCAGAAAGTCAGGCTGGAATGTGATCAGAAACAAACAGGCTTTTTGTTTATATATAAAGAAGACACTGGCTATTATTGAAGTGCATTAAATCAATTTTTATTTGGCTATGTTCAAGAGGGGGAAAACCCAACCCTGTCTTCGTTTCAGACCCGACTTTTATTTGGTTTTTTTTTAGGATGCTTTTTTCTTTACATGAGGAATTTGATGGTCCTGAGGTTAAAGAAAGTGCAGAATGAAGTATTTTCTAGGGATACAAGTAAAAGACTATCCTGTGTCCTGGAAAGGGTCCTAAAGGGAAACAGACGAGATTAACGGCCACAATTTGTCTTTCTCTTCCTTTAATCATGCCTCTGTTTTGCTCTGTTACTCGCTTCTTTCAGTTTATCCTAATTAGTGTGCTGGATAATCCTGCATTTGCACAACTTGACACTGAATTCACCTTTTCTTTTGACAGAATTGTCTATTTTATCTTTCTCTTTGAGCTTGAGCTTGCTAAGGCAGAATCTATTTTCTTACTGGAAAAAAAAACAAAAAAACAAAAACCAAGCACAGGGATACAAAGTATTTATTTGAATTAATTTAATTGGTGGGGAGGAGTCTGATCATCTAAATGACAGTCCTCAACTGGGATCCAAAGAGGAACGTCAATCTGGAGAGGCCCTTCCTCTCTCCTTCTTCACTGAACCCCCCCGCAGCCCCCAACAGAAGTGAGAGTGAACTTGGAAGGTTGGAGGAAGTGGCAGCATTTTTCTGTTCAAGGCTGGGAGTGGGGGGGGGGGGGATATTTGAGGACATTTTCCAACATTAAGTGATTAAACCAGTCTGAATTGTTGTTGCTGGCTTGAAGTGAAAGCAGTCTGGAACAACTTCAGTCATGATAGCAGGAACCTGAAACCCAACCAAAAGCATAGGTTTGATTCTACCCAAGATTAGTACAAAAATAGCCATACTTTTTGTCAAGAGGAGCAGTCTCTCCTAGCAACCAGATTTACCAGATATGGCCATTTGGACAAATAAATGGATTCTTATTTGTGGAAAAAAACCAAATTTGATGACTTTGAAGTTTTTCTAATAGCCACAAACAAGCTTCTTTTCCATTTCTTTTGTTGGTTACTGTTTTTCCCATTCACTACTGCAAACATTCCTCAAGGCTCAGTCTCTCCCAGGAACAGTTCATCAGTTTTCCTGCCTTTAGCTCTAACTTCTCTGGGGCTGACTCCCAAATCTACATCTCCAGTCCCAGCCTCTCACCTAAATCCCAGCCTGCCATCTCTAATACCTTTTCTAGGCATTTTCAGTCTAACGTCATCATAAATTCAAACTCAGCATGAGTAAAAGCAAACTCAAGGAGCAGCTGAGTGGTTCAATGGATAGAGAGCCAGGCCCGGAGTCAGGAGGACCTGGTTTCAAATGTGGCCTCGGACACTTCCTAGCTTTAGGACCCTGGGCAAGTCATTAAACCCCAATTGCCTAGCCCTTAGGGTTCTACTTTGGAACTGGTGAGGAAAAGGTCCTGACAAGATGGCGGACTCCTCTCATAAGCCCTCATAATGGAGTAAAAACTGGAAGAGATGGGACCACATCCTAGCTTAAGCTCCATTTCCCACATCCACATTAGCAGGCTGTGAGGAGGAACAAGATGAGGCTAAGAGGCTAACAGGTGAGGTTGCTTTTGCTTTGATTGGCTAAAACCTGGACAAATAATTAGGAAAATAAAGTGGTGTTAATTGCCTTTTGGGGCTAGTTAATTCTCCCAGCTAGATTGTAACTCTCTAGTAACCAACCAGTGGTGAATGAGGGGAGGTACCATATTGAGTTAGAGACTAGAATAAAATGGAGTATGTGTGCTCCCATTCTTGGGTACTTGCTTGCTGGCTGTAACACTTTTATTCATCCTTGAAAGAATGGGTACTGGAGCCTTTGCTACACTAATGCTGAGCTCAAGATTCTTTTGTAAGTAGTTGTTCTTCTCAGAACCAATACTTAGTATCAATTCAAGACAGAAAGTATGGGTTGTTGGTTTGTTTGTTTGTTTTTTAATAAAAGCAAACTCATTATCTTGTTCCTACAGACTTCTTCCCTTCCTCCATCCTGTATTATCTAAATTGATTTAGCATCTACTATACTTAGCATATTGCATTTCTTTTCTTCTTGGGGGGGGACACCAATCATACACCTAGTCACCCAGTCATAAACCCTTGACCTCTTCTTTTGTATACCCATCTCTTATATCTCCTGGGTTAAATCAGTCACCAACTCTGGTGACTTTTTCCTTCACAAAGGTCTTCCACCCATGTCCTAAGGACCTTCTTCAATTTCTCTTGATATTGAGGGTAATGTGGGTGAGCTGTTCATTAATTCTTCCTTGTTCTTCCTATTGGACCGGTCTTTCTTTTTTTGCTCACATATTTCTTTAAAAATATATTTTACTAAAATTACAAAATATAAAATTATTAATTTTGATTACATTAAATTAAAAAGGGGTTGTACAAACAAAACCAATGAAAGGACAATTAGAAGGGAAGCATCAAATTGGGGGAAAATCTTTATAACAAAAAACACTGACAAAGGTCTAACTACTCAAATATATAAGGAGCTAAATCAATGGTACAAAAAAATCAAGCCATTCCCCGATTGATAAATGGACAAGGGACATGAATAGACAATTTTCAGATAAAGAAATCAAAACTATTAATAAACACATGAAAAGGTATTCTAAATCTCTTATAATTAGAGAAATGCAAATCAAAACAACTCTGAGGTAGCATCTCACACCTAGAAGATTAGCTAACATGATCAAAAAGGAAAGTAATAAATGTTGGAGGGGATGTGGCAAAACTGGGACACTAATGCATTGCTGGTGGAGTTGTGAATTGATCTAATCATTCTGGATGGTAATTTGGAACTAGGCCCAAAGGGCTTTAAAAGACTATCTGCCTTTTGATCCAGCCATAGCACTTCTGGGTTTGTACCCCAAAGAGATCATAGGGAAAAAGACTTGTACAAGAATATTCATAGCTGCGCTCTTTGTGGTGACAAAAAATTGGAAAATGAGGAAATGCCCTTCAATTGGGGAATGGCTGAACAAATTGTGGTATATGTTGGTGATGGAATACTATTGTGTTCAAAGGAATAATAAAGTAGAGGAATTCCATGGGGACTGGAACAACCTCCAGGAATTAATGCAGAGTTAGAGGAGCAGAACCAGGAAAACAATGTACACAGAGATGGATACACTGTGGTACAATTGAATGTAATGAACTTCTCTACTAGTAGCAATGCAATGATCCAGGGCTATTTTGAGGGACTGATGAGAAAGAATACTATCCACATCCAGAGGAAGAACTGTGGGAGTTAGAAACCCAGAAGAAAAACAACTGCTTGATCATATGGGTTGATGGGGATATGACTGGGGATGTAGACTCTAAATGATCACCCTGTTACAATTATCAATAATAAGGAAATAGGCCTTGATGCAAGTAAAACTCAGTGGAATTGCACATTGGCTTTGGAGGGTGGGGGGGAGGAAGGAAAGGAAAGAACATGAATCATGTAACCATGGAAAAATATTCTAAATTACTTAATTAAATAAAATGTTTCCATTTTAAAAAAGAATATATTTTACTCTAATTCTCTTTAATTCTTTATATTTCCTTATATGAATTGTTCGGCCCCCTTTTAGTTAATAGCCAAATGCTATTTGTCTTCCAATGCCCAGTTCAAGCTCCTTCTTCCCCCAAGACATTATCACTGACCACTTAATCCAATCTTCATTGACCTTTCTTTCCTCTGAAAGTCTATTTAGAGTCTAATACATGTAATTTAGCATTTAATTGCATTGTTATTGCAGGTACTGTATTGTGGGCTGTGATGTTTGCCTCTCAATGCCTTTCATCATTTGCATTATGAAGAAAAATAAAATTTCTAACCTAAGGGAATAAGCATAGTGCAGGAAATGAAGGTGGTAGTGGGGGAGGGGGCACTGTTGAGAGGAGAATGGGAGCAATATGTAGGTGGGAAGAGTAGGATGCCTGCAAAAAGTGGCAGAAACAAGAAGGAAAAAAGAAGGATGCAGCAAAACAATTTTTGGAGAGTATAATATTCACTTTTCGAGGGGTGATGGTACTAGCAGATGAGAGAGCCCTCCAGAGGAGTGGTTTCCAAACCTTTGAGATCTTGGGACCCTATCAGTAAAGAATTTTCCTCTAGGGATATGGGGAAAGGAGTGCTATTCCTAATAGCCACTACACAGCTAGTGGGGATGGAATTAGAACTGCCCTGGGGTGCAGAGCTCTAGGAAAGGGTGAAATGAAGGAATAATGGGCCATAGTGGGTAGCAGTTTGGTTTGGTTTGTTTATGCTGGCATTAAACTCTCAGTTTGTTAGCTGAGGGACTACCAGACATGTGAGACACATCCTTCCAACCACTGATGAATGGATCATGTGATCAAGAACAGGCCTGTGAATTCTGACCCCTTCTCTCCCCATTTTGGGCTAGACTAGAAAAAATGAAGATCCAGTACATAGAACCATGAGAAACAACAGAAAGAAGAAAGAAAACAGAAAGGGGAAGGAGGAAAAGAGACACAGACTAATTGTTCTCCCCACAGCTACCTATCCTACTTTGAGATGGCGGGAACCCAGACAAGATTTGGGGGTCAGGCCTTCACCAGAGAAGCCCTCATACTTAGGGAAGTAAGTCATATTTTTGTGACTGATGGTTGCTTATTAAGTGGTTGAAAAAAATTCCCTCCTAATAAAACTGTGTTTCATAATATAATGGGAGAACTTTGAGGTGAAACTCCAGGTGCTGGACAGTTACTCTTTGCAAGAAAGCAAGACTCTAGAACTTAGCTTTAAAAAAAAGAGAGAAATGTATTCATTGGAAGCTATGTCGAAAGGCCAGGGGACAGTGTGCAGGTGGAACACTGCCTCCCCAAGGAGACGAGGTTTGGGACTTTTATACCCTTTTGACAACAGGGCCCACGTGACTAGAGATAGGATGATGATGGCATGTTCCTGGGTCTCTGGAACCCAAGATGGGTCATGTGGTTGTATCCTATGCCTCAAAGTCAAAAGGGGGGGACTGTCCAGTTTAGAGGATAATCGGATATCTGGGATATAAAATAGATACTTATCAGGAGCAAGCTGGGAGGTGCCTATCTGTGCTCATCAGAATGAGGAGAGAAGCCAAAGGGGCTCAAAGTCACCTCCCCTTAACACCACAGGAATGCAAGGAAAAATGAGTCTTTTATGTTCTCTCTGACGTGGCCCACAATCTGGGGCGTGAGGGTGTCTAAGGGAAGCCTGTACCTCCATATCAATAACACTGGGAACTAACTGTTATCAGGCTGCAGTGGGATACCTGTTTTTGGAGTTTGAGTGAACCATGAGAGTGAGAAAACTGCCCCCCCCAAAGTATACTTGGCCCCTTATGGCATTGTGTCCAACCTAACTCTGGTATTGATCACTGGTGTCCCTTTTTCTTTCCAAGGTAGGTACCAAGTCTGACACATTTTGTGTGTTACTTCCCACCACCCCACAGCAAATACTTAGGACCAAAGGATAATCGATCTAAAGCCGGAAGGTCCATCCAAGCCAACCCCCTCAAAGACCCAGAAAAAAAGAAGTAACTTGCCTAAAGTCATATATTAAATGGAAGAGACAGAAGGATGCTGATGATGATAATCATTGTCATCACTGATGATATTAATAAATAGGAAATAGAGAAGGAGACTAGTCTTGGGATTCCATGGGTCTAAGGAGATCCCACTGGGAAATCCTTCTTCCAATGCTGGTAAGCTCCTTCTCTGCGATTTGGCTTTTAGAGTTGCCTTGAGCCCAGAGAAGGTAAATAACTTGTCCAGAGTCACCCAGTCAGCAGGGATAAGGAACATGACTTGAAACTACATCTCCTAAGCTCTCTAGCCATAATGATAGTAACTCATACCTTTATCTCTTAAGGTTTGCAAGATGCTTTACAGTAGGACCTCATTGTACGTGACCAATACATACCAAGACCTTTCATGTAAGGTGAAAATCAGGCATTATAGTGACTTCTATTATTTAATATATATTTCTCTTATGAACATAACATACTTCATGATTTTCCTTAGGTTTATCAGATATGCTGGGGTCACTACTCTTGTACTTTGGAGCCACTATATTTTTTAAACCCTTACCTTCCGTCTTGGAGTCAATCCTGTGTATTGGTTCCAAGGCAGAAAAGTGGTAAGGGCTTGGCAATGGGGGTTAAGTGACTTGCCCAGGGTCACACAGCTGGGAAGTGTCTGAGGCCAGATTTGAACCTAGGACCTCCCATCCCTAGGCCTGGCTCTCAATCCACTCAGCTACCCAGCTGCCTTTGGGGTCACTATTAATAACTAAATAGAATTAATAAAACAAAGAGAAGTACTGCTCTGACAAGGACCCACTATAACTCCCAATGAAAACTGAAGTGGAAGCTAATGCTTGGCACAAAATAATAACTTTTCTCAGGATGAGAATGAGTGTGATTGGAGGAAGAACTACTCTGAGACTTTATTCTGATTAGGGAGTGTAGATTTAGCACATAAATGAACATTTTAATTTTACACATTTTCCTGCTTTTATTTTTTTATTGCCAATCATGCATACCTGAATTTGTACATGTCAAGTTTGTGTAAAACAAGGTCCTGCTATACATACATTATCTCCTTTGGGTCTCACAACTGTGGGCTGCAAAAAACCCAATTGGCAATAAAAGGCAACTGAGGCAGAGACTTAAGCAAATAACAATTTGTTAGGATGACTGGCAGTCCCTAATCAATTGGATCTAAGACTGGCCCTAGGGTCAAGGATTCCTCCATTTATGGAGTTGAGGTATTTTATTGACCTGGAGAGATCCTAAAGAGAGCCCTTAGAAGTGGGGTGGGACTTCTGAAGGCAGGAAACTCCTATGATTGGGTTAAAGTAGATGTCTATCAAATACTAATGTTCGGTCAGTGTTTAGTCATCAGGACTCTGGGGCTTTCCATAAACAGTTACAAATATTAGGTGTAAAAGAACAGAGAACTATAGGGAAACTGGGATTTTTGAGCACAGCTCTCAATAAGACATTTGTGTTAATACAATAGATCTCTATCTCTATCTTGAACACAAATTAATATTAATTAATTAATTAATAACTAAGGAAACAAATATATAAACTATAAGCCAAATAGAAATAATATAATCACCAATAAATAGTGGATTTGTTGATTCTAATATACACAACTCCTAACAATATTAACTAATGTGAACTCAATTGTACCCTACTTAACTCACTGAAGCAGTCATTGATACTCAGAAAAATACAATGGACTAAATCTGAGTAGGGGTATCAAAAGAATTCTCATGCAACCACCATGGAAAGCACTACATTTGCAAATGAGGAAACTGAGGCCAAGAAGTTAGGTGACTTGCCCAGGGCATGAGGTGAGACCTAAACCCAGAATCTTCCTCATCTCATAGTTTTTTCTATTCTGCCAAGCTACCTTTTCAAACCCAGAGTCCTCTGATTCCAAATCTAGAAACTTTTTTCACTGTCCCAATAAGTGAGTGAATGGCATTACTAATAGTATACTGTCTTTGAAATTCAATTTAATCTATCTTTACCAACATTTATTATGTACTGTGCATAAGGCATCACCAGAGATAATGCTAGGCCCTACCAACAATTGTAGTGTTATATTCTAAAGCAATTGGTTCAAGGATTAATACCCTGATATAAACTGAAACAAGTCTTGATTTATTCTCACACTTTTACAGGGTTAAAATCTTCAACCACTAAACAGTGATGTAAGGAAAACTCCCTCACTCCTCTTTCTATCTTTCTAACTCTCTCTCTCTCTCTCTCTCTCTTTTCTTTTTTCCTTCCTTCCTTTCTTTCTTTTTCTTCCTCCCTCCCTCCCTTCCTTCCTTCTTCTTTCTTGATTCCTTCCTTCCTCTTTCTCTCTTTCTTTGTTTCTTCCTTCCTTCTTTCCTTCCTTCCTTTTCCTTCTTTCCTTCCTTCCTTCTTTCCTTCTTTTTATCTTTCTCTCTCTTTCTTTCTTTCTTTCTCTCTCTCTCTCTCCCTTACTCCCTCTCTCTCTCTCTTCCTTCCTTCCTTCCTCCTGTTAGATTTAAAATGGTTGAAGGCCTTAAACTGTAACAGTTAAAAGAGTGATGTTGTAAACTGTAGTGAGTTAAAATGGTGGAAGATATAAATTGTGATAGATATAAGAGAGGGTGAGTAAATTTGACCGCAGAAATATGTTTCACTACAGTGTCTTGGGTTTAAAATCAAAATATAAGGTGGTCGCCAGGGAAATATTCCCAATTATTCAAATACCCAAGTCAACTGGGTTTTATAGAGATTTTAATTAATACAAATGTGGAATTAAAGAAAAGAGAGGAAAGAGAGAAAAAGGAAATAAGTATGAAGGGCCTTAAGCCAACATGGCCTAGACCGGAGTCTTAAGAGAGAGAGATCAGTCAGTCTTTTAACACTCACCACAAGGTCTGTCTAAGCAAGGATTCTAGTGACACCAGGCCAGCTCCATCTCAGCTGACTTCACCAGAGAGAGTTCCAGCCAGAGTCCTCCTTAGAGAGCCTTCCAGCCAGAGACTGTTCCAAAGGGCCTCTCTCCAGAGCCTCCAGAGGGACAGAATCCCCTTAGAGGAGCTCCAGTGACACCTCCTTAGAGATTGTCCTCCAAGAGCTTACCTTCTCCAGAGCCTCTCTCAAGAGATTCTTCCCAAGCAATCCTCATCAGAGATCCTCCAAAAGGATTTTTTCTCAAGAGATTCTGCTTTTTCTTATATAGGGGTTTTTCTCCCATGTCACCTCCCCTAAGTCCTTACATCTACCAATCACTGTAGATGTTTTCCAAAGGACTGCCCATCTGAATTCCTGCTAAATCACCTAATCTCCTCAGTAAGCCTGAACCAGTGAAAACACAGCTGAGTCAACTAATCTCATTAAGAGAAAACTTGCCTGACCCTTTTTAGGCACCTAGCATCCCATTGTATCAATTCTAAAAAACAGGCCTGGCTCAAAGAACTCCTTGCCTTATTATAAGCATGGGTCCAAGTACTTTCATTGTTTAGCAAGGAGTTTTCTCCCCTAAAGCAGTCTTAAGTATGGGTGGAGTAGAGGTCCTCCCATTTGTGATCCTGGCGAGTACTCACATCAAAATGGGGAATGTTTCCCAGTAGGGAATTTGTTCTAATGGAGGATTCCTCAATGTGGAAATGTTTAACATTCACAAGTCTAAGAAATTTCAAGATTTACACTCCCTCCCTCCCTCTCTCCCTCTTTCCCTCTCTCTCTCTCTCTCTCTCTCTCTCTCTCTCTCTCTCTCTCTCTCTCTCTCTCTCTCTTCTCTCTCCTCTCTCCCTCTTTCCCTCTCTCTCTCTCTCTCTCTCTCTCTCTCTCCTCTCTCTCTCTCTTTCTTTCTTTCTTTCTTTCTTTCTTTCTTTCTTTCTTTCTTTCTTTCTTTCTTTCTTTCTTTCTTTCTTTCTTTCTTTCTTTCTTTCTTTCTTTCTTTCTTTCTTCTTCTTTCTTTCTTTCTTTCTTCCTTCCTTCCTTCCTTCCTTCCTTCCTTCATTCACCTGAGAGAAAACCCCATTGCCACCCCCTCCAGATGAGTTACTCTAGTGGTGTCAGACCAATAGCTTCAGTTTAACAGAAAGAAAGATCTGTGAAGCAAGAAGTTTAAGAGCACTTGCATTTTCTTTTCTCCAAAATAATTACAGATGAGTCAGCATTAATAATGAACCTGCCTATTTCAAAAGGTGCCCTCATTGTTATTTACAGGACTTTTTTTTTTTGTTTTATTATTCATAACATTCTTCTGCCTCTGAGCAGTCCTGGACAAGGCCTAATGATCTGGTGAATCACTAGGTCAATAAAAATGGGAAAAATTCGTATAAGCTACTGTTGCATTTGGTACCTGTCGTTTTCAGGACCCATCACTGAGAAGTAATTGATCTCAACTGCCTTTGGTAAGTCAATGCCATGCCAAGTCAGTGATTCTCAGTGCTGGTTCTGTCACACCTCAGAGAAACACTCATTATCGCAAGAGATGGCATGAACATTCCCAAGGTTCCTCTAAACACATTTTGATACATTTTTTATTTTTAAAAATAATATTTGCCATGCAGTATTTGTTGTTGAATCTAACATCTTATAGAAGCTTTTAAAAAAGCTGGAGGAGAGCTCATTTAGTCCAGTCATGGTTGTGACAGAAAGAGGGCTAGACTGGGAATGAAAGAATTTGGATTCAAAGTGTGGCTTTGTCACTTACTACCTGTTTGACACTGAGCTAGTCAGAGCTCTGAGCTTGTTTTCTCATTTGTGAAATGTAGGAAGATGGATGAGACACCCTTTAGATCCTTTCCAGTTCTGGATCTATGATCTAGTGATCACTTCATTTATAGCTGAGTAAACAAGCTCAGAGAAGCATGATAACTTGTCCCCACAACTAATAGCATGTAATGAAATGACAGATAAGAGAATGATAAATTGCTACAACTCCCAAAAGTGGAGAATCATATCTCTATGCACTACCAGCCCTTTGTACACACACAAAGACATACACATTCTCTCTGTCTATCTCTCCCTTTTCTCCTTTCTTTCTTTATTCCTCTTTCTTTCTCTCCTCTCCTCTCCTCTCCTTTTCCTCCCTCTCTTGCTTCCTTCATTTCATTCATTTTGTTCCTTTCCATCCTTTCTTTCTTTCCCTTCCTCCCTTGCCTTTTTCTCTTCTTCCCTCCCTCCCTTCAATCTTTTCTCCCTTCCCCTCCTTCCCTTCCTTCCTCTTCCCTTCTTTCATTCCTCTCTCTCCCTCTTTTCTTTGCTTCCTTCTTTTCTTCTTCCCTTCTATTCCTCCTTCTCTTCCTCCTCCCTTTCTCCCTCTCTACCTTCCTTCTTTCCTTTCTTTCCCTTCCTTCTTTCCTTTCTTCCTTCATTTTCCCTCCCTCCATCCCTTCATTCTTCCCTCTCTCTTTTTCTCCTTTCCTTTCTTCCTTTCTTTTCTTCCTTCCTTTCTTTTTTTTCCTTCCTCTTTCTCTCCCACTCCCCCTTCTCTGTCTCTGTCTCTCTCTCTATCTTTCTGTCTCTGTTTCTGTCTCTTCCTTCCTGTTTATATTAAGTGCACCCCTTTATTATGATATATATGAGTTAGGTGCTGAAATGGGCATAAAGTTTAAATAAAACATGGCATGGTCTCTGCTGTCATGTATATTTTACTAAACTTACAAACTACTGATTTTTAGTTCAAAGTTTCTTTATTTACCCCATGACCAAACCACACCATTATGTCTGTTGTGAAATGTAGTGACAAGAATAGTAAGACATCTTACAGGCAAGGGTACACTGTGGTCTTGTGCAATGATGGCTATAATATTTCATATGCCCTTTCAAAGGACACCCTAGTACTCTGTAGATCTTATTGCATGTTGTTTCCCCATCTCTCCAGTGGAATATAAGCTGCTTGAGGATGGAAACTGTTTTCATCCTGTCACTGTTTGCTCACTATCTAGCCCAATACCACAGACACGTTGTAATAGGAATAATGACTTCACCTGTGATTTCATTGGCCAAGGGAAATCCCAAATGGGGAAACTCCTTCGACTAATGCATATCTGTGCCTTTTCTTCAATTTCTAATCTTAGAACTATGGAAAATTAATATTTAGTTAGAATATTTTTTATGAAATCATTTTCTCTTTAGCCCCTCCCTAAAAAAACTGTCTGATTCTAAGCTACAGTTTCTCCCCAAGGCTATGAAATTGGATTAGGTGCTCCCTTTTGTTGAGATCTTTGTAGAGGATAACAGGATTTAGGGGAAGGCCCAGCAGCCACTTGACCCACGTGAAAGATTAAATTAAGACAGTAAGCTCTAGATGCCATATGCTGGGCAGTCATGTTGACCCAACCATGTGGCAGCCCTCTTCCTGTGATGAAACAATGAGGGAGCAATTGGGATCTCTAGGTCCACCTTTTCAGTGATGATTTTCCAATCAGAAATATCCTGGGGAAGGACTGAGTAATGACATCACAAAGGGTATAAGTGATCTGTGCAAGAAAAAGTGACTCTCCATGTGGGCTTGTTGAATCCAGCTCTTTCTTGCCCAGTCACCCTCATTTGGCCCAGTTCTCTTTTGCCCTGTTCACACTCCTTGATCTTCATTTGCATTATGGAGGGAGTCTACTGGCTAATTTCAGTTTCCTTGAACAGCTGATTAATAAGATAACTTAAAAATTAAGAAATAATGTCTCTTAACAATCCAATCATTAGAGAGCATTTCTAGAATTGATCAGTAGGAGGATAATTGCCAGAATCATACAGCCAGTATGAATCATGTGAATCTTAAAATTTCTCAGACTTGTGAATGTTAAAAATTCTTGGACTCTACCTTAGAACATTTGGTTAAGACCATTACCCATTTTAAACAATGAAGGTACTTGATCAGGAATGTGAGAACTCTAACATTACTCCACCCATACTTAGGCATACCTTAGGGGAAGATAAAGTTGTAAACTCCTTACTGAACAATGAAAAAGTACTTAACTCATACTTATAGTGAGGCAAAAGCCCTTAAGCTAGGTCTATTTTTAGATCTAATATAAAAAGGTGCTAAGTACCTATAAAGGTCAAATTAATCACTAAAAGGTCAGGCAACTTGCAAGGGGCAAGCTTAACAAAAGAGGTGTGAGGTTTTAGTCTACTCAGGTGAGAATTACTCAAAAGTTTAGTCTACTCAGGTGTGAATTAAGAATGGTCAGTCCTGTGAAAATGTCTACTATGATTGGTAGATGTGAAAACTTGGGGGGGGGGGGTGACATAGGAGAAAATTCTCTTTAAAAGGAGGCCAGAAGGCCTCTGAATGAAAAAAATGCAGCCTTGGAAGCTGAAGTGGAGCTTCCTGAGCTGAACTGGTGGGTCTCTCTGAACACTAGAATCTTGCTTGGGACAAATCTTGTGGTGAGTGGATTAAAGACTGACTGATCTCTCTCTTAAGACTTAAGCCTAGGCTGGCCTAGCCCTTTTCTCATTATTTCCTCTTACTCTGTCTCTCCCTTTCATTAATTCCTTAATTTGTATTAATTAAAATCTCTATAAAACCCAGCTGACTCGGGTATATTTAATATTTGGAATTTTCTCATGGCGACCACTATATTTTTTATTTGAAACCATATTTTCACGGTCACAGTTTAAAGCAAACATTCTTTTGTCTGTAACAATCAAAGGCAAGACTTAAAACCAGTCTTCCCAGCTTTTCTTTATCTAATATACCACAGAGTAAATGCTTGTTGGTTTGGATAGCCTATACAGGGCTCTCAGGATCCTTATACCAATTCCCACTTCATATTTCAAATTTGGATTCCCAGAGTTTGGCTACATTTCTACCTCAGTCAACAAGCATTTACTAAGTGTTGATTAAGTGACAACTATTGCTCTTTAAAAACAAAACAAAACAAACAACAACAACAACAACAACAAAAAACAGGGCAGCTAGGTGGCTCAGTGAATTGAGAGTCAGGCCCAGAGATGGGAAGTCCTGAGTTCAAATCTGGCCTATCTCCATCAAGTTCCAAGTCAGAAGCCTGGCAAGGGCTGGGCAATTGGGGTTAGGTGACTTGCCCAGCATCACACAGCTAGGAAGTGTCAGAGATGTTTGAGGTCAGATTTGAACCCAGATCCTCCTGACTCCACACCTGATGCTCTATCCACTGAGCTATCCACCTACTAATAACTACTGTTCTAAATAAAGTATAAATACAACAGAAAGATATCCCCTGTACTCAAGGACCTTATATTTTTGGGGGGGGGGGGAATGAAACATAAAATAAATATAAAACTCAAGGTTTTAGGCAGATCCTTATGGAATAAGAGAGGATTCTCCCTTGCCATTAGTTCAAGCCCTAACTGGAGTACTTCCTCCAAAGATTACTAGTTGAGAATTATTTATTCAGCTAGTCTTAAGTAGTTTTTTATTTTTATTTTTTAAAAACTCTTACTTTCCATCTTGGAATCAATGTGTAGAAGAGTGGTAAGGGCTAGGCAATGGGGGTCAAGTGACTTGCCCAGGGTCCCATAGCTGGGAAGTGTCTGAAGCCAAATTTGAACTTATGACCTGCTATCTCTAGGCCTGGTTCTCAATCCACTGAGCCACTCAGATACCCCCTTGAGTAGCTTTTTAGAAAGGGTTACTTACTGAAGTGGTACAGTAAGCATAACTGGTACAAAATGCCCCCCAAAAAAGTTCAAGGGAAAGCATACTCAACCTTGAATAGCACATGTGGCAAAAGGGTAACTTGTAACTCCCAGATATTGGCAGCTTTTCTCTCCCATTTGTGCAGGTTTTAAGAAGTTCCCATTGAGCATGGTGGATCTTTGTCTCTCCATCCTTGGCTCCTGATGCAGATGCTTCCATCAGAGATATGACTAGGACACCAATGAGAAGGAAAAGGAGGCATGCATTTATTAAATGTCTTCTCTGTGCCAGGTAGTACACTAAGTGATTTACAGATATTATCTCAAGTGGTAAGATAGGAAGTCCCAAATCCTCAAGACTGTCTTCCTTTGGCTAAAGTGAGTGGGGAGAGGGGTGTTGAGAAAGGAGACCTTGAGCAAAGTTGGTACTGAAGCCTCCCCTTCCCCACCAAACAGTTCTTATTCAAGAAGATTTGGAAGAATATCTTGATTATTTAAACTTTAATTTTTTATTTAAAATTTTTTACTTAAAATTTGTTTTAAATGAATTTTTTAAATTTAGAATGAATTCAATTCTAATTAGTTTGTTCATTTATGTTGGGAGTTTTCCTCGGTCTATCTAAATACAATTTTTATGCAACATCATCCTAGTTTTAAAGATTTTTCATACTTAGTTTAAAGTAGTGGTTCTTAAGCTTTCTGTGTGTCATACATAGACTCTTTTGGCAATCAGTCGGGTGAAATTTTTAGATCCCTTCTTAGAACATTGTTTTTAATGCCTAAAGTAAAATTCATAGGATATCAAGGAAAAGCAGTTATATGGGAATAGAGATAGCAAAATAGCAAAAAACAAATTCACAGATCCCAGTTGAATAATTCCTTATATAAAGTCTAAGATCTTATCCAATTAGGGTATCAAGCTTAACCTGGGGTATGATGGCTTCAGCCCAACTGTACAATTGAATAGGATCGGAATTTTTCAGCTATAGCAGTGGAGTTCTTTGTCTTTAGGAAACAATCAAGTGTCTTTTTGCTCCTTTTTCTAAAGGTTAACTAGAAGCTCAGGGCTTAACATCCTGTTAATGGAGGTAGATTATTTTCTCAATGTGGTTCACATATTTTTTCAAGATCATCTGGATTTTGCTGTTCTACAGAGGAATCCAGAGGGAATAAGTCTCTTCTTCTGGGACATATAGCTTTCAAAGTTCTATCCAATGGATCTATTCTGGATTGCCATTCAAGAGATCTTATTCCCATGGCTCATTGCATGGGTAGACACATTCCTTAACTTCTTGCTTTAACTTGGTTCACACACACACACACACACACACACACACACACACACAAATGCATCTCTACTACTTATGGTAAAAGTAGTTGACTTTTATTATGTATCATGATCCTTCTTTGGCAGCCTGAAAAAGCATATAAACTCTTCCTCAGAATAATGTTCTCATGTAATCAAAAATCCTTAAAAGCTAGAGCTCCATGATGCCCAGGTTAAGAACTCTTGACCCAATGCTTTATGGATAAGTGAGGGTTTTTTCCTAAATGTTCTAATCTCTCAAAAAAAGAAATGTGACTCATTGTTGGCTCTATTTACATAGATATAGATATAGATATAGATATAGATATAGATATTATATCATTCTTCTTAACATGTTCTAAAATCTACTTTCCAGGCAAGGTCATGGATAAACTTCCATTTAATTAAAACATTTTTCAGATGCCTCAGCATAATAGTCAATTGATTGTTAGGTGGCTGACTTTGGCTTAGCTCCTGACCATACATTTCTTAAGTCTACATTCTAAAACAAATTTCATGGACCTTGTGATGTGAGGCAATGCTGTAATTTGACTTTTGGGAAATGTTGGTCATTCTTGCCCATCAATTTGTTTTGAAAAGAAAAGACTCTAAAAACAAAGCTTTTCTGAAACATTACACACCTCCTACAAAATTTGTGATACTCTTCCTCCCTCCTGGCTCATTGGTTGTGGGGTTTTTCTTCTTTAAACTCATTCTGCCAGATAAAATTGAAAAGGAGTAAAAAGCGACTCCACTTCAGAAATACTTTATAAATCCTGGCTAATCATGTTTCTAGAATTTCAGTAGTGGGGAGGAGGCTGGGAAAACTTTGATTGGAACAAAGAGAGAGACAGAAAGAGAGAGACAGAGACAGAGAGAGACACATGCACAGAGAGAGAGAGAGAGAGAGAGAGAGCACCAATAAATGGCTACATGTTTAATTTCAGATATGATTAAGTGTAAGGTATAGACAAAGACAAAGACAGACAGAGAGAGACAGGGACAGAGAGAGAGAACATACACACAGACACACAGAGAGAGACAAGGAGGACAGACAGACAGACAAACAGAGAGAGACCCAGTAAATGGCTACTACATGTTTAATTTCAGGTATGATTAAGTGTAAGGTATAGCCAAAGGTATGATCATTATACATTTCTATCCTTTATCTTTTTTTTCAGACTTCTAAGCCTAACCATTCACTCTACACTTACTTCTCTATTCTACTCCCCCCAGTCCCACCCCACTGGCCTCTCTGCTCATAATTCCCTCTTTGAAATTCTCTGGCCTGTTCAAATTTGCCTATTCACAGTCCCCAGGACAGGCCTTGTGTTTTCCTGCCTCCCCAACTAAGTTACAGAAGCGGCACCAACCAGCCTTCAGAGAGGGAATTCCCTCATTTGGGAGTTCCCTATATCAGTGTTTCTGATCAAAAGGCCTCTCAAGTTGTCTGAGGCTTTTTTGGAGATACATGAAGTTAGACGGATTTCCAGCATAATATTAAGACCTTATTTGCCTTTCTCTCTCTCGCATCCTCTCATAAATATACAGTGGAATTTGCCAATGGTTACATGACGTGTGACTTAGAGATTTGGCTACAAACATGAAGACTGAATTAATATCTTCCTGGCAGAATCATCCCTTTGCCTTATAAACAGATGAATCTGCAGACAAGGCTGGACTTGTTATTTTGCTTGTCTTTGTCCAGTATCAACTCCAACTAAAACCATCAAAGATCTTTTATGTGAATGTTTGGCAATAAACCCAAGTGATGCTGAAATATTCAAAAGGAAGAATTTTGGGGGGATCTCCTGGTTGATCCTAGAACAGTTGGTTTGACCTTTGCATTGATAGTAAAGAAATGCCTTAGCTTGATTCAAAGCCATAGCCCCAAACTCTGCTAGTTGCCATTGTATTCCTCAAAGGCAAAGGGTCAGTTTCTTTTAATAATATCCCTAATGAAACAATAAAAATTGTTCCTTTTATTTCGACTTGGTCCTTGCATGTAAGTCTTTAAAAAAACAACAAAAAAAAACCCTTACCTTCCATCTTGGAATCAATATTTATCCCAAGGCAAAAGAGTGATAAGGGCTGGGAAACTGAGTCACTTGCCCAGGGTCACACAGCTAGGAAATATCTAAGGTCAAATTTGAACCCAGGACCTCCCATCTCTAGACATGGCTCTCAATCAGCTGAGTCACTTAGCTACCCTGTCTACATGTCTTTTTAAAATTCTGTGACATAATTGAAAGTAGAGATGGGAAATATACTTCTGCTGCATTCCAAAATGTGACAGTGGTCTCAAGGAAAAGCTCTTATATGATTATTTGAGTGGAGAGCTCAGCTAGAGACTTTTTTCATGAAACATCATTTTTTTTTACTTGAAAGAATGACTGACAAACTATGGTTATTCAGAGGAGGATTTGGCAAACATTTTCCTGAAAACGAATGAAGTGATCCTGTCACTTCAAGGAAAATAACTGACAATATTTGTTGCCAGTCTAGCTTTCAAGGGAAAAAGAGAATTTTTGGACAACTGTAGCCACCGTCAAGAGCCTAATAGCTTCCTAATACTTACAGATACTTCTGAAGAATTTGATGGTGATATTAATAAATGTGATTTTAAAAAGTATACAATGGAATGGGTAACATTTGAATGATTTGTATAGCTCAGTGAATCAATATTTTCAAAAGGGCCATTGCATAAAGCTATAAAATCATGGCAAGTAAAAATCCATTCAAAACATAAGCTAGACCAATAGATTTTCATGGAATGGAGAACAAAAAGGCCATTAACTTGGTTTCAGATTCCACAATGCAACTAACCTTTAAGAAACTACTACTTCTACTATCCCACCCAACACCCACCAATACTATCACCACCACAAATCAAAAGAAAAGAAACTACTACCTGCTAAGTAGTTGTCTAGTAGCACAGACAAATTTCCGTAGAGCTCCAAAAAGTCTTTTGCAATGTTGGTTCCCTTTTCCAACAACACATCTTTGTGAGGTCGGATTGTCTTCCTGTATATCAACCAAAACAATATCACAACCAACTTAACGCCAAAGCATAAATGAGAATCCAGTTGTCTTTTACTAAACCAGGCATTAAAGAGATTTTCAAATACATAAAATAATGCTACAATAATGGTTATTTTTTTTTTGGAAAATATGATTATTTTTCATATAATACGTTATTTGTATTCACATGTAATGAATTTATCATGAACTGCTTTAATGGTTATTAAAATTGAAATAAAACTTTAAAATAAAATAATTAGAAGTAATGAATTATAATTTCTATTGTGATAAATACAAGAGACCCACATGAACATGAAACATGCTATTAGGATACTTAATATATTTTTGTAAACCCTTATTTTCTGTCTTAGTAATAGCTCTAAGACAGAAGGGTAGGGACTAGGCAAACAGGGTGAAGTGACTTGCCCAGAGTCACACAACCGGGAGATATCTGAGACCAGATTTGAATGCAGCCCTTCTGTCTCCAGGCATGATGCTCTCTATCCACTGTGAAACCTAGCTGCCCCCATCCTTGATACATTTTAAGAACATAAAGAGGTCTAGAGATCAAAAAATTGTAAGAATGTCTACTCCATATCAGTGAAATCATAGATCTGTTCTCTGTCTCTTGGAGACGGGATCTTAGAAGTCATCTTGCTAAACCTCTTCATTTTACAGAGAAAGAAACTAAAGAACAGGGAGTTGAAGTAACATAGATACATACTTTTTAAAATCCTTATTGTGCATTGATTCCAAGGCAGAAGAATGGTAAAGGCTAGGCAACGGAGATTAAGTGACTTAAAACTTTGAAACAAGGACCTCCCTTCTCTAGGTCTGACTCTTTATCCACTGAGCCACCTAAATGCCCCCCAAATGTTGTAGATTTAGAGTAAGAAGGAATCTTAGAGTTTGCATTGTCTAACCCCATCATCTCACTGATGAAGTAAGTGAATGCCAGACAAGTCAAATGGCTTGGCCAAAGTCACACTGGAAGCAAGTAGCAGTATTGGGATACAATCGCAGAATTGTGGATTCTAAATCCAGAGTTCTTTCTACTGCACTCCAAAGGGCATCTGACTTGTAAATCTAAGAACTGGAATTGGGACACTTGCCATCCATCCCCACACATTAGTGTCCAGAAGAGTTCCTTGCTCAGTCAAAAAGACAAGAAAGAAGGTTTTGATAAAAAGAATATTCGACAATGTCAAGGTTTTCAAAGCAATTTATATAGTTCGTCTTAACTGACTCCCACAATAAACTTGTGAGGTAAAGACTATGGACATTTCCCCTGTTTTACAGATGAGGACAATGACATTTTAAATGGGTTAAGTGACTTATCTTGGATCAAACAGGACAAGACTCAACCTCAAGTCTTCTTCACTCCAAGTCTGTCACTCTGACACTGCACTACATAGTTAGTCTGGTGATAATGCTCTCTAAGGTTACTTCTGGATCTAACCCGAAGCATTATTAAATGGTAAAAAAGAAAAGGCATGGTTCTTTCCTGAACCTCTCTGAAAGCTGGCCAGAAGTTCTCAGACCCATTTGTTCTAGTCACAAGTTTTCATTCTATTATTTCTAGCTTAGCGATCTTTAAATTACCCAAATTACTGGTCAATTCAAATAGTTGAAGAATCAAAGACTGGGAAGACACATTGGGGATTTGTACTATTAGCGAATGGACTGTATAACTCTCATAACAATGAGAGGGAGCTGTGCTATAATGGGAAGAAAACTTATTTAGAGAGGGAATGCCCTTCACTTGGGGAATGGCTGAACAAATTGTGGTATATGTTGGTGACAGAATACTATTGTGCTAAAAGGAATGATGAACTGGAGGGATTCCATGGAGACTGGAACAACCTCCAGGAAGTGATGCAGAGCAAGAGGAGCAGAACCAGGAGAACATTGTACACAGAGACTGACACACTGTGGTACAATCAAATGTAATGGACTTCTCTACTAGCAGCAACAATGATCCAGGACAATTCTGAGGAACTTATGAGAAAGATGCTATCCACATCCAGAGAAAGAACTGTGGGAATAGAAACACAGAAGGAAAAACAACTGCCTGATTACATGGGTTGATGGGAATATGACTGGGGATGTAGACTCTAATGATCACACTAGTGCAATTATCAATAATATGGAAATAGGTCTTGATTAATGATACATGTAAAACCCAGGGAATTGTGTGTTGGCTATGGGAGGGGGTTGTGAGGAGGAGAAGGGAAGAACATGAATCTTGTAAACATGAAAAATATTCTAAATTAATTAATTAAATAAAAATTTCCAGATTAAAAAAAGAGCTGCCAAAAATTTTAAAAAAAATTTTAATTAAAAAAAGGAAAAAAAAACTTGTTTGGAGCCAGGAAACTCTGGATTCAAATACTGACTACATACCAGTTGTGTGATCTTGGGCAAATCACAACCTTCCTGAGCCTTGTTTTTGTAAATTTTTGTTGTGTTTTTTTTAGCATATGTTAAGGGCATCACCATCTTTCTTATTAGTCAGGCTTGAAGCATTAGTCATCCTGGATTCTTTCCTTACACTCACTTCACATGTTACATTTTTTTTAGTCTATTTCTACAATAGCTCTCATATTCACCCTCTCTCCATTCACCACCCTAGTTCATGGCCTCATCAGCTCTTGACTGAACTGTTTCCATAGTTTCCTAACTGGTCTCCTTGCTCTCGAAACTCCCCCCAGCCCAATCCATGCCCCACATAACTGACAAATTGACATGCCAACGACATAGTTCTTACTATGTCATTCCCCTGATGGATGAGCTTCAGTACCTCCCTATTGTCCCTGGACAAAATATAAATTCCCTTGCTGGTCATATAAAGTCTTTTGGAATTTGTCCCCAGCTCACTTTTTTTTTTAACCCTTACCCTTTGTCTTAGAATTGATATTAAGCATCAGCTCCAAGGTAGAAAAGTGGTAAGGAAGAGCTAGATAATTGGGGTTAAGTGACTTACCCAGGGTCACACAGGCAGTGTCTGAGGCCAGATTTGTCTAGCTATGCTTATTATATATTCATCCATCTCACAAATTCCACTATATTCCTAAATATATTTATATTAATTATATTCCTAAATTTCACTATATTTCAGCCAAACTGGTCTACTTGCTGTTACCTGTACATGATATTCCATCTATTCTCTACCCCTGGAACACATTCTCCCCTCATCTCTGTCTCTTCTCATTCCTAGCTCCCTTCAAAGTTCACTTTAAGCACTGCCACTTAGAGGAGGCCTTTCCTGACCATTCTCCACCCAAATTGCTTGGTATTTACTTATATGTGTACATATTATAATCCCCGGAGGGATTTAAGTTCCTCAAGGGGAGGGAGTATCCTATTTTTGTCACTGTATTCCTAGTTTCTAGCAGAGTTCCCAACACATTGTAGGTGCCTAATGAATGCTTATTTAAAACACTTGTAGGGACTGAAATTCTCAAGAAGTAGTATTTCTTAAATTTAAATTAATTTATTCATTGATCATTCAAGACAAACTAGACTAGCCAATAGACTCCCTCTACAATCTGAACAGACTTCAGTTAGTACAAGCAGGGGAAAAAAGGCAGAATTCTTCTGGTGCACATTTTATATACCCTTTGTGAACTCACCTTCCCCTGGACATCCCAAGACATCTCTGATTGGTAAATATCTATTGAGGAGGTGGACTTAAAGACCCCAATTCCTCCCTCATGACGTCCTCATAGGAAGAGGCAGGTCTTAAAGATGCCAAAAAGCCTTTCCTTCTTGCCACATGACTGGGCCACTGCAGTCCAACATGGTAGCTAGAGTTTGCCAATTTTTTTTTTTTACCCAAGAGAGATAAATAATGAGCAGGTCTCCACTCTGCCTATAAGAAAAGCCAGCTTAGTGAGATACTAAGTCCTGGGAGCCCTGGGAGTAAAGTACTTGGAAGCTGGTTGACTTTCAAAACCTATGGTTTAAGAAAGTTTTCCTAGGGGGCAGCTGGATAGCTCAGTGGATTGAGAGCCAGATCTAGAGACCTGGGTTCAAATATGGCCTCAGATACTTCCCAGCTGTGTGACCCTGGGCAAGTCACTTGACCTCCATTGCCTATCCCTTACCACTCTTCTGCCTTGGAACAATATACAGTATTGATTCCAAGATGGAAGATAAGGATTGAAAAAAAAAGTTTCATAGTAAAAGATATTACAATTCAACATGAATTTTCCAAACAATGAAACCCAAATGCTGTGAAATTATACTGACTAAGCTTGACAAGGAGGCACCTCTCCATCTTCATTGTAGTGGTAGAGAACAATGAAATGGATCATAGAATGAGGTCAGATTTTCCCAAAGTGTTGGTTACTTTTATCTAACTTTCTTTTCCTCTTTTTTTATTATTACTAGCAATCCTCTGATCTTAAAATTTTACTCTGGCCAATCTTTCAGAATGTACATCCAAACAGTGGAAGGTACCCAGGTCTGGCTCAGCAGCCAATCAAATACCCACTGCTTCACCATCTCCTTAGCAGAGAAGAAACCATTATAGAATAATTGTACATGCTCTGAAGCAGAGAGTGGGACCCCCTCCATTACCTATCATCATACCATACATGAAACAGGCTCCCCAAACCTCTTCCATGGCTTTGCATTAAACAGAATGTGTTGTGAATGCTCCTGTTGGTCAGTCCCCCCCCCTTACATATTTTTTGTTATAAGGAGAAAGGAAGTGGGGCAGAATAAGTTGAGAAATGTAGGTGATATAAAACCAAAAAGCTATCAGCAAAAAATTACTGTTAAAAAGAGAAGAAAAAACAAAACTGCTTGTTGAGTGAATGAAAATAATAGCATTTGACAACTGCCTTTATAGGCCTATTAATGACTAAAAAAATGCTTATGAAGTACCTTGTACCCTGTGAGTACTGTAAAAATTAAAATTAATATATAATAACTCAAAATATTATATTTTTGTATGGTTTATTAAAATCACTAGAATAAAACCACATGCCCATGGCTAATCTACCTGCTCAAACAGCCCACTCCACTAAAACTGAGACCCAGGAAGGAAAGAGTGCTAGCCAGGGAAAACTACCCAATTTATCTCCTGTCTACTGTCAGCACATTGACAAGAGGTCAGTGGGCTCCTGGGAAATGTAGTTCAAAGGCACAATATTTCCAATTACACAGTATTCAATGATAGACCTGTGATGTCATTGATATGAGTATTATCCCATTTGATTTACATCACAGCTAGGCATACCTGCCTGCTATATACATGTCAGCTTTTGTCAAAAACCATTATTTACATCAGAGGTTGGTAGTAGGGTATCATTAAGACAAAGTTTGATCAAAAAAAGAAACATGTTGATTATGTGAGGAAAGGATAACAGATGGATAGCCCACATCTCCCACTTTTACCCTAAAAATGCAGAAACACCCATAGAAAGGCCTCTAGGAAGTTGGGGAGAGGAAAAGAGAAGGGAATCCCTTGTTGAAGAATCAGGACAGGCCACTGATAGGGTCATCCTATCTCCTTTGGTGGAAGAGTGTCCATACCTAGGAGATCATAAATACACTGAAGTCTTAAAAATAGATGTACAATAAGGCTAAGAAAGCATTATAGTAGGGAGGGATGCTGGGCAGGAAACGTTTTCCTTCCCTTTCTCTCTCTAACTATGAGCTTATTTCATAATACTTCTTATCTGTTAGACTTCTGTGTTCCTTGTGAGGTTATAAAGCTGATACATCTGGCCTCTGCTGCCCAAACTCCCCTGAGGTTGATTCCTCCCAGTTTGATCATTTATAGGAAGAAATTTATAAAAAGAAAGAACTACCTGCCATGTAAACCAGTATGAATGTGGGCTAGTTAGCACATTCTTTTCTAAGTAGAGAATATTATTCAAGGAATCTTAGAAAATCAGAAAGAAGCGTTCCTCCTAGGAGGTCAGAATTGAGATAAGCTTAGCCAAATGAAGTGTTCTTGTAGACCCTCTCTCTTTGATCCTCTCTCTCTAGGGCAGGGATTGTTCAGCTGGGACCTGGGAACTTTCATTTTTATAATTATTAGAATTGCTACTGTTGTTTTGACAATTGTATTTCAGTGAATTCCCTTCTTAAGGGATCCATGGGCTTCACCAAAGAGATCACCAATGCCAAAGAAATCACCAATACAACAAAGGTTGTATTATGAACTCAGCCATCCATTGACCATGTTTCATTTGGAAATTAACTTGGTGGGGTGAATGCTATGTAGACACTGTGGTGTTGGAGAGTGTTCACCTTTCTACCAAAGTTCTCTTTTTTCAATATTCCAATTTTTCAATATTTCAATATTTAATATTTTTTAATATTTGATACTCCAATTTTATTCACTATTCAATTTTTGTTTCAACATTCAAAATTATTCCATATTCTTATATTTATATATATATATACACACTATATACCTTTTTTTTCAATATGAATCAGATCATTTTATCAGGAAACTGAGGCTGGGAGTTTAAGTCAAACTCTCTTAGTGGTAGGGCTGGGGTTAGAACCCAAGTTTTAGGATTTCCAGTGCAGAGCTCTTTCTACTACATGATCTTTTTTGAGTTCTGAATTCATCATGGCATAGTTCATATCAAGTGTTCTGTGATTGTTTTATCAACAGCCTCCTCCACTAAAAATCATTCTTTTTTTAATTACAACTTGCTTATACACTTCTTTTTAAAATTCTTACATTCCATCTTAGAATCAATACTGTATATTGGATCCAAGACAGACTAGTGATAAGGGCAGGCAATGAGGTTCACGTGACTTGCCCAGGGTCATACAGCTAGGAAGTGCCTGAGGCCACATTTAAACCCATCTCCAGGTCTGACTCTCTATCCCTTGATCCACCTAGCTGCCCCCCTGTATACTTCTTAGATACTATTTTTGTTTTCTTAACTCTTTTTTTTTAAAGTTTTTTAAAACTCTTACCTTCTGTCTTTGAATTGGTATTATATATACCTTGTCTTAGTACCAATTCTATTTCTTCTCGCTCACTGCCACATTGGGACCCCATCCCAATACTAACCTGTTAAGATAGAAAATTGGAGAACTAATGACTTAGAGAGGGTATTTGCTGCTTTGTGAATGTCACAATGCCTTAGTAACATCATCTTGATTATATGTGAAGACCAATAACATATAAACATAACAATTTTTTTACTTAACATCAAACACAATTTCTCCTCATCTAACCTGTTCCAAATAAAATAGATCAGAATGACATTTTAAAAAATATTCATAGGAATCTGTAAAATTGACAGAATAGACAAGTGCTGCCAGTCCCCAGGCCACATCTTTAATTCATTCTTTCATCTCTTTACTCATTCAGTAAACACTTATTAAGTACCTACTATGTCCAAGATACTGAGCTAGGCATTGGGTATACAAAGGTGAAAAGTGAGAGTCCCTGTCCTCAAGGTCCTTATAGGGAAACACCACCAGAATAATGAGAAATATGACAGTAGATAGGGACACAAAAAAGGGTAAAACCAAGGGGAAATCCAGCCAAAATGCTCTAGGAAATTTTGAAGACAAAAAGAGTACTTTTAAATGGAAAATCAAAGAAGGTTTCATGGAGGGAGTGACATCTGAATTGTGTTTTGAAGTAAGATTTCTACATGAAGGTATGAAATTGTGAAAAATTTGGAAATTCTTTATTTTAATAATTCAGGGACACTGATTAATAGGCACCAAAACAAGCAGCAACCATGAAGTCACATGAAGTGATAGAAGACCATTTAGGAAGCTGAAAACCATGGATCAATCACAGGATTATAAACTTAGAACTAGAAGTTACTTTAGAAACCATCCAGTTCATGTCCATCATGAGGGAACAGCTGAACAAGTTGTTGTATAGAGTTGTAATGGAATACTATTGCATCATAAGGAACAATGAACAAGATGAATTCAGAAAAACCTAGAAAGATTTATATGAACTGATGCAAAATGAAGTGAGCAGAACCAGGAGAACAGTGTATATAATAATAGAAATACTATGCAAAGATCAGCTGTGAAGAACCAAACCATTATCAGTAAAGCAAGTTTCCAAGAAAACTACAAGGATCTCAAAATGAAAAATGCTCTCCACAGTCAAAGAAGGGACTGTTGGAATCTCAGTGCAGATCAAAGTATGACATCTTCCATTATATTTCCTTCATGAGTTTTTTTGTTGTTGTTGTATTGTGATATATGTCTTCTATCACTAGATGAGTAATATGGAAATATGTATTGCATGAAAGCACTGATATAAACTATATCAGACTTTTACCACCTTGGGGAGGGATTAGGAGAAGGGAGAAAGAGAGAAAATCTGAATCCCAAAATGTCAAAAACCAATTGCAAAAAATCATTTCTACAGAATATATAAATAAATAATTTTTAAAAATAGAGACCATCTAGTCTAAAAGCCATTAACTTGAGAGCTGTGAAATGATTTTTGTTTTTTTTAATTTGGTAAGTTTATTTCAATATAATTGGTTTCCTTTGTAACCCAATATGTTTTATTTTATGCATTTAAAAACACTATTCTGAGAGTAAAGGGGGGTTTCACTGAACTGACAAAGAGGTCCATGTCAGAATGGGTGAATGACTTGAATATAAAGAAGGAAACTATAAGTAAATTAGGTGAACACAGAATAGTATACATGTCAGATCTTTGGGAAAGATTTCAAAACCAAGCAAGAGCTAGAAAAAAATCATGAAATGTAAAATAAATAATATTGGTTATATCAAATTTAAAAGTATTTGTACAAACAAAACCAGTGCAACCAAAATTAGAAGGGAAGCAACAAATTGGGAAACAATCTTCATAACAAAAACCTCTGACAAAGGTCTAATTACTCAAATTTATAAAGAGCTAAATCAATTGTACAAAAGATCAAGCCATTCTCCAATTGATGAATGATCAAGGAATATGAATAGGCAATTTTCAATTAAAGAAATCAAAACTATCAATAAGCACATGAAAAAGTGTTCTAAATCTCTTATAATCAGAGAGATGCAAATCAAAACAACTCTGAGGTATTACCTCACACCTAGTAAATTGGCTAACATGACAGCAATGGATAGTAATGAATGCTGGAGGGGATGTGGCAAAGTTGGGACATTAATGCATTGCTGATGGAGTTGTGAATTAATCCAACCATTCTGGAAGGCAATTTGGAACTATGCCCAAAGGTCCATAAAAGACTGTCTGCTCTTTGACCCAGCTATAGCACTGCTGGATTTGTACCCCAAAGAGATAATAAGGTAAAAGACTTGTACAAGAATATTCATAGCTGCACTCTTTGTGGTGGCAAAAAATTGGAAAATGAGGGGATGCCCTTCGATTGGGAAATGGATGAACAAATTTTGGCATATGTTGGTGATGGAATACTATTGTGCTCAAAGGAATAATAAGCTGGAAGAATTCCATGTAAACTGGAACGACCTCCAGCAATTGATGCAGAGTGCGAGGAGCAGAACTAGGATAGCATTGCACCCAAAGACTGATACACTGTGGTACAATCGAATGTAATAGACTTCTCCATTAGTGTCAGTGCAGTAATCCTGAACAACCTGGAGGGATCTACAAGAAAGAACTCTATCCATATTCAGAGGAAAACTGTGGGAGTAGAAACACAGAAGAAAAACAAATGTTTGATTACATGGGTCGAGGGGGATATGATTGGGGATGTAGACTCTAAATGATCATCCTAGTACAAACATCAACAACATGAAAATAGGTTCTGATCAAGGACCATGTAATACCCAGTGGAATTGCACATCAGCTATGGGAAGGGTGGGGGGAGGGAAGGGAGGAAAAGAATATGATTCTTATAACCAAGGAATAATGTTATAAATTGACTAAAATTAATTAATTAATTAATTTTTTTAAAAAAGAGGTCCATGCCACAAAATGTTAGGAACCCTTTATCTAGTCCAATTCCCTCTTTAACAAAATGTAGAAAATGAGAACTAGAACTACTAAATCAGGAAGTAAGCAAAGCCAGGCAACATTCATCCCAAGTGTCTCTGGCTGCAAAGCCACTCCTCTTTCCAATGTCATACTTCCTCCAAATTACTCAGAAAGATCTTTTATTTATTAATTAAGGTTCCTAAATAGTCTATGGTGAAGAGTCACTAGAGATTCAGGAGCTAGAGTTCATGCTGAAAATTACAAGAAAGTAGATAGTAAGGAGCAAAGTCTGGAGTAACTTGTCTCAACCCAGGAATAATAAGGATCTGAAACTCAGCCATCCATTGACCATGTTTCATTTGGAAACGAACTTGGGGGGGGGGGGGATTGAATGCTATGTAGACACTGCATTTAGTTTTGAGGTTATTTTTCCTAAGGATCAAGGCTACCACCACAAGAGGGTGCCTCTGGTTATTGGGAGGAAGTGTCTTTAATTTCTGTTCTTGCTGTATCTTCTTGGTAAATTTTTGTTGTTCAGTTGTTTTAGTCATGTCTAATTCCTCATGACCCCCTTTGGGGCATCTTCCTATGTAAGAATGTAAATAATTTAACCTCATTGCATCTGTTATGATTTCTCTCTCCTTTTTACCTTTTTCTGCTTCTCTTGAATCTTGTATTTGATAGTCAAATTTTCTTTTCAGCTCTGGTCTTTTTATCAGGAATGTTTGAAAGTATTGCTTCAGCTACTAGAGTGGTTTGCCCTTACCTCCATTTACTTCTTAGTAAATATCCCTTTGTTAAAAACAATTAATATTAAATCATTCAATAGAACTGGGCACTAACAGTAGTGAAAGCATACTGTGATGGGAACTTGAATTGATAATATTAGAGAAAGTCATCTCAACCATTTAGGATTATGTCAAATATCCTCCTTCTGGGAGAGTGAGTCCAGAGTATGGCTACAGTAATTTTAGTATTATTATCTGTTTTAAAGATGCAGAAACTAACATTTGGAGAGCTTAAATTACTTGACCAAGGCCAAACAGTCAGTAATGACTATTACTTTTAGGGTAAAATACAAAATCCTCAGTCTAGCATTTCAATTCCTCCACAATCTGGCTCCCATCCATTTTTCCAGGCATTTCCTATTACTTTCCTTTATGTGCTCTTTCTGTATTCTAGTCAGTTGGCTTTCTAGCTTTTTCTCAAACATGCAATTCCATCTCATGCCTTCCTATCTTTGCACAAGTGACCTCCGTGTCTGGAATCCTTGCTGTGGTCACTTGTGGTTCATAGAATCCCTAGTCTTGTTCAAAGCACAAGGCAAATTATGGCTTAGAGAGAAGACTTGCCTGCTTCACTCATCCCTTATTAGTACTCTGCTGAAAAGAAAAATGCTTTATATTATTTTATGTCCTCTTAAGAGAATATAAACTATTTGAAGGCAAGGATTATTAAACTTTTACCATTGTGTCCCCAATGTCCATTAATACATATCTGTGAGAATTAAACGTAATGTATGATTTTAAAGTCTGTGAACACCCTTTGGGCCTCAAAACAATCTTGTCAAGTGGGGATTACAGGGATCATTCACCCTCATTTTACAGAGGAGTAAACTGAAGCTCCCAGAGGTTACCCAACTAGTAAGACTCTGGGAGGGCATTTGAACAAAGATTTCTAGTAACCCACGCTCAGTATTCTTTCTCCTACAGCATACCTACAGTATACCTCTCCTCAAATCAAATTTTTTATGGAAAGCAACCTAACTTAGTAGACTCTAATTACCAGAAATTTGCCATAATGTGATCAAACTTTTAGATCACAAAAAATCATGATTCTGTGGTGTGGGAGACCAATATTGGGGTAGCTATTTTCACTACTGGCAAAAATACCTACAGAGATGAAACTGTAGAACCTAGAAATGTTGCAGCAAAAAAATGCCTGAGCAGAGGAGTCCCTAAATTTTAATGATATAGAGGATAGGAGTGCTCCTCACTGCCATTACCCAGGAGGACTTTGATCTAATACTGATAGGATCTTCCTAGACAAAGTACAAAAGCCCTTAAGATATCCACTGATTAGAATTTTGTCTGGTCATTGATAGTGTCTTCAAGATAAGAGGAACTTGCTCTGCCTTAGTTGGCACCGCTGATACCACAATTAAGATGAATCATAATATATGTGGTTAGTTCATACACCTGGAATACATCCTTGGGGTGAGAGCAAGAGTTGGGAAATTAGATAGGGAGAAACTGGTTGTGTATACACAAAACACACACACACACACACACACAGAGGCTCAGTTCCCTAAAGGAAAATCTGTGAAGGAAGGGAACTTGTGTGCTCAGAAGGGGAGAGATCTCATCTTTACTTCTTTTGTTTCTCCCCTCTTAGCTTGTTAGGAAAGAAAAGGGAAATCCCTCCATGTCTTTTTCTATTTTCTGCTGGGAAAACAAACAACAACTACTTAGTAAATGATTTTTTTTTTTGCCTTAGTATTAGGATAGAGAGCCAAAAAGAAAATGTGTTATCTGCTTTAGTGTCTTCATGGATCTTTTACAAATTATGGGCTTGTCCCACATTTTAAATGCTTACTATGTGCTGGGCACTGTGCTAAGTTCTATGATTATAAGGAAAGACAAAAAACATAGTTCCTTCTTTCTAGAAGCTCAGATTCTAAAGAATGAGATGGCATGTATACTAATGAACACACAAGTTAAAACAGCAAAAGGTGAGTTTCTTTGTTTGTTTTATACATTTTTGCTCCCTTCCGCTTGGAAATACACCATGGATATCAATCCTTCCATTTGCATTTAAGTAAACATGACTTCTCTAAAATCTAATTTTTTGGATCATCAATTGATCAGAGAGTATTTATCAAGTACCTCCTATGCTCCAGACATTCTGCGGGAAGGGTGGGTAGAGGGGAGGGAGGGAAATAATGTGATTATTGTAACCAAGGAATAATGTTCTAGATTGACTAAATAAACTAATTCAAATTAAAAAAAAAAAAGAAATAAGACAAGAGAAGCAAGAGAACACAGTGCAGTGAAAACCCAAAGACGGAGCTAGGTAGCAAAGTGGGTAAAGTACTGTATCCAAAGTGAGAAAGACCCAAGTTTGAATTCAGCACCATACACTTACACTTAACCTCTACCACAGTTTCCTCATCTGCAAAATGGATCTATCTATCTAGAATCTCTCTCTCAAAAACATAAGAATCAAATGAGATATTTATAAAATAGTAAGCAAATCTTAAAGTACTATCCAAATGCTAGATATTATTATCCAGAATGAGAGGATAATACATAATATCAAATGATTCAGGAGGCCCAGAAGGAAGAGTATTGAGATGATAACCCAGAGTCCTACAAAAGCAAAGATGCTGAGTGATGTTTCCAGTACATAAGCAGATAGTTTTTCCCTAAAGGAGGTACATTAACCCTTTCAGTCCAAGAAGGTACTTTGTTTAATATGTGGCTGCTATAATGCTCTTAAAGCAGCTCTTTGTGGCTTGGACATTACAGCAGTGATGCATTAAATGATTCCTCAGTGACCTCAAAAGGTGAAAGCATTTCTCTAAGGGCAAACTTTAAAACAGGAAACCTTTAATAAATTAATCAACAAGCATTAATTAAGTGTTCTCAGTGTGCCAGGCACTAGTAAGCACTGAAGACATAAAAGGCAAAAACAGTCACTGTCTTCAAGGAGTTTACATTCAGATAGGGTAGAGAACATGTACTTGAATATGTATATAAGAAGATACAGATACATGGAAAAGACTATTAAGGGGGAAAGTCTAGTAGCTACTCAGAAAATAGAGACTGTTTTGAATCTTGAAGGAAGTCAAAGGTCCTAAGAAATAGAAGAAAGGAGAGAGAACATTTTCAGTAAATCAGGACTGCTTGCAGGATGAGATATCTTGGTGTGTGTGTGTGTATATATATATATATATATATATATATATATATATATATATATATATATATATATAAGCACCTGTTTTAAGACTCATCATTTGCTTTCTTCCATAAATATATTAATTAACCTTCCTGCTTAAGAAGAATATATGGAACATAATTGTTTTTTCCTTTGATTATTAAAATTTTTGTATTGTTCTAAGAACACTTAGAACATTCTTAAGATATTGTACTAGAGAATTAGATGAGATAGATTAGAGTGATTATGTATTCATCACTGGTCACCAGTCAAAAGTTTAGTTCTGACTAAATCTGATTTTTTAAAATAGGACCTGTCTTGCCCTTCCCTTTTATATCTCCTCCTCCCACTCCAGTGGAAGAAAATTCAGTTTAAATTCTTATATCCACCATACTTAGCACAAAGTAAGAGTTTAATAAATGCTTGTTGATTGAGTTTCTTCAAAGCACAGCTTAGATTCCACCTCCTACATGAGGCTTTTCTGATCCCACTGGTAGATAATGTTTTCTCCCACTTAAAGTTCCTTTGTATAACTTTGTAGGCAGAATGCAATGGCTACAGAACTGGCTCAAAAGACCTGAGTTCAAGGCTCCCAATACATATGAGCTATTTGGGATTACAATCTCTCTACACAATTTCTCAGTGTTGTAGCAATTCTCAAATACTGTTTTTTGCAGAGAAGATGCTGACTTGCATTGATAGACATTTTCTTCACCACAAATCCAGGCATTATTCCTATCTTGGTATTTATTTCCCATATTAGAATATAAACTCCTTGAGGGCAGAAACCTCAAGTTTTCCCTAAAACAGTGATGATAAACCTATGGTATGTGTGCCACAAAGGGCATACAAAGTCCTCTCTGTGGACCCGCCTGCAGTGGTCTGCCAGAGTTCATTACTAGAAAGTCAGAGGGACTTGGGGTGAAGGTGTTCCCCTCCCCTTCTCCATGCACCTGTGTATATTACTCACATCACCTGTCCCTCAGCCCAGCAGCCCAATGGGAGAGCCTCCTCCCTCCCCTGTCTAGGGTAAGAATGGGGTGTGGTGGGGGGGCAGGGCAAGGCATTTGGTCTAAAGGGGTGTGTCATGGTACTTGGGTCTCTGGGGGGTTGGCATAGCAGTTGGTCTGGGGGTTAGGGGTGGGGCCCACCATTTCATCTCTAAAAAGTTTGTCATCACTGCCCTTGGACCTACCATGTGCCTTAACCTAGGGGTTTAATTAATATTTGTTGGATGGAATTGCCATGTGGAGTAGCCCCATATAGGTTAGTTGAATTGTGATCTTTTTTAAGAATCGTCAGACCCTCTACTTTTAGTTTCAGCATCAATATCTATCAAACTTTTTGTCCCCTTCAATTACCAGTAGTAACTTAATATAAATGTCCACATGCTAAATGATTCCTGAGCTATTAGAAAGGACTAATACTAACTTAAGCACTGAAAAGAAGTTAAATATCATATAGAGAATAGGGAACCATGGTTCCATTTCAAAGGATGATTGGTTTCAATCTCCACATTTTTTAGATCTCATTTCAATGATACTTGCTATTGATTAGGTTAGTGGTTCTTAAACTTTTTGGTATTGGGATCCCATTATACTTTTTAAAATAATATGAAGGACTCCCCCTACAAAGAGATTTTGTTTATGTGGGTTATATCTATACATATTTACCATATTAAAGATGAAAATGTTAGTATTATGAAGATAGTTTTGACCATTTAAATATGTTGATAGGGTTTCAAGACCCTGAAAAGGTCTTAATATTAATCAGAGTGGCTATCTTTATTAATGAGAGTAATAGTTCCCTTTTTTACTCTATTATTCCACTAGTCCTGTTCCCAGGAAATACAAAAAGAAGATATGCAAAATAGTCATTATTTATGTTTCTCATAATAAATCTTTGATAACTTTAGCCAAAACATGTTGGAAGTCAGTGATCTACCTCTTTTTAAATTTGAAAGGGTCTAAAGAAGGATTTAGCAAAAGCCACAGGAAATCAGCAAGCATCAGAAAGATAGAGAGATAAACAAAATATAATACAGCATAATAGGAAGGAAAAGCAATATCTAACTTTAAAAAAACAAATAAATGACATAACTTATTAATGAAAACAGAAAACACAAAAATTCTCAGTTAATAAGAATATATTAATTCAAATTATTTTTAAACTATCAATTTAAAATAATTTAATAAATATTTTTCAGATCTTAATTTAACCATATGATGCTTTAGAACAACTTAATAGCATGTCTGGAATTTGAAGTAGAACTTTAAAAATGCCATCCCTAATTTTCTTTATCAATTTTTTTAAAAAGCAAGCAGCGAAGGGGATGTCAAATTCTGAGTAGTATAGAAAGATAAAATGTTTAAAAACATTTCTGCAACATTTTAAAGGAATCAAAGTATACATATTATGATAGACCTGTGCTGTCTGAATCAACAATGTTTGTACAGAAAATTGTTAGCAACCAGATGATAACTACAAATGAAATGTCTTGTAAAATGTGGTGCAAAGGCAACGTTTAGTTTTTAAAAATCATAAGTTTTAAGACAGTAACACACTAGGATTGTTAGTTATAATCATTAAATGGGAGGGGAGAGCCAGCAGCATGGAGACAATACAATTTAACCCTAAAAGTGGGATACTTTGAAACCATTTGAGCCCACCTTTTATAAAATCAAGATATTTTGTTTTCAAAGTAGGAAGACAGTATTCTCTCACTTTGAAGTCATGGGAACTCAGGCTTTAGAGTTTGGAAAGTCTTTAAGCGTAAAAAGTCTAATTTCCCCATTTACAGATGAGGAAAACGAAGTCCAGAGAGACCTGCCTAAAGTCATGCAAAATAGAAGAGTGGCTCTCAAACTCAGGTTCTCAAAACCAAATCCAGCTTCTCCCATGATGCCATGCTGGTGGCATTTCATTTTTTTTTCATTCTGCTGAATTTTAGCTACATTTCAAAATATGTATGTAAAGCAGGAAAACAAAACTTCTCTACTCCCTCCCCAGCTTCTACCCTACTCAGTAAATCCACATTACTTAACAAGATCACTTTTTTTCTCTTCCTATCTCTCAAATCATGTAACATGAAGGAAGGAAGGAAGGAAGGAAGGAAGGAAGGAAGGAAGGAAGGAAGGAAGGAAGGAAGGAAGGAAGGAAGGAAGGAAGGAAGGAAGGAAGGAAGGAAGGAAGGAAGGAAGGAAGGAAGGAAGGAAGGAAGGAAGGAAGGAAGGAAGGAAGGAAGGAAGGAAGGAAGGAAGGAAGGAAAAGGAAGGAAGGAAGGAAGGTGGAGAGGGAAGGAGGAAGGAAGGAAGATGTGTATCAAAGGGACTTTGCCTTTCATCCTCTTAGTTTTGAGTCTGAGTCCGGACTAAGCCCGTGTTTAATTTTAGCACCTCATGACTGTTAAATGACAAATTCGAGGTTGACTTCGGTGCCACACTGCACACCATCAGCATTCATGTTGCCGGAATCCTAGTTACCAGGACTATCTTACCCTCCATAAAGTGCAGCAATGCTCCCATGTGCACCCTGCCTGCCTTTTTATTCCATTTCCCCTGGTTTATCCTGCCCTAACAATACTTTCTGAATGATCGAGGTCAGAGAACCACAAAAATTTATAATGATTACCTCAGTCTTAAGAATTCATTCTTTATTTCGGACAGATTAGGAGTGTTGGGATGTACCAAATTAATGTCGTGTACCTAGGACAGGCAGGTGTTGGTAGGAAAAGAATCGGGGAAACGAGGCGCGGTGCGAATGCTGCGTCCCCCACCCACCCCCACCAACGCACATACATAACTCGATACACAAATGAGGAAACAAAAACTTTGTTCATTCTTGGAAGGGATCCTCGAATTTGGTTTCTCCTGACAGCACAGTGAGGACAAAACCTCGATGGCTGATTACCCGGCGGGCCCCACAGACCAGGTTGTGCTTGGGGACCAGCAGATCCAGAGCCAAGCTTAGGGCTCTCTAAGCCCAAGGACTGGCCAGGATTCCCCAACCCCTCCCCCACCCCTTCCCCGGAATCCCAACAAAGGAGCCCAGCGATCCCCCACAGACTGCCGGAACCCCTCAGGCTTTGGACTTAGCCCGCACGGCCCCACGGGCAGGCAGAGAACCCAGGGAGGAGGCGGAACCGCCCACCCCCCGCCCCCAGCTGTAGCCGCACCTCGCCAGCCCGCAAAGCATAGCGTCGAGCTCGCGGACAAGGTCAAGGTCGCGAGGGGCTCCCCGAGGCTCTTGGAACCGCCTTCCCCCCTCTCAGAGGGGGCCGAGGGGGAAGGTAAAAGGAACGGACGCGCCTGCTCCCTCCGCCTCCGCGGCGAGCCCGGGCCCCGTAGGCGCCTCCCGCCGGGAGCAGGGGACAGAGGGGGGAGGAGGAGCAGGAGTGGAGCGCGCACTTCGCACGTGGCTGTCGGCATTGAGTATCCCTCCGCGTTCGATCGTTGCCTCGCAGCGGCGGAAGGATCCGTCCTGCCCGCGCGCACGCTCTCTCGCTCGTGCCCGCCCTGCCTGAGCCGAGGCTCCGTGGTCCCGGCCGGCCTCTCACTTGAAGCGGGGACGCGTCGGGCGCAGCAGCGTCGGCAACAGAGCAGCACGAGGGGACGCGGAGCGCGACGAGCCGCCGCCGCCGCCTCAGCCGCGGGGGAGCACGCCGGCCCTGTCTCCCGGCCTCGTCTCCGCCGCCTCCGCCCGGCCCGGCCCGGCTCGGGGGTGGTTCTGTGCCTGCGCAGACCCTCCGCCCCGCTCCCGCCTGCCCGCCCGCTCTTCGGCCCGCGCCCGCTCCTCGCCCCGCTGCAGTGCGGAGGGAGGGCTCGAACATGGCTGGCTGGCAGAGCTACGTGGACAACCTGATGTGCGATGGCTGCTGCCAGGAGGCCGCCATTGTCGGCTACTGCGACGCCAAGTACGTGTGGGCGGCCACCGCCGGGGGCATCTTTCAGAGCATCACGGTAAGCGAGGGGCGCCCAGGCTGGGCCCGGAGGGGGCTACTGTGAGAAGGGCGCCCGGGGCTCTGAGAAGCTCCCCCCTCCCAAGAAAGGAGCTGCAATAGGGGAGGGGGCGTGTGGGGTTCTGGGAGCCCCCCCCTCGGAGGAGGAGACTGCAATAGAGGAGGGGGCGCACCCCTAGGAGAAGGAAGCTGCAGTAGGGGAGGGGACCGTGGGCCCTGTGCGCTCCCCTTCTTGCTTTTGCTGGCCCGGATGCTGGGTACTTAGCCCCCGTTAGGGTGTCTCCCAAGTCAGGGCCATCTTCACATCCTCTCCATCCATCCATCCATCCATCCTTCCTTCCATCCTTCCATCCATCTCCGCATCCCTCCCGCACTACCCCCCCCCCAACTTCTAGCATCCTGGAGGAAGGTTTAGGATGGTGATGGAGGTGGGACGGAAAGGAGCATCGGCAAAGAGGAGCCGCCTCCCCCTTCTGGATCTCTTCTTAACCCCCCACTCACCTACCCGGCAATTTTGGGATCGGGGAGCTAGAATATCTTGATTCTCAACCTAAAAACGAGACTGAACTAGTTTCTCAAGTGGTGGGATTCTCACATTGTTTCATTCCCTTCCCCCTCCCTTAAAAAAATGTAACCCTTTTTTGCCCCCTTCCAGTTATAAGTTACTCATGGATACCAATTAAGATCGAGAGGAGGAAAAGGAATTTTTAATAACTCCTTTCTCTTCCATCCCTAACTATCTTACCTGGAAAATCTTGATTTATTCGAACGCGTAGGATTAGCTCTTAGGAGAACTAATCCTGTGTGTTCGGGGAATCTATTTTGCTCTCTGGCTTGACATATGTGCATACATGCGTGTGTATCTGTGTTTATATGAGAAAATGAAAGGAAAGCTTTGTGTATGTATGTATAAAATGCTGGCGGAAAGCTTTAGGTATTTATGCATATATAGTGTGTTTGTATGTATAGATACATGCATACACATGCACATATGTATGTGCGCATATATGTATCTGCCTAGCCAGTTAGCTGCAAAAACCGATTCCCTGGATAAAGGGTATGTGTGTTTTATATGGAATCTATAAATATCCTTAGTTGGAAGGATGTTGCCGGTGTGTTGATAGGAAGAGCGGGGATGGGGATGGAGCCAGAGGGTACTTTACCCAATTTATGCTTCTCTTTCTTTTCTCTTCCCCACCCCCATCTCTGTGGTCTGGAGGTTCACATCCCACTGTAGACCGATGCAATATTGCCGGGTTTTTTTTTTGTTTTTTAATTGCACTTTCTCAGGGAGCCCAGAAACCAAGTGTTAGCAGGAATAGAAGGAATTGCTGAACCAAAATGGGGAAAATACCTCAAGCCCCTACCGACAACGGCAGCAGTTTTTGCTGGTTTGTCGGTTCATTTTTGCCCACCTGCCAGCTTTGGGGTAATTTAGTGTGATGGAAGGGAGAAGGGTAACCCCACCACCACCCCTACCAGTTAGGGATAGGAGGACCGTTATGTACTCATATGTCTGTAGCTGAGAGTTTAATTGGCTCCACTAGGTTAAGGAATTGCCGGCAATGCGGCTTGGGGTGGGAGGAGGAGGCCGGGCAGAGGGAATTCTCAGTCTTTGCGTAGGTTTTCCTATGTCTTGGCCTCTAGTGCTTGCCGCAGACTTAAGCGGTTTCACGTAGATGTCTTTCGTGAATCCCAACCTTATCATTGACACCAGTTTTTTTTTTTTTTAATATCCTCCAAAATGGCGAACTTCCATTAATTTCACAATCCATATACCTTTTTTTCCTCCATCCCTTGGGAGGGATTAATCGTTTTTATCCCCATCCCGATGTTTGTAGTTTAATTCCTAAAAGGAAGTCTTTTAGGAGGGTGGGAAGTTTTCAGTTGGTTATTTTAATAATTTGAGCACATTAATTCTCTCAGGAGGGAAGATTTGGTTTAGATTAATTTATGCTGTGTGTATATTTGCTTGTTACTACTGTTTTTATTGCGTGCATTTATCATATTTTAGGCAAAAGCAATAGCTCATTTGCTTAGAGCATTAGTGAGGGATGGGAGGTGATGGCCTTAGTTACCATATGTTTAAGGAATTTCTGCCATTTAATCTTTAGCTACCAGTCATTATTGCTGTCTATTTCTGCCCATAGATCTCCAGCATAAATCAGTGAAATTGTGTCAAGAGTTTTGCCTTTTTTCTTTACTTTCACCATATCTCATTTTTCCTCTCCAGCATTCTAAACTGTAATATTTTTGCTTTGTGAGTTAATGGCATTTAAAGAATAATCTTGGACAGTAGTCCCTTAAAATTTCCTATACCTGTAGTGGACTAATGTTAAAAGGAAAACCCTGAGGACTGGCATCTGGTGATCAAGTTTCTTTTTACTGCTCTCAGCCTTCTTCTGCCTTTGTGTGACTTGCTGCTGTCTGGCTGGGCAGATTCCCAGAGTGTGCTTGGAGATGGCAGGGCCTGCTATGACTCTGCAGTTCTGATGGGGGCGATGCCTTCTTTCTAGAAAGCATGTTTTCTTCTCAGGCCCATTGGCCACCTTACTTTATTCTTCCGCTTACCTCCATTTTCTGTTCTTTTGCCAGTGACTATCCCAGGGCTACAGAAAGAATTCTCTTTCCTATTGCCTGAGAGCTCATTATCAAAAATGGGGGAGGGTAGAAAAGGGATTGGTGAAATGAAAAGAATAGGGATGAGGGAGATAATGGCTAAAAAGAAAAAAAACATGACTTTTAGAAATATGCAATCCTTATGAAGTTCTTATGTATTGAGCCATTTCTTTCAAGCAAAAATACCAACTAAGAATGCTCTTATTGTAAAGACTTTGTTAGGAAACTTAAGGACTGTGATCTTCTTGGGTAATAGAGATAAGTCATGAATTCATTTGGGAAAAAAGCTTTATCTGAATCTGTATTGGATAAGCTTTTTATGGGTATTTGACATGTTCTAAATATAATTTCTTACTTTATTATAATAAATACAAATGCATGTTATAAAGAGAAATGTAACTTGTAAACAGTAAAAGCTATGAAATGATTTTAGCATGTCTGTGGCTTTGAAAATCTTAATTTATATGATTGCTTTTCAGTTAGCAAGCTCTGCCATTAATTATGTCCTTGGTGGGGATTCCCATTTTATTAAAATTTAGTTAAAATTGTTTAGTTTTATAAATTAGTTGTGAAAGTTTTTAACAAAGCTATGAATTGGACAGAGCTACATTTTTATTTTTATTTGATTCCACATAGTGAAATTTGGAGGCCTTGATAACTTAGCAACATGGTTGCTAATTTGACTTGCTGAATTTTATGGTTTTGACATTTTAAAAGAATGTACTGACCTTTTTTGGGGGGGGGGGACTTGGTTTTGTTTTTTGGCAGCCAATAGAAATAGACATGATCGTAGGAAAAGATCGAGAGGGTTTCTTTACCAATGGTTTGACTCTTGGTGCAAAGAAGTGCTCAGTAATCAGAGATAGTCTGTATGTCGACGGTGACTGCACAATGGACATCAGGACAAAGAGTCAAGGTGGTGAACCAACATATAATGTTGCTGTAGGCAGAGCTGGCCGAGGTAAGTAAGAAGTCCTTCTAAAAACAAAGTAGTTACTAAGGTGATCAGTTAATTGCTATTGCATTGCCACCTTATAACTTGCATCCCTTTTTAAATGTCTTATAAAGGTTAATCCATTTTTAAACTATTAAGATGGTTTCCATGTATTGTGTGGCACTAGATGACAAATGTACTAAAATTTCCCATCTAATGCTAAATAGGTCTAATTGTCATTCTAAACTTGAATATATTCTGTATTAGCACCAATTTTCATAACATTTGCAAATTTCATAAATGTCATCCACATTTCTTTTCAAAATGCTTGGCATGATTCTAATGGTGGTGGAATTAAACTGTACAAAATGACTGAGCAAATTAATAGATGGAATGATCTTAGAATCCTAGATTTAAGAGCTGAAGGGACTTAAATAACTTTCCAAAGATCACTAGGTAAGAGGTAAAATTAAGGTTTAGCCTATGTCCTCTGCTTCTAAATTCATTGTTCTACCCATGGTACAACACTGCCTTTCTATATTTAATTTTATCCAGTATGCCCTTTTTAGCTTTTTTATTTGTTATTCTTTCCTGTTTTTACTTTTAAAAATTCATTTTATTACTTTGTTACTTTATTAGATAGAAAAATTAATTATGGAATCTTGGAAGAGGCCATCTAGTTTACATAGGAATCTCTACCAGAAGAACATCCTTGACAGCTAGTCCTGTATTCTGTGCTCATTACCTCACAGATCAGCTTATTCCATTTTTAGATTGTTTTTAACTCCCATAGATTCCTAGAGCAGCACTAAGGTTCTAATCCTTATTTTACACAAAAGAGAATTCTGATTCAGTGAAGTAATATGACCTGTCCAGGTTTGCATAGCTACCAGGTAGACATGGGTCAGAACCAAATATTCTGACACTAATGTTGGTTAGAAAGTTCTTCCATATGTTGGGAGCCAAAATCTATTCCCTCTAACTCATCATAGTTCTGTCTTCTGTGGAGAGACACAACCCTAACCCTTCCTTTTTATGATAACCCTTTAAATGTTTGAAGGAAACAACCACCCTTCTTCTCCCTACATCATTTTTCCACTATGCTAAACATAGCAATTTCTTCAGCCTTTTATGTGATGTGGTCTCCTTACTAGCCTCTAGATTAGCTTCAATTTGGTAGTACTAAAATGTGCTCAGAACCAAATACAGTATTCAGATGTGGAAAGATCATAGAATATGGTTGAGGTCATTCCTTCCTTATTCTAGAAACTGTGTTTTTATCAACGTGTTTTTCTTTGTCACTTTTTGGCTTAGTGAATTTGCAGTCAGTCAAACCCCTATTTTCCCCCTCATGTTTCTTTCCCATTCTAGTATAGTTTGTTTTTTTTTGTTTGTTTTTTTATTTTTAGTTTTGACTTCAAAATATATGCATTTACATATATCCTCTTAAATTTTATCTTCATTATATTCATTTTGGAGGGCTTTATTCTCAGCCTTCCCTCCAGGATATGTCATCCTTAAATTTGATAAGTATGCCTTAAATTTTCATCTAGGTCACTGATAAGTTGCAGTTATTTCATTTTGCTATTAGGTTACTTGAGGTGCTTAAAATGAAGATTTTAGATGATTAAATTTTCCATCCTATCACTATTATCAAATCTTGATTGTTTTAATTTCTAAAATCCTTTAGTACTGAGCATGAGAACATACCACATTTGAGAATACTTAGATTTTAAAATACCTAGGGAGCCAAAATTCTTTTTCTTACAGTAGTCTGATAACTAATTCAGGTGTTTTTTTAACAGCCCCTGCCAAATTCTAAGACTTTTATTCAGTAAACTTACAAGGACTAAACCCATGCTACTTTTCAGGGAATTGTGCTAAAAATATCTGGTATTTGTTATTGTTTCAGGTGTTGTGTAAAATCTACTTTACAGCACACAGGTGTTGTAAAATAAAATTCTATAGGTTCTAAAAGCTAATTTTTTTAAAAAGGAAAATCTTTATCTTTTCTAAAAGAGTTTGGAACATTTTGAAAATAGTACAGCATTTATGAACTAAACATCCAATAAATCTCTTATTAGCTTTTCATTTGCAGTGTGATTCTAATGACAAAGTTATTTAAATAAATTACTTATAACTTCTGGTAGTTGAGATTAATGGGATGTTGGATTTTTTTAACCTCTAACATATTTAGATAAATACAGATGGATTCTAAATGTTAGATGAATATAGGTATTAGTCACCAGTTTCACCAAGTAGGTCTGCCTCATCTCTCCATTAGATACATAACCTCTCTAGTCCTCATTGTCATCTCTAATATTGGATACAAACATTTGTACCACTTGTTTCATGGCTTCATTCACAGAATCATATTTAGATTTGACAAAGAATTTGTAGGGATTCCTAGAAAATTCAGTTTCCTATTGTAAGGATAAAATGAAATAGCAAGTGCCATGTTAAGTGTAGGCTGTTTAAAACACAACAATAACAATACACCCCAAACTTGTTCTTAAACCATTTCCTTTTAAGTCCCCTTTTGATGCCTTTCAGTGTATTAATAACTGAGTTCTTGAAGCTTTGGTAGGTCCAACCAAACTAGAAATATTTCAAGTATGGGCACATCCTGGCAATAGATTGATTCTGTAATCCAAGGACCAGCTAAATCTGGCAAGACTCATCATCAGGATATTGACAACTAGAAGATACGTTTTTCTTTTAGCTTTAGCACCTCTTCTGGAAGAATTATGTAATCTAATCTATGTAGCTTTGTGAATGCTTGTAGAAAACACAAATATAATTTTACTGACATCTAGAGGCAGTTAGCATAAATTTGGATACTCATACCCATACACTCACTTTGTTTTTAAAGCTAGACTGTATTATATAGATATACCTCTTATTTATTCAAGGTGGTTGGTTAATAGGTGGACCAGTAAGTAGAGACCTTAAAGGCTATTGAAACTGAAAGTGGATGAACATTGTTAACTCTTAAATTAGCCCTCCATTTAGCAATAAAAGGCTAGTTTACCTAACTTTATTGGTCATTTTTAAAGTAGTAAAGTATTTTAAAGTATTAGAGAAAAAATTATGAATATAGTTGGGAAAATGTGTACTTCCTATTAAATAGAACAGCACCTAGTCTAACAGTTATTACTGGCCTGGAAAGTTTTTCTTGTCGTGGTTTTCTTCTATAACATACAGGTTATTATTTCTCCTTTATTTGTACAGCATTCCCAACTATTCCAAGGTTTTTCAGTGGTCACAATATTTGCTGTGCATGCGATTGTAGCTTCTAGCCAGCTTGAATAAGCCAATAAAACTTTCAGTTCTGTTTTGGAGTAATAACTTTCTAAATGATCCATTTGACACCACTACTTGGTAGCTCATGGAGAACCAGCTTAATATAACTTTTATTAGTTTTTATTCCATGTGCTGTCTGCTAAACTTACATGACTTTCTTGTCTAACACTTCTTTTGAAACACTTTTCTTTTTTCTCTTTCAGTCTTGGTCTTTGTAATGGGCAAAGAAGGGGTCCATGGAGGTGGATTGAATAAGAAGGCATACTCAATGGCCAAATACTTGAGAGACTCTGGGTTCTAGCTGCTAGGCAAAACTGTTAAGTATTAGGGGGATTGCTCTTAAACTTTCCTTATTGTAAGCGTAAGTCTTCATTCTGGAAATTTTATTAGCAGTGCAGGTGATGGGGTTATGAACCTGTGTCTTCTTTGTATCCCTTTGTTGGTGGGGAAAGGTGTTTTTGTTTTTGTTTCATAAGTAATTCTGTTCACTTTTTGTTTCCTTGTGTACTCCAGCATTGGTTATAGTCATGGGAAAGGAAGGTGTCCATGGAGGGACACTGAACAAGAAAGCATTTGAACTCGCTTTATACCTGAGGAGGTCTGACGTCTAAGCAGCCTCTCCCCATCCACCTAGCAACTGTCTTCATCACCACCCCAGTTATGTTCATAGTGCTACCAGACTGTAGTTGGTAGTTCATTTGTTTTTATTTACCTATTCTCTAATGTCATGATTCTGTTTATCCAAATGGATCATTTGTATGTTAACCACTGTATGTAATAGAAACCCTTATCTGGCACCATTATTGCAGCATAATAATGATATGCATGATACCTTGAAATTTGGGGGGGAGGGGGGCATGCCAATTTGGGCATTGCTTTATTTTAGCAATTAGTGGGATATTGAGACTACTAAAATAAGTTTTAACACTAATAAGCGAGGTGCCGATTGTACAATCTCTAATTTGATCAATGTCTTTTCAGCACTTTGAGCAATTACATGGCTCCTTTAGTCTTCCTTTTATAGAGCATGGTTGGGAGGAAAAAGTGCATGCATCTCTCTTCTCCCCTCCCCACATCCAGTATTTTGTTTGCTTCCATCTAACTCATGCAGTGCCTGGATTATTCAGCTATTTTAACACCATCTTTATTTATGAGCTGCTGAGAATTGCAGGATATTTTGCCTTAGTATTGTTGTTGTACTCCAGTAGAGACAAAGTTTTTTTCTGTAGTGTCTAGAACAAACACTACTTTGAGCACAACGGCAAACAAGAGCAAAAGGTGCAAAAGGGCACACTTCCTCTGGATCTTATAGAAACTGTCTGGATTGACTCCCCTGGGACTTCCATCACTGCAATAGCTCAGGCACTTGAGAGGTCTGTGTCTGTCTTTTCTTTTTCATATCAGCTCCTGTTTCCTGTTTGTTAAAAGTTGATTTATGAAAGGCTGCCATCATGGACATTAGATACCCCAACATAACCATCTGGAGTGTGTCCAATTTTTTCATAGGACCAATTTTAATTTGCAGCTTGGGTTTTTGTATGAAATTATGTTGTTATCGTGGAAAAAACTGCCACCTTCAGCTACATATACTGGTAGTCTAGACTGACTTATTTTGGTCTGATCACTGATTGGTAAAAAGTAAATGGAATTGCTGCTTTAATACCAATATTTGGATGAGGGTTGGAAGTTTTATGAGCTAAAATAGTTGAAATAGATGCATTTCAAATTTTAAAACCTGCATTTGGCCTGTCACACCCTTGCTGTGGAGTAAATCTGCCTTGTGCTCTAGTCATCCAAAATATGTGTAACCAAGCTGTCAGTTCAAAGCACGGAACTAACTTGTATGTTCATTTAAAAAATAATAATAAAAAACAAATGAAGACTTCTGTACAAAAAATAAATGGGAGATGGTATTGGTTGGAATAACTGACTTGGCTGTCTTGTGATGAATTTTTTAATATGTATTCTGTGCCATACTGTTGTTAAAAATGAACTGTTGCTATTGTGAGATGGATCTTAACTAACCCATTAAGGGTTTCTTATTTTGAATGGCACTATTTTAGGGACATTATCGTATTTGCTTCTATTGTTTGGGCCTTGTGGATAATGTACAGATTTAAAAAAAAAAATCTTGTTGCTGATTTATCCATTTCTTTCCCTGCACTTTGTTACATCTGGGATACAGTCTAACTCATCTGATTTAATATGCATTTCAAAAAATGCCATAACTATTAAAACACCTTGTTTACAGACAGATGAAATAAATTTATTCCAACCAAATAAAATCTAGGCTCATGTTGTCTATGTAATGTATGAACTTCCTGCTCCAATTGACACTGCATATCTATTCTCCCTCTTCATAAGAATTGGATTATATACTTTCCCAAATTCCACTGTAAATGAACAAAACATGGTCCTAACAAAAATCTCTAGCTGATTTGACCACTTATTCAATACTAGGTTAGGATAGTCCCTAAAAATCAATCGTGGGGATTTACTAATAGATCTGTGACCTTCTGGCTATGGGTGCTTAATCCATTAATACAGACCAACCCATCCATGCCATCATCTAGTCGCACTCTTGCAAATTTCAAAATCTTCCAGAGGGGGGGCTCTGTCCAAGGTGCTGAGGGAAGTCTCTCAATAGGGAATAAAACCCAGGAAGCATGCTGGCTGTGTTTGTTATACCAGTTGTTAGATATAAATGACATTTGTCATGGATTCTTTTTCCTCCTTCAATTCTGGGGATCTTTTCCCTCCTTTTATCTAAAAGTTAAAAGTCAGTGTAGTGGAGACACAACCTGGGAAGCCAAGAACACTTGAGTTTGTATCTTGCTTTACCCGCATGACCCAGGGAACATCTTGTCACTATAGCTCTCAAGACTTAAAATCACAAAGCAGCCACTAGTAGAGGCATTTGCCAGTGAAACTACAAATTCAATCTTTGTTGTTTCTAGGTAGAATTAAGTTGTATTTTATCTTCAGGATTATTCTAAATGGTGTTGGGGAAGATTCCTGGAGGACTACCCGTTACCTGAAATAAATGAGGGCATTTGATTGGAGCTCTAAGGCCCTTTGTATAGCTCAAAAGTTCCATGACACTTGATGTGAAAACTTTACTGAGTTTGTGCCAATTTAAGACTGGCTAAGTATTTTTTAAAATAGTCAACCAGGTAGGAAATCATACCTTGATTGACAATGGGACCTCATTACACATTTGAGAGCTTAAGAGATGAGCTGGGATGCAAACTGCTGTCACTAGGGATACCCAATGCAAGAGGCTCTTCACCTTGTGATACCTATGTGCCAGACACTGCCAACATGACTATAATTTCATGATTTTGTATAGTTGTCACTGCATTCTTCTTCTGGTCCTACACACTTCAAATTGATTCAAAATCTATGCAAGAAACGACACTGTCAAGTGGTCTAAGATCAAGTCTATTCTCATGAGAAAACTGTGTCAACTAGTAAAGTGTTAATGTTATTTGTTCCTTCCACACTAACACTATTTGATATTATGTCATTCTTGGGCCACTGATAATATACCCACAAGTAATTCAGTAATATTTTGAATTGTAAATTTATTACTATCAGAAATTGAGCTCTGTCAAGAGTGTACACCATAGTTTTGCAGAAACAACCAAATTATTAAAGATCATGGATTTTAACCTAGAATTTCTGATCTATTCCAACTTGCCTATTTTTCCAGATGAGTAAACAGACTCAGAGAAATGTAATGATTTGCCCAGGGATGGTCACAGTTGAGTTTGAAACCTGTCAAGAGATGCCACAGAGCACCAAGCTTGGATTCAGGAAGACCTGAATTCAAATGTGGCTCCAAACACTTATGACTTGTATGACTAGGCAAACAAAACACTTGGCCTTCATTTCCTATAAAATGGAGATAATAATAAAAATAATACCTCTCAGGGTTGTTATGAGGATCAACTGGAATAACTATAGAGTGCTTTAGCACCGTACCTGGCACCAAGTATCTACAGAAATGTTAGCTCTTATTGAGAACTTGAAAAGAATTCAAAAAGGAGCTGTTTAATGTCCTGAGTAGGGTTGTTAATTGAGAATGCTACATAAAGCAAACTTATTCCAGTGTTTTGTTGTGGGGCAGCTGGGTGGCTCAGTGGATTGAGAGCCAGAACTAGAGATGGAAGGTCCTAGATTGAAATCTGGCCTCAGACACTTCCTAGCTGTGTGAGCCTGGGCAAGTCACTTAAGCCCCATTGCCTAGCCCTTACCACTCTTCTACCGTGGAGCCAATACACAGTATTGACTCCAAGACGGAAGGTAAGGGTTTTAAAATAAATAAAATAAAATAACATTTGTCTTGTAAAGGAAAAGAAACTCCAACTTAAAGTTACTCTGAACTTTAAAGACCATCACAACAGGCCCTTTCTTCATGTGGGACAAGTTGGAAAGAAACTTACCAGGATATAGTGATTCGTTTCTTTACAAGTAGATTCTTGAAAAGCAAAAAACATAATTCAATAGATTTGAGACACAATATCCTTGAAATGGACAAAATTTTTTCCTTTTCATATATAACTCTAATGTGCTTTTCCTTTCTTGTGGCTAAAAGGGATTTTTCCACCTGACACAAAACAACTTTATAAATGAAGTTAATAGAAGAATTGGCTCACTAAAAATTTACAAACCATAATTTTTCAAGAATATCAGTTTCAAAAACAGACTACCAGCTGTACTTTAAGCAGTAAATCAAAGTTAAAATGAAAGTTGAGTTTCTTTAGCATATACAGACAGTTCCAGTATCTATATAGTCATCAAGGTCACATCATCTAGAATAACAATGTGTGTGCACATGTGCGTGCTCATACATGTGCACATACACACACAACACAACTAATTTCTTGGTTATACTTTTGCAGCACTTCATAAATAGAAATGTTAACAAATATACAAAGTGTACAACATATCAACTAGAACTTAAAGTGGAAAACATGTTTATTAACTTTCAAACTTCCCTCATACAAGGCCATAAAAAATTATCTTATTTTCATTATACATGAGTCTAACTTCTTTCTACATAGTTACAATGGCATATATATTTATAATTTAGCTTTTCATAATACATTGTTAAAGTACATCATGAGTTCTGTTAAATATAAGCACTCATTTTCAAATCAAATACTTGAAAAAATTTTCTCTTTGTACATAGTTTAGGAGATTAGCATAAGATGCTCTTTATTAAGAGGTATATGATCAGAAGATCAACCAAACTTTTGATAAAAATTTAATTAGTATTTCTATGCAGTGCTGCTTATCTTTTTGCTTTGGTCACACAAATACCCCTTTAGTCCTGAAAATTAAGTCAATATAAAAGTAGGGCCATATTAGTTTAGCTAGCTGCTGGATCAAACTAATATTCAACACTAACTATTAAATATAAGAACCATCTTAATTTTGAGATTTTCTGCACTCTACCACAAACCGCTATCTTTCTGGCATAAAATACTATTTGCAAATATGAAAGAAAATTCTTTTACTGAGTATTTCTTTTTCATTTTGTAGTATCCATGAGAAATATACTGAATAGCCTAACCTGTCGATAATGCTGGCAGCTTAGGGGGAACCCACAAGTTGACACCAAAAATTCTGGGAAATTGGGCTAGGCCATGCATGGTGTGGCAGCAGAATTCATCATGGTAATAAATATATCTAGCCTTCACTAGAAACCGTACTTATAGTGGCTTTTCTTTTTGGCTATATTCCATTCTAAAAAGAGAATGATGCTTAAGGTCCAGCACCTTGATAATGTTATGCTTCAGTTACAAGAAGTGTGCTTCTTGTGGATGAATACCTGATATTAAAAAAAAAAAAGGTAATCTGATTAAACCATAGAATACACAAAAAGGCCTCTCTTATAGAAATAACTGAAGGGGGAATGGACAATGAAAGTATATACTAAAATACACATAAAGGGATAAGCTGATCAACAAATATTTTCATATAAGGTATGAAGATGAATAGAATTTTAAGTTCAAACCGTATTTGCTATGTTGTAATCCCTTTCACCATTAGGCTGCAATTGGACAATCACACTCTCTTCATTCATTTCATTTTCTGCATCACTACTATCAATATCTTCATTGTCATCCTCCTCCTCATAGTCTGAAGATTCTGTCATATTCTGATGGGAATGAGATTCCGATAAAGCCCCAAACGACTGGGCACTAACGGAAGCTAATGGTCTAAGTAAAGGGGTATGTTCTGAGACTTCATTCTCTTCTTGACTACTATCCGTGTCAGAGTCTGAATCTCCTTGAGAAGGAACAACTTTCTGTTTACATACTGGGCAAGTTTTCTTGGTTTTAGTTAGCCAAGGATCCACACACTTGCAGTGATACGCTGTTGAGAGAAAATACACATCATTTGGTTGGAAAAATGCACTTGAATATATGTTGTTGTTTTTGCATTAGATTGTCCTATATTAATTACAAACTTGGAGTAAAAATCCACTGGGACACTGGAATTTAGATTTTCTTCTGAATATAGTTGCTCAGCCCAATCCATTCTACCATTCCCTCTAGAGAACATTGTCATCTTCCCCTATTAGTATATAAGCTTCTTAAGGGCAGGACTATTGTATCCATCTATATTTGAATCCACAGTGCACATGGTAAGCACTTAACATACATCTTTTCACTCATTTTTTCATGCAGGCTTTATGAGATTTTTTCATGAAGGAACAGAAGACATGAAAATTTAATTTAATTTCTATATTTTTAATTTAATTTCTATAAGGTTTTTTTCCTCAAACATTTAAAATCTGAATTGTATCTATTCCACAAATAGAATGTAGATTCTGTACTAAGATATTTAATAAATATGCTGAATACATGATTTGAAAACCAATCTGGAGTTACTCATACCATGAGAACAAGGAAGGATTCTGAGTTTGTCTCCATCTTCATATTCATCTAGGCAAATGGCACATACGTCATATTCATCTCCTATGATACAAAGTTGTAAATAAAAATTATATTACAAGATTGACAGCTTGTCATAACTTGTCAAGCACAAAAAATTAGTCCCTACTTGATTATTTTAAAGACATTTTGGGGGCAGCTACGTGACTAAGTGGATAGAGTGCCAATGCTGGAGATGGGAGGTCCTGGGTTCAAATGTGACCTCAGATACTTCCTAGCTGTGTGACATTGGGTATGTCACAACTCCAATGACCATTTTTTCCCCTTGGAACCAATGTTCAGTATCTAATGTATTGATCCCAAGCCAGAAGGTAAAAGTTTTGGATTTTTTTAACATTTTAAGATGGATTATTGAGGGCTGGGAGAGAAGCATGCAATTCTATTCCTTATTTGACATAAAATACTGATATTTGGAAATTTAAAACATCTTTATTCAAATAATTAATATCTATCTAAAATGCACATTGGATTTATTTACCAGGATGCACTGAATACATTTAACTATTACAAAGCAGACTTTTAAAAAAGAAAAAAGATAATACGAATCTGCAAATTGCTATTAGAATTCTGTTGGAAAGGATCTTAATTAAAAACAAAATTGGCTATTTCCTAAAATGCTCAAGTTATTGGCTCTTCTTAATCCAGAGGACATCTCCAAAACTTCATCTACCATCATTTTGCTAGTACGGAAATAACAGCTCAGAACCAAATCTTTTAATAAGTCCCTTTCATTTATAAAATGCTTAACTCAGGATTCTTAAACTTTTAAGTTCCAATTAATTTTTCTCAATTCAAATATATTTAAAAGTTTGGATGGTTACTAAGGATGACAGTTATATACAACAATGGTTTTCTCATTTAGTTATTACAAATGGCCCAGAACACACCAAGTGACTACTTTGCAATATATTTTTCATCAAATCAATATAGCCTGTTAAAAAAAAAAAAATCCAGAATGCCAAACCCACTTCAATGCCAAATATCACTTGCAGAAAGAAAACAATGTTATACCCCAAATAAACAATTCTCAGAAGTCACAGTAAGTATGTACAGGAGGAGGCATAAGCAAGAAAATTACACTTTATAGCTGAAGCACACTCTAGACATCAAAGTGAGGCATTTTACCAAGTGATCACAAGAAGTTCCACAGTAAATAAAACACAAGCCTTAGTTACTGTGTGGTACAGTGAACAGACTAAAACTTAAGAGTCAGGAAAACCTAGGTTCAAATCCTATTCTGATATTCTAGAACCAGAGAATAAAATAGAAATATATATAAAGAAATATAAAATATAATCCAGCAATTATCTCCTGAAAGAGATTCCCAGAAATATTATAGCCAAATTGTAGAAACGTCCAAAACTCTCATGTCATGGAGAAAATATTGTAAATAGCCAAAAAGAAGCAATTCAAATATCATGGAATCATAGTGAGAAAAAGATTTAGCATCTTCTACATTAAAGGATAAGCGGGCCTGGAACACGATATTCCAAATGACAAAGGAACTACAACTACAACCAAGAATCACCTACCCAGCAAAACTAAGATAGTTCTTCAGGAGAAAAAAAAAAGAACATTCAATGAAATAAAAAGAATTTTCAAACATTCATGATGAAAAGAGTGCATTGCAAATAGTACCTTGATGTTTGATAAATTGAATTTACTGGCATGTCACTTTTGCATCTCAGCTGTAAAATAGAATTTCTGTACCCACTTTACAGGTTATGAGGTTCAAATTATTCTTCATAAACTTTAATATACTTTCACACTAGTTATTAACTATATATACCATAACTATATATAATTATATTTTGTTCAGGACCTTTAAACATAAATGGTATCAGATATATTTTATATTCACTATGTTGAAAAATGTGCTAAATAAATACTACCCCAACAAATGCTGCTTTTTAATAATGCTCCAAGTACTGCTATAACACTGTTAGAAGCTCGGTGAACTAAAACCTTGCACTATGCCTAAGCTTCCACTTTTAGTCTTATATTGCCTTTATGTAATCAGCTAGCATTAGATGATGTAGATGCTGATGCACACACATGAATATGCTCCTTCAAAGAATCACTGAGTACACTTTTATTACAATCTACACCTAGGAAGGAATCTCTTCACATATCCCTGACAAGTAGTCATTAGGCTTCCATTTGGAAGACTTTCAGTGACAGGAAAGGAAGAACTCACTGCCTAAGAAACAGTGTGGCATAATGGACAGCATTCTAGGTTTGAATCTTGCCTCAGCTACTTATTATCCTGAATAAGTCAGTTCTCTCAGAACCTCTGTTTTATTATCTATACAATGACAATATTTATATTACCTATTTAGAATACTTGTGAAGAAGTGTGTAAGCCTTTTAAAGCACTATGCAATATTCCTAACCTTTTCTTCTTCGAGAAAAGATTTTCCAAATCTCTGCCCTATAAACCAAAATTTCTGCAATTTCTATGATTCGTTAAAGGGCAAGTACAAATGTCTTTTCTTTTAGAGCCCTCATCTTCTACTTTAGGCAAATGAGTGGTAAGGGCTAGGCAATGGATGCTAAGTGACTTGTCCAGGGTCACATAGCTAGAAGTTTTTGCAGCCAGATTTGAACCTAGGAACTCTGTCTCTAGGCCCAGTTCTCAATCCACTGAGCTACTCAGCTGCCCCCACAAATGTCTTTTCCACACAAATTGCCCTTCAAAAACTTGAAAACCTATCTCGTCCCATCATCAGGCTAAATCTTGGCAAAAGCAGTCATCCTCACATATTTTAGAATAGCAAAAGAAATGAACATCTGATCTTCTGAAGTGAAATTAAATTACAGTGAGTTTTTTAGCCACCCTTTCCAAATAGATTCCTATTTCATGTAAAAGCATTTTAAAAACATATTTTTTGAACTTCTGAGTTCCAGGATCTTTCCCTTCTGACCCTCCGCACTACCACTCTGAGACAACAAGCAATCTGATATAAAATTTACATGTGTAATCATGTAAAACATTTCTCCATATTAGTCATTTTGTAGAAGATTTCAAATAAAATAAAAAGAAAACGAGTTATAGAATGTTTCAGTCTTCATTCAGATTGCCATCATTTTCTCAGAGGACAGATGGCATTTTATATCATGAGTCTTTGAGATTATCTTGGACCACTGCATTGTTGAGAATAACAAGGTCATAGATTTGCAGTTGTGCATCAAGAAATACTGCTGTTAACTATGTACAATGTTCTCTTTCTACTCACTTGACTTTGCATCAGTTCATGTAAGTCCAAATTTTTCTGAAATCATCCTGCAACATTTCCTTTTTAAAAAAATTTTATTCAAAGATATTTTATTTTCCCAATTAGACATAATAGCCATTTTCAACATGTTTTCCAAAATTATAAAATCCAAATTATCTCCTTCCCCTTCCCCATCTCATATATGGTAAGCAATTTGATCTAGGTTATACATGTATTATCATGCAAAACATACTTCCATATTGGTCACTGTTCTAAGAGAATATACTAATAAAGGCAAAATCCCAAAATAAAACTGTAAATAAACCAATGTGAAAGACAGTATGCTTTGATCTGCATCTGACTCCAAAAGTTCTTTCTCTGGAAGGTATAGCATTCTTTGTCTTACATCCTTCAGAAGTGTCCCAGATCATTGTATTGCCAGTCTTTCACAGTTGATCATCATACAACATTGCTGTTACTATGCAATGTTCTCCCAGTTCTTATATCAATTTGAATCAGTTCATGTAGACCTTTTTTTTTTTAATCACCCTGCTTATCATTTCTTACAGCAAAATAGTATTCCATTGCTTAACATTTCTTATGGCACAACAGTTTCCCATCACTGTCATATATCACAACTTGTTCAGCCATTCCTCAATTGATGAACAATCCCTCAATTTCCAATTCCTTGCTACCACAAAAAAAAAAATTAATAAATATTTTTATACAAATAGATCTTTTCCCCTTTTTAAAAAAATCTCTTTGGAATTCAGACTTAATAATGGTATTGATGGGTCAAAAGTAATGCACAGTTTTAAATTCCTTTGAACATAGTTCCACATTATTCTCCACAATGGTTGGATCAGATCTCAACTCCATCAACAATAATTAGTGTCCCAATTTTCCCACATCCCCTACAACATTCATCATTTTTCTTTTCTGTCGTATCAGTCAATCTGATAGGTATGAAGTGTTGTTTTAATGTGCATTTTTCCAATCAAGTGGTTCAGAGTATTTTTTCATGACTAAAAATGGCTTTGAATTCTTCATCTGAAAGCTGTCTGTTCATATTCTTTGACCATTTATCAAGTGGAGAATGGCATTTATGGTTATAAATTTGACTTGGTTTTCTATATTTGAGAAATTAGTCCTTTATCAGATACTTGCTATAAAAAATTTTCCCAACTTTCTGCTTTCCTTCTAATCTTTGTTGTATTGTTTTATTTGAATAAAACCTATTAAATGTAACATAACATAATTACAATATAATAAAATGTCCATTTTTACATTTTATTAATGCTTTCTCTATATTGTTTGGTCCTAAATTCCTCTCTGATCCATATATCTAACTCAAAATGTATTCTTAATTTATTGTACTTGGTAGTACAAACTAGCATTATTGTTACTCAGAAGAGTAGAAAAATTAATGAGCTCAGAAATTACAGATGAATGTTTTAGTTGGTACAATAAATGATTTGTCATACAAGTTATTTAATCTCTGTGCCTCATTTTCAAAAATGAAATGAAATACCAACTCTAAAAACTTCTGTGTTTAGCCGTTTTCAGAAATATCTCTGCTACACAGTAGTAAATGACCACAATAATCTAGTGTTTGATAAACCCAAAGATCCAAGCTTTGGGGACTGCATAGAAAATTAGATAACAGTCTGATAGAAACTAGATATAGACCAACATTTTACACATTATACCAAAATAAGGCCAAAATAAGTACATAATTTAGACAGAAGAGGAATGCCACAAGCAAATTAGGAGATCATGGAATAGTTTACCTGTCAGATTTAGGGATAAGGGAAAAAATTTTGACTAAACAAGAGAGAGAAAAAATTGTAAGATATAAAATAGATAATTTTGCTTATATTAAATTTTTTAAACCCTTAACTTCCTTCTTAGAATCAATACTGTGTACTGGTTCCAAGACAGAAGAGTGGTAAGGGCTAGGCAATGAGGGTTATGTGACTCACCCAGGGTCACACACCTAGGAAGTTATCTGAGGCCAGCTTTGAACTAGGACTTCTTGTCTTTGGGCCTGATTCTCAATCCACTAAGCCACCTACCTGCCCCCTTGCTTATATTAAATGTAAAAGGTTTTGCACAAGGATTAGAAGGAAATCAGAAAGCTGAGAAAAAGCATTTTTACAGCAAGTATTACTGACAAAGGCCTCATTTCTCAAAGTATATAGAGAACTAAGTTAAATTCATAATAGAAGTCATTCCCCAATTGATAAATGGTCAAAGGACCGGAACAGATAATTTTCAAAAGAAATCAAAGTTATCTATAGTCATATGAAAAGATGTTTTAAACTATTACTGATTAGATAAATGCAAATTAAAACAACTCTGAGGTATTAGATTGGCTAATGTGACAGAAAAAGAAAATGATAAATGTCAGATGGGATGTGGGAAAGTTGAGATACTAATGCATTGTTGGTGGACTTTTGAACTGATACAACCATTCTGAGAAAAATCTGGAACTGTGTCCAAAGGGCTATAAATCTGTACATACTCTCTGACCCAGAAATACCACTAAGGAAAAAGACCTATTTGTTCAAAAATATTTATAACCACTCTTTTTGAGGTGGTAAAAAATCGGAAACTAAGGGGATGCCCATCAACTAGGAAATGCGGAACAAGTTGTAGCATATGATTATAATTAAATGCCTTTGTGACATAAAGAAATGATTAATAGGATGCTTTCAGAAAAACCTGAAAAGACTTATGTGAACTGATGCAAAGTGAAGTGAATGGAACCAGAATAACACTGCACACAGTAACAGCAATATTGTACAATGATTAACTGTGAATGACTTAACTATTTTCAACAATGCAACAATCTAAGACAATTCCAAAGCACTTATGATGATGATCCACCTCCATAGAAAGAACTAATGGAGTCTGAATATAGAAAGAATCAATTTTTTATTTTATTTTTATCATGGGTTTAAAAAAATGTTGGTCTGTTTTCTTTCACGAGATTAATGTGAAAATGTTTTTCATAATTACGTATTTCTAAAATCTATATCAAATTGCTTGCTATCTCAGAGAAGAGGAGAAAGGAAGAATGTGAATTTAGAACTCAAAATTTTTTAAATGAATGCTAAATTTTTTTACATGTAATTAGGAAAGAATTATTAAAAAGAAATCGTGTGCTACTCAATAACAGTTTTCTACTATCAATAAGACTAATTTCTTGAAATGTCTTTCCTATAAAGCCTACTTGTGTTTTCTAAGGTGCATATGTCAAAGTAGCATAAAACATAGCATTCATTTAGCTTCCAGAAATATATTTAAATGGGAAAGGAGCTTGTCAGCCTAAGATGAATCTTAGCACGGACATACCTTGTTTCATTTTATTTTGCTTTACTGCACTGTGCAGATGTTTTTTACACATGGAGGGTTTGTCAAGCAAGTCTTTTAGAGCCATGTTTCCAACAGCATGTACTCATTATGTCTCATGTCACATTTTGGTATTGTAATATTTCTAACTTTCATTTTTATGATATCCATTATGGTGATATTTGATGTTACTATTGTAATTGTTTTAGGGCACCACAAACCACACCCATTTAAGATGGCAAATTTAAATCAATAAATGTTTTGTTATGCCTGTGTCACAGATCAGCCATTTTATTTCTTTCCCTCTCATATACCTCCCTATTCCCTGAGGCACAAGAACATTGAAATTAGGCCAATTAATAACGTTATAATGGTCTTTAAGTGTTCAAGTGAAAGGAAAAGACAAATCAATATGGTAAATTTCATTGTCTTATTTTAAGAAATTGCCACAGCTACCACAGTATTTGGCAAACAAATTTCCTTGACTAGTCACAGTCTTCCACACTGAGGCAAGACCCTATATCAGCAAAAAAAAATTACCACTTACTAAAGGCTCAGATGATGGTTAGTCTTTTTTTTTAATTACGGTTATGTATGATTTTTTTTAAAAGACATGATACTATTACACATTTAACAGACTATGACCATAATATAATGATAACTTTTATATGCACAGGAAAACCAAAAAATTCTTGTGGCTTTGCTTTATTGTGATATTTAGTATATTGCAATAATATTTTCTGAAAAGCAAAACCACAATTTCTCTGAGAAATGCCTGTATAATTTGATTTGAAAGCCTAAGAGCAACTAATTAAACATAATTTCATAAAGTACCTTTTAGCCTCCTGAATCTATGAATGTCCTACAACTATTAACTTGAACTGAGGCTTGCTTGAATTATTTCATTACTTGCCTAAATAAATGCTGTTCAATAGAGTTAGCAGAAAGGTGTTTCAAAAAGTTAAATTATATAAACTATCCTTATAAAAAAAAATTGAAATCCATACCATAACTGAACATTATAAATTTGATGTAGGAAAACATTTATTTTTCAGGCCAATGTGTTATTAAAATTTTTTTAAGTATGAGATAATAACACCATGAAATATAGAAAAATATAGAAATTATTTAAAAACCTACAGTTTTTGCCAGTCAACAAGAATTTATTAAGCATCTACTATGTAGTAGGCACTGAGCTAAAGTCAAGATAGGAAAAAAAAAGTACTGTCTCTGCTCGAAAGGAGCTCAAAATCTAATGGGCAAAGACATTATGCAAAGAAATTTGCACAAACAATATATACATTCAAGATAATTGGAGATAATCAAAAGATGAAGAGCATGGGTGACATACTCCATCAGCATATATATATGTATATATGTATGTCTCTGTAAAAGTTTGTGGTTTGCTTCCTAAACTCATCCATTTCCTCTTCTGATTATGATTTCTGGCCAAGAGATCTGTAGTATATACCAATTACAATATTGCTTTTGTTTTCAGAACTTCAAAATGGAAAAAAACAGAATGTTAGGCAAAGACATAATTATAGAGCCCAAACTATACTACTCCTATATGTAAAAATAGACTCGAACTCTGGACCTCAATCCCCACAAGCCCTTGCTCCACTTCCCCAAAATGCTTTGTAATCTCACGGAATTCTCAAGTGGGCTGAGATCGAGAAGGGATTGAACCTGATTGCAAAGGCTTTTGTGCTCTCTTTTGGACTTCCATTTAGGAGCAGACTTGGCTCTTTCCATAATGTAGGTGAGGTCTTGTCTAGGCCTCTCTGGCCTAGGCACGTGTTTCTTATTCTGTATTTTCTTTAATCCTTAATCTTCAATAAACCTCTAAAAATATAATAATACTTGCAGAGAGAAACTAATTTCTACCTGCCTCAGTCTCCCCTAAATTTTAATCTTTACAGTTGGTGACCTAATGGGAGAAAGACTCTCAATCTTCTGATTCTTTTCTGATCTTTTAGTTCAGCTTTTAATATCTAGTGCCTAGAAATTTTTTTTTGAGCCACATTTCTCTGGGCGAGTTTTTTTTAGCCTTGCAAAGCTGCTGCTGCTGTTCCAGCCATTAGTTTCTCCCTGCCTGCCTGTTTGCTGTTTGCCTCTCACTTAGTTCCTGGCTGCTTCGTTCTGCCTGCCTGTTTTTTCCTGCTGCGGATCCTGACCCCTCTACGTCCTCACCTGGTCCCGGCCCTGCCCACCCTGGCGACACACTCGGGCTCTGGCTCCTACTCCTGGCCTCTCACTTGGTGCCCAATCTCCTGGCCCTGCCTGCCTGTTTCTGTGCCCCAGACCCACGAGCACGACCCCAGCCAGCTCATCACCCAGATCCTTGGAGCAGATCACTCAGGACTCATTTCTACCAGCTGGTAACAGTATTGGCCACGTGGGCGGAAGGGAGAGATGAGGGAAAGGAGACCAGGTAATTTTTCCTTAGGCTAAGCCTCCACGTGGATGGGGGTATTGACCACATGGGCAGATCATAGTAGGGGAGAGAGAAAAAAAAAGGGAGAGGAAAAGAAACAGACTTTTATGCAATGGGCTATTTAAAAGGATACCTTTTGACTGTTCTGGTAATTTCACTGATTTCACCTGCGTGCCAGAAGAAAGATTCAGCCCAAAGATTCAACTTTAACTTTGAAGGGGCAAATGGGTGGCTCAGGGAACTGAGAGCCAGGCCTAAAGACATGCGGTCCTGGGTTAAAATCTGGCTTCATATACTTCCCAGCTGTGGGGCCCTGAGCAGGTCCCTTAACCCCCACTGCCTAGCCCTTACTACTCTGCCTTCGGACAATAGACATTTAAATAGATAATTAATTAAAAAAAAAACATACACCTAAGGAACTTTAAAGACTGGAGGTTATGATTTTAAGGCACTTCAGACTCCAATGGTTTATACAAATCTCTGTATTCTAATGCATTTTTGTTTAAGGTATAACTTTGTGATTTTAAGGTCATATATTACTGGATTCAATATTATTCTTTTATACTGTTCATTTAATGTACTGAGTTTTAAAATTCTGTTGCTTTTCCCCTATAACTGTGCTGAACAAATATTATTGAATAAGCCCATATATGAAAAAACAGCCTTTCTATTTTTGCCTTTGTAAATTGTCACATAGAGGATAAATGGACTTCAGAACTGGTTACAATTGCTATAACAACCTTTGGAAAATTTAATGTGCTAAATACCTCAACTGATTTTAAGGGTTTTTTTAAATATGATTTTTGTAATTTTTTTTTAACAATCTCTGGTCATTTTTGCCTGCCCCTACCATGAGGTAAGGCCAATTCTGGCTGAAGTGAAATACATTTTATAACCCCCAACCTTCCCACATTTCTAAACATGTGAATGGAAGTTGGGGCAGTTAATCTCAGGGCATTTGTACCCCTAAAAAGCCTCCAAAAAAGGAGCATCCCTTTATTTATACTCTTCAGCTCACTATTTTACTTCCACCAGAATGAAAAATAGATTTCTTGATTATGTTCTAAACCCAAAGATGAATTTTACTTTGTTTAAAAATATGTTTAAATTACCAAGGTTGAAAGATTTGATATGATTGTAAAAACTTGTGACAAATATCCATCAATTCATAGGTTTTAAAAAATGCCATACAATAACTTATGTAAAATATGATAGTGTGTTTGTTTGCTATTGTAATTAATTGGGCTATTGAGAATTTTGGGGATATTGATATCTACATATTTGTACTACTGTATTTTTAAAAATGAAAAAATGTTACTTGTCTCAATTCATTTGCCTTCTATTCACAGTGATCATGGCCAGATATTATGAGGAAATGGATCTAATTTTTGGTGAGAAAGCCTTGTATTTTATATTTTCTTAGTTGACACAGTGTCAATAATTATAAGCTATATTTTTTAATTTTTAAAGCTCTTTTATTATTATATTTTTCTTGCATGTGCAATATACTATTTGTTTTTTTATTATTTTTCTCTCCTTTTTATATTTCAAGCACGTCACCAGCATTAAGATTTTCTTTAACTTTTTGATTTTTCAGTGCTACAAGTTTAAGATACATTTGCTAATGCATTCCCTAAAAAGCTTGTGACTATAAAAACGATGCCACTAATTATTTAAATAAATTATGGGACTTTGCATAATGATTCTGTCTGATTCCAGGACAAGATACACACAAAAGAGCCATTGCACAGGGCCAAAGAAAAACCCAATCCAGGATGGATTGATGCACTTCTAGGCCAATACAAAGGTTTTGAACCTAGTGTGAGACTTGGGGTTGCGACACTTGACTTATGTTAAGATGTAGGCCTTCCTTGTGTCCACATTCACTCTGAAGATACTCACAGACGAGTATCCCTGAAACCTTGGCTCATATAATCTGGTCCCCTTTTCTGTCTTTCATAGTGTGGTACCTACCTTTCTGTAGTCCTGGCTACTGACTAGGTAAATGCATCATTGCTTAGATCATTTTGATTAGGTCCTGATTCAAGGACCTGTTATAGATTTATTTTTCTTTTTACTTGGAATTTTTACACATAAGACTTTGATAGTCTATAATTTTCATCCAGAGATTTTCTTTTTATTTGGATTTTTCTGATATCTTTTTAATATCACTTGCCAATTGATTCATATACCTCATACCTCAGCCATGCATCCCTAAGTGATCATTTTTTTAAATCACCCTCTTAATGGGGGGAATGTAAAAAATATCATTATTTAAATTACAAAGTTTAAATTCCTTTTGAGAAGAATTTTAGATAAAGAAGATGCTACCTCTCTGAATCCAGAAACTGAACTATTGGAGAAGCCACCATGAAGAAGCCTCCAAACCAGACAGCTGCACAAAAATTGAATTTTGGGTGTGGTTGATTGAACATTTATTTGTATGTATACTTTCATGCCAAAGGGGACTGCCCCCTAACTGGCTTTTTGTCAATGCGTTCAGCAATTATTGGTTTTATTCTTTTTTTTTCCCCTCTTATCCTCAAATTATTGTAATCTTTAAATTGATTAGGTTTTCATGATCCTTTGGGGGGAAAAATTATTTTTTTCAAACGATCAAACGGGGTATGTAAAAATAGACTCGAACTCTGGACTTCAATCCCCATAAGCCCTTGCTCCACTTCCCCAAAATGCTTTGTAATCTCATGGAATTCTCAGGTGGGCCAAGACCTAGAAGGGATTTAATCTGATTGCAAAGGCTTTTGTACTCTCTTTTGGACTTCCGTTTTGGAGCAGATGTGGCTCTTTCCATAATGTAGGTGAGGTCTAGTCTAGGCCTCTCTGGCCTAGGCACGTGTTTCTTATTCTGTATTTTCTGTAATCCTTAATCTTCAATAAACCTCTAAAAATATAATACTCTTTGCAGAGAGAAACTAATTTCTACCTGCCTCAGTCTCCCCTAAATTTTAATCTTTACATATATCATTTGGCAGCATGTAGTTAGCACAAAGTAATAAAAAATACATATCATCTTCAAGGAGGAAAAAAACAGAAGCATATACTGTAACAAAACTCAGGATATTTTCTCACTAGGATAATGATTAGAAAAACATTTTGTGTACGTGTGTGTGTGCGTGTGTGTGCATGCATGTGCATATTTTTTTTAAATCTCTACTACATATACTTAGGAAATTTTTAAATATTTAGGAACTTATTTGAAAATTGGTGTTATGTTGTAAAGAACACATGGCTTCCTTTAGTAATTGGCCAAATTAAATCTTGTTTTTTATATATGTTATTTGATATTAGTATGCCTTTAACATCCTACAGAGTATCATTGCAATGGAATGAAATTAAAAGTCACAGAACCTGGGTATGTTACTAAGCTCTTTCCTCTTTGGTCCAAATAGCCCCTAATAAGAACATGTTATATTAATGTCTACCTAACTATAGGTTATATTTCACATATAGAAAATTATTCTTTAACCAATTTTTCTTTTCTCAATCACATTAACTTATATCTCATTTTTTCAAATGAAATATGGTCTAACTTTCAATATGTACAATACCTATTAAACATTAGGATAATTTTCTTCCATATATTAGTTCCAAATACCTCTTTCCAACTTCCCTATTATTGGAATCCACTAGCCTCCCAATCACCCAGGCTCAGAATCTCAGAATCATTTTAAACTCCTCACTTTCACTTACCCCACATATCCAGACCTGTTACATTGTTTTGTCATTTCTATCATCAAAATATCTTTCACTTACGTCCCTTTCTCTTCATTTACAAAAGCTGCCATTCTACTGTAAGCAAACCTTTATCACCTCAAATCTGGACAATTACAGGACCTTTCTCATTGCTCCAATCTTCCACAGTGATCTTTCTAAAACTCAAGTCTAAATATAACTTCTGCTTCTTTTACACGCAAGTACTTTGCAACCTATTTGTTCCTATTTTTCCAGTTTTCTTGCAATAGATTCTTCTCCCTTTTAGAAAACAGATAGACAGCATCAGCCTTCTTGTTGCCCCTCATGCCTGCAATGGTCTCCTTTCCACATCTTCCCCTTTTGGCTTCCTCCAACCCAGTCTTGGCCGAATCCCTACCAAAGGCCTCTTGGGAGGCCTTTTTTGTATCCTAATTACTGGCATTCCTTCTGAGATTGCCACCTTCCATTTCATATACAGCACAATATGCTATGGGTGTTTTCATAATTATTTGTGTGTTGTCTCTCAAATTAAAAATGTGGCTCCTTCAGGGAAGGGACCATGTTTTTTGCCTTTCTCTGTGTATCCATCACTTAGCACAATGCCTGAAATACATTAACAACAACAACAATAAATTAACAAATGTTTATTAACTAACTAGGCAAAGTCATTTAAACTCTACAGGCCTCAGTTTCTGTAAAATATCTGTGGCACCTTCCAATTTTAATAAAATTAAATTCTATGACGCTATATTATAATAGGCACACAACTGCTACACTAAGAAAAATGCATACATAAGAAAAAGTGCTATAAGAAATGACAAACAGGTGGATTTTAGAAAACTATGGAATGATTTGCATGAAATAATGAAGAGTGAAACAAAAGGACATTGTATTCAGTAACAGCAATATTGTTTAAAGAACTACTGAATAACTAAGCTATTATGAATATTAAAAATATTGAAATCAACTACAAAGAACCTATGGAAAAAAATGCTATCTATCTCCAGAGAAAGAACTTTTAAGTAGATGTCAAATGGTTACCTTGTGAAATGCAGGGTTGGGGAGGGATAGCTCAGAATTTAAAATTCAAGGGGGCAGCTGGGTAGCTCAGTGGATTGAGAGCGAGGCCTAGAGACGGGAGGTCCTAGGTTCAAATCTGGCCCCAGACACTTCCCAGCTGTGTGACCCTGGGCAAGTCACTTAACCCCCATTGCCTAGCCCTTACCACTCTTCTGCCTTGGAGCCAATACAGAGTATTGACTCCAAGATGGAAAGTAAGGGTTAAAAAAAAAATTTAAAATTCAACAACAAAAACAAAACAAAAAAATATATATTAATAAATAATTGTTTTCCTATTTATATGTACTAAGAAAAAGTCCCTTTTTTTATAGTCTGCATGTTTTTATTTTACTTTTCTTTGTTTCTAATTCTAATATTTCCAATTCTAATCAAGTCACACAAAGAAACTTATTTTGGCCTATTTTGTTTGTCCTTTATTGTAAATAAGTAGATAATCTATAGTATATCTCCTACATTCTGAATCTGAAGTAGTAGATCACCTTAAATTAATCACTATGATTATTTATAAGATGAAAGTTCATGAAAAAGACAACACAGACTTAAAAAAAAAACACCCTTACCTTCCATCTTGGAGTCAATACTGTGTATTGGTTCCAAGGCAGAAGAGCAGTAGGGGCTAGGCAATGGGGATTAAGTGACTTGCTTAGGGTCACACAGCTGGGAAGTGTCTGAGGCCAGATTTAAACCCAAGACCTTCTTTCTCTAGGCCTGGCTCTCAATCCCCTGAGCTACCCAGCTTCCCCCGACAACACAGACTTTTGAGAATCATGATTTTCGATTAAGCAAAAATCATTTTAAACTAATCAACACTGAGGAAAGATAAGATCAATTTTATCCCATGTGCTAACCTCCTAAAAGATAATATTGCATTCACACAATGTCTAAATAAACTGCACCTGTTTATACTCTAAGCTGTCATTATTAAATATTTATATATTCAGGTAAAACATACCCCAGAAGCACACCAAGTAAAATTTTTTCAGTTTTACTTTAGCAATATTTCCCAAAGTATATTGTGAGAATTTCTACTTTGTAGAGAAAACTTTTAATAACTCCTATATGTCAGTAATTAAATGCTCCATCTTAGAAATACCAAGTATGGGGGCAGCTAGGTGGCTCAGTGGATTGAAAGCCAGGCCTAGAGAAAGGAGGTCTTGGGTTTAAATCTGGCCTCAGACACTTCCCAGCTGTGTGACCCTAAGCAAGTCACTTAATCCCCAGTGCCTAGCCCCTACTGCTCTTCTGCCTTGGAACCAATACACAATATTGATTCCAAGACAGAAGAGCTTAAAAAAATACCACTTAAGAAAAGTAATGGGACAAATAAATAGCACTAGAACTACATATGCCATCTTTGACCTATCTCTTTTTCCTTTCCTTTTATCTAGTCATTAAGTCAGGCAGACACTAGTAAATCAGTAAGTACTACAGGTTCATCAGTGGAAATGTTCTTTATTTTCATCTGTTTCCCATTAACTTTGCTACCAAACATCTCCTTAAAAACAAAAGGCATACTTAAATATATTCAAGACTAAAATATATAATCTACCACTCCTGGGAAAACATTTGATCTATGCATTTCCCAATTTGAACAAGGAATAATTATGATTAAATATCAATCCTAAATCAAGATGGACATGCTAGAAACTCTAAGACATGAGGTGAAAAGGGTTTTCTTAGAGCCTGCATGCTCCTATCAATTGTTTGCCTCACTCACCCAAAAAGAGAATGCTAATTCTCTAGTCCCCACAAAGCCGTGACTGGCTAGAAATGGTGTTTTAAAATCAACAAAGCTTAAAACACAAAAAAATTTCGGTGAAATAACTATAAACTTAGATGCCTGGGAAGAGCCTGACAGACAAAAACAAACACAAAATCAAGAAATCATCTTCTTAGTTAAGACAACACCATCAAACTTTTAAAAATCATCTGTCTTAAAAGAGATGGTTTTGATGCTTAAGAGGCAAGCTAAAAAAACAAGCAGTAGGACTAAAATTTCCAAAAATATGGATTATTCTGAAATAACTATAATTGTTTTATAAATAAAATTTCTTGGCTAAATATATTCATGCATAGTGAAAATTATTTTCTATGGCTACAAAGACACTTTTCAAATATTCACTACTTTAGCAGCTGATTTACATTTAAAACAATAATTTTCTCATTTTATTCAATATTAACTATCTACTATGTACCAGGTATAACGGAATACAAATGGGGTAAAAAAGCAACCATCCCTCTCCTCAGGAACATGACATTCTATTAAATGTTCTCCTAAATAAAAAGTATTAGGTATAAAATGGTCTATGATTGAAATATAATGCAGCATGTTTCACATTAAAATAAATTCATAATAGTATGAAGATTTATTCTACTTCATACATGCAGAATAACAAATGGTTTAAAATTTGAGTATATTGAAAAATATTGTGACTTTGTAAAAATAGCACCAAATATCAGTTCTAGAATGACTACCAATGTAATGTGTTCTTAAACTGAATTAAGTTTAACTTCAAGTTATAATTTAAATATATTTTAACATAAGGATTTCTATGATTATCTTTTAATTTAATAAATTTGGATGTTTACATATTAGACTGTATGTGGAATGAGAAATTAGTGTTATTCTCAAGGTAAGTTATTAATATACCCAAAATGAATATGCCTAGGACCCTAGTAAAATTAGTCTCTACTAGTATTGCCTCAACCCATCCAGAATATAAATACCTGAGTGAGACAGAAAACAAATTACATCTTTACTATACTATACAAGTATTTGGGGGATTGTGGGGTGTAAGTTGAAACTTTAAGATGTTAATAAGTTTGTGCTTTCTCCCAGTTTCTGTAAACCTTAGCCCATGTACCATATATCTATCTGCATTCTGAGTGAATATGCAGATTAGAACCTCTAACCAAAACCTGACAAGAGTGTTCCAACAGCATCTGTGTGGTTATGTAAATTAGAACCTCTAACTGACAAGAGAGTGTTCTAATTGAAGCTGAGAGTTGGAAAGAGGGTTCCAACAAAGAATATAGCAGGTCAAGGATGTGAGGGACTTTTCCACGGTTTTTCTCTCAATAAACATCTACATTATAATTGACAGCTTCCCAGTTTCTTGAATAGGGGCTAGACCACCACTGAACACAGATGGTTTTCTGACTGGAAAACCAGAACAACAGAGGGTGCCTCAGTTTGCCTGTCTGAACAAATTATTTGTTTGAATGGAAAGACTAGGCCTCTCATTATGCTTCCAAAGAACTTGGATATGGAGAGAGAAGCGAGAAAGCTGCAGGAAGCAATAAACTGTGGACCCCTGGTGAGAGATATCCACACCCCACCCCAAACTTGGTATGTGAGTGGCTTAAGAAAGGAGAAGCAAAGGGGCAGCTGGGTAGCTCAGTGGATTGAGAGCTAGGCCTAGAGATGGGAGGTCCTAGGTTCAAATCTGGCCCCAGACACTTCCCAGCTGTGTGACCCTGGGCAAGTCACTTGACCCCCATTGCCTAGCCCTTACCGCTCTTCTGCCTGGGAGCCAACACACATTATTGACTCCAAGATGGAAGCAAATAAACAAATAAATAAATGAATTAAAAGAAGGGAGAAGCAAGAAGCAAGATGAGGACTGTAAACTAGGGACCAGGTTACAAAAGATCTCAGGCAAGATGCAGTTTACAAGTAATAAGTTTGTAGAGGTGAGGGTTTTTGCAATACAAGTAGTAAAAAAAGGATGAAGTTTTATAAAAGAAAAAAATAGTTAAGAAAACAAAATATTAAAATGAATAGGGAATAAAAGAGCACCATTACTTTAAAATGCCATGGTTAACCACAGGTAATATAGTCTTAAAAGTTGTGCTTCTATATGAGAAAAAGAGATATTTAAGTCACAGATGTAAAATATAAAAGCAAATGTAAATAAGCAGATTCCACCTTATGATTTGTGCCACTTAACAATAATTTATAAACTATACTCCATCTTAAGGAAGTATAAGGAAACTTATACTCCATTTGGAAAAATGTTTGGGCAGTTACAAAGTTTTTTTGTTTTTGTTTTTTAATAAAAAACACACAGACATATGTATATAGTGGGTGTATATGCATCCAAATATTCTAAATCAAATTTGGAAAATCATAGAACTGGTAAAGAAGACAAGATTATTAGTCCATTTTGGCTTAAGTATAAACTTAAGGTTGGGGTTTGTAGGTCTACAAAAACATCACAGGAGAATTTGAATGGAGTAAATTGGATATGTGCTTATAAGAAAAATGTAGCATTGCAGATTAGGAAATTTGCCCACAGTCACAGACCTAGTGTTAATGAAATCTATAAGGACTCCAGGTCCACTATTCTTTCAAGGATAATATCCTGTCTTACATAAAGGACTTCCTTTTAGTTCTGTTAAATTTTGTCTTACTGGTTTTAGGTCAACTCTATAGCCTGTTATGATCATGTAGAACCTTCCTTCATTCATCACAAATACAAAATTCTAAGAGAATGACACTGATGATTCCATGAGACAAGAAGAATTATTTAAACAGTCAAAAACCTGAAAAAAAAAGGAAGAAAATGAAAGATATCTCAGCAATTTTAAATTACCTAGAAAACTAGAGATCATTTAAAACTCATTAGATTATTTGAAATACATTACCAAAAAAAGAGTGCAGACATCCTATTTCATGAAATCATAAAAGAAAACTACTCATATATCTTAGAATGAGAAGGCAAAGTAGAAACAGAATCAACTTGCCTACTCCAACTCCCAGAAACATCATAGCTAAAACCCAGAGCTTCTAGGTCAAAGAAAAATAAATGGAAACATCCAGGAAAAAAACCCAAGTAATAAGAAGCCACAGTCAGGATTGGAAAAGATTTAGCAGCCCTCACAAGAAAGTAGCAGAGTTTCTGGAATATGATATTCCAGGTGGAAAAAAAAAATAGGGTGAATATTTTCTTATAGAAGAAAAAAATGGACCTTCAATGAAAAAGAATTTCAAAGTAGAGATATAAAACTCTGAAGTACATAGAGAAGTCAAAAGAAATATCAAAAAAATAAACATTAGTGAACAATCACAAAGGACTAAAAACAAAGAGAAATTGTTACATTCTAATATTAGGAGATGATAGGTATGTCCTCTCTGAACCTAAACAAAGGACCTAAAGGAATGGAAAGGGAGAGGAAGAGGGATACACTGGGAAGAATTTTGGGGAGGAGGTTCAAAGGAAGGGATATTATCTCATATAATTGGGGTATACAAGTAAAAGGTCTAATAAGATGACATGTAGAAAAACAGGCAATACTTGAAAACTCACGGGTGTGTGTGTGTGTATGTGTGTACACATACATACACAGAAAGGCATTTCATTCAGGGACACAGGAGGGAAAGGGGATATGAAGGAGGAGAATAAAAGAGATAAATTAAATGAGATTCGCTTTAAGCAAATAAACCTCTAACAAAGGAAGTACACAATTATTTATAGCAACTCTTTTCGTGGTAGCAAAGAACTGGAAACTGGGGGTTGCCCATAAACTGAGCAAAAATATAATGAGAATCACTGTGATATAAGAGATGATGAAAAGGATGATTTCAGGGGGGAAAAAGAGAAGAAGATTTGCACGAATTGAGACAGAGCAAACAGAGCAGAATCGGGAGAACATTTTATTTCCCCAATTATATTAACAATTTTCAATATGTTTTCCAAAATTATGAGATCCAAATTTTCTCCTTCCCTCTCTTCCCTCCCCACTACCAGAGATGGTAAACAATTTGATCTGGGTTTTACATGTATTATCAAGCAAAACATTTCCGTATTTATCACTGTTGTAAAAGAATGTTCATATAAAGCCCAAACCTCAAAATAAAACCAAAAATAAACTAATGTAAGTTTTGATCTTCATCTGACTCTCAATAGTTATTTCTCCAATGATGGATAGTATTCTTTGCCCTAAGTCCTTCAGAATTGTCCTGTAGAACAATTTTTGAAAACTTAGGAACTCTAATGAACACAAAAACCAAATATGATTCCAGAGTAATAACAAAACATGCTGCCTACCTTCTCATAAGGAGAAGACAGACTCCAAATGCAGACAGAAATACACTTTTTGGACCCGGTTAAATGAGGAAATTTGTTTTCCTGGACTATACATGAAATTCCACAAAACTAACCAATACATTAACAACTGATCCTGATAGTCTATTTCTCTTTCTCAGTGGGAGAGGAGTGGAAACAGGAAGAAAGTACTACTTTAATTGATTAAAAAAACAAATTTGATAACCAAAAAAAAATTACAAAAGTAATGGCCAGGGCAATGGAACACCAATAGTCTCAGCAAGTTCAATGGTGAATGACTTAGGCCCACCCAGGTATAGTCTATGCAGGTCTGATTCGGAAGGTAGAAGAGCAGAAGAAAATGGTCATTTTGAAGATGAGGGTGACAGGGTAGTTTTGGAAAAGAAGGCACAAGCAATTAGGAGGATGAGAAACAGAAGGCATCACTTTAGCTGAGAATTGAAGGGAACTAGAGATTTCAAGGGGTTTGGGTTTTAAAAGATTACTTTATTACAAAAATGAATAACATAGAAATAGGATTTGAATGATAATATATGTATAACTCAGTGAAAGTGCTTGTCAGTTCTGGAAGAGAGAAGGGAAGAGGGGAGGGAGAGACAACAAGAATCATGCAACCATGGAAAAAATTTTTAAATTTAAATTTAAAAAAAGATGGCTATGAGTGAAAGTTTGGAGAGACTTGGAAATTCACCTGGAAATGGAAATACAGGTAATATAAAAAACAAAATTTTAAGGATTTATTTTTAAAATATTGTTTAGGAGAGAAGTGACAAGACCCTAAGCTATGGTGGTGATGCTGTGAATGAAGAAGAAACAGATGCATTATATGTCATAAAGTGATTTTTATAGATGTAAAGTTATATATTTCATTTTTTTACTTTTATATTTTTGAGGAGAAGAGGAAGATATTTATTCATTTATTCCCCATATGATAATCACAACCTTGGATTCCAGATCTTTCCCTATTAAAATCCTCTTGAAGAAGTTTACTTCACTTGCCTTCCTTTTGACTCACTCCAACCCATCTCTACCTGCTTCCCTGTTGAAATCTGATATGTTTCTACACCAAAATAGTATGTGTATATTTGTGTGCTTATATATGTAAGCGTGTAATACTTCTGTTTCAGATAATATTAAAGTACACTTGGTGGCCATTCTCACACCCCTATCCCTTTTTCTCCACGTTTGTATACTCTTATTTTAATAAATTCCATTATAAGAAATAGCGAGTTCTACTCCCTTCTTCCTTCTGTCTGTGCTAGCATATTACTTTTCCTCTCCTTTGGTCCTATTAAAACTTTCAGAACAGAAATAATTCACTCCCAAGTGTCCTTTGTTTTTTCTTACTTAACTCCCTCAATGTCCTTTGGAGATGCTAATATTCTCTAGGGATTCTTGTTTCTTCTGACCCCCTATTAAATAAAGCACCCAGGGGCTATCATAGTCTAAATACTACAGTAATGCCCTGGTGGATGCTATATCTGCCCTGGTTATTGCTCCCCAAGGGCCCAAGTATGGGCTCATAAGCACCCTGGGGCATTTTTGTGAGTGTATTAGTATTAGAGTATAATAGTACTGCCTCTTCAACCCTTCTTTGGTCACACTGGGAAGTTTGTGCTTATTTGCTAATGTTGGTATTGACTTTCTTGGTGGCCTCTGTTCCTGCTGATGGTGGGCTAAAATTGTTTTGTGGCGTTCAGGAGTAAAGGTCACTCATGCTGTCATTTTTAAATTATTATTTGGTCTGGTCCTCTTCATTTCTCACCTCTACAATATTCTGGGACAGCTTTGACTTTTCAACCATGGGCCAAGATGAACTCATTATTGGATGAACTTCATCATCATGAGCCCCTTCTACTTCACACCTAGCTCCTGCTCTTCTGATAGAAGAGTAGAGCCATGAACTCTCAATCACTTACAAAAGAAGCTCAACACAGAACATCTCCTCATTTCTTAATTATTCAAAGGACATCACTGACTTCCCCACCATATCCCTAAGTCACTTTTGCTCATTCTCCTCCTCTCCCTAGCATACAGTAAGCAAATACTTAATAAATGTTTACAGACTGCTCTATAAATGAAATTTTCTCTAGAGTAGCCTATCTCAGTTCAGATAGCCATTAGGTTGGATATACAGGAGGCCTTCTGGACCCTTCCATAGCTTATGACACTAGAAGAAACAATCTCTTCCTGCATTTTCATTCCTTGGTTCTACTGATTCCCTTACATGTCTGACCATACAATCTCCTACACAACTTCAACTACACAAAGGGATGGATGGTTACACTGCTAATCTTGCTGTCATTTACTTCCATAACCTAAAACTCCAAAATTCCTTTATCTATTAATTTACTATCAATCTATCTCTTCTCTAAACCTATTCTTCATGGTCTTGCCAAATACACAAATTCCTCTTCCCCCCCTCATCATCAGTATTTTTTTAGGCCATTACCCATGCACTGGAGTTAAATTCTCTTCCCTTCCCAATTTCTACTCCTTCCCTAACCAGCTCAACTTTACACTACTAAAGAACTCATCACAGCCTTGCTAAACCTTAGTTTTGGATTATTCCAAACACCAACCTTTCCTACTTCAATTTAACATGCTTCTGAAAGAACTGGAGGAAGTGAATTATCATGAACTGACTGGGTCCTCACTCCAGCAAAGCAATTCTTCTCCTAATGTTCCTATCTCAAATCTCTACAGGTATTTCAAACCTCTCTTTATACCTCCTTATCATACCTCTTTCCCCTCCTCTTCCCATTGTACCTCCCAATAATGGTTCTATTTCTAAATGAAGATTATAAACACCTAACTCAAAATAACTTGGTTCTGTGATATTACTGGTATGGTTGTTCCATTCAGTAAAGATTGAAAACTCTCTGTCTTTTCATGTTAAAGATTCTCATGCATATCTTTCTATAAATTTTCCAAAATGTATTCTACAAAACTGTCTGGTCAGATTTCTCTAGTTTGGTTACTACTTTGGAGGATTCCAATGCAGCACCAAGATGCACATTTATTGTCATTTATGTTCTTTATATAACCTTCCCATCTCTTTTTGACTAATTAAGCCTCTGATACTGTCTTTCAAACCATTTTTTACCTCGTCATTACTAGCATTCCTTAGAGTGTTCCCAGTTTGCTTTGTCTACCAATCCACATATAGTCTTGGTAAGTTGGTAAGTCTGTTTTACAGAAGATAGAATGGGAGTCCCTGCCCTCTACTTCAGAACACACTCACAAAGAAATAATAGGGAAAAGACTTATACAAAAATATTTATAGCTTTGCTTTTTGTTGTGGCAAAAAACTGAAAATTGAGGGGGTGTCCATCGATTGAGGAATGGCAGAACACATTGTGATATCTGATGATGATGGAATATTATTGTGCTGAAAGGAATAATAAACTGGAGGATTTCCATGTGAACTGGAAAGACCTCCAGGAATTTGTGCTGAGCAAAAGGAGTAGAACTAGGAGAACATTGTACACAGAGACCAATACATTATGGCACAATCCAATGTAATGGACTTCTCTACTAATAGCAATGCACTGATCCCGGACAATCCTGAGGGACTTAAGAGAAAGAATGTATCCACATCCAGAGAAAGAACTATGGAAGTAGAAATGCAGAAGAAAAATATGATCAATCACACGGTTCAATGAGTATATAATGATACATATAAAACCCAGTGCTATTGCTCATTGACTCTGGGAGGGGAGAAGGCAGAGGAGAGGGAAAGAATGTGAATCATGTAACCATGGAAAAATATTCTAAATTAATTAATCAATTAAAAAAATTTTAATAAAAAAAGAGAGAACATACTCAGATATTCTGTTTTCTTTCTGCTAACTACATGAAGAAAAGCCTTTTACCTGACTGCTAAGTCAGAAATAAGTATATATAGAAAAATCATAAACAGGAAAAAAAAAAATCAAGGTTTGTCTTTCCAGGTGCTATCAGAGAAGAATGTCCATAAGCCTCTGGGTTAAGAGATGGATAACACAAATAGACTACTGTATTAGGAGGTTGTTCTTTAAGGATTATGGCAATGAGGAATCAGATATGCCATCTTCTCCCTTGTTTCCCTCCCCCTTCAGTTAGTCTCTTCAGTTGGTGACAAACTGGAAGTCAGTTCTGAGTAAGTTTCCTGATATATCTAATAGATAACTCACTCTTTGAATGGTTGGAAGAGATTTATTTAAGGAAAGGAGGAGGAAAAGAAAACTGGATTGGGAGAGAAGGTTTAGGGATTCCCTGACCTTAAATAATCCTATATTGAGAATAATATTGTAGAGTCTTGAATAAGGGATGTGGCTAACAGGGTTAAGGATCTTTGAGTCACTTTCTGATCCAAAAGAGAGAAATTCAGTAAGAAGAGAATCTTTTCGGTCCTTACTCCTTCCTGTCTCAGGAAAAAGAGAGAGCTCCAACAGTTTGGATGCCTCCCTTCAACAGTCTTCTCCTGGTCACATTCTCTTCCGGAATGCTCCTTGATTGACAGCTTCTGGAAATCTTCATCCATTGCCACCGTTGCAGGTTTTCTTCAATTTACTCATTCACCGTACAATCCACAACTGGGCTACCTGACACATGGTCATGAATACATACATAGCACTTTTGTTTCTTCCAACTCTGCTGCGTCTAATTCTTTGTGACATTAGATGAATGAATATCATAGATGTAATGGACCAGGCTGCAAACTTGAACTTGGGTAGTCACCAAACATGTTGGGAAATCAAGAATGCTAGAGCTACCACAAATGAAAGAGAATGTATATTACTTAGCCCCATGGTGAACTCATATAACACATGAAAAACCCAAATACCCTGCAAGCAAGGGAATGGCTTGTCCATCAATTTTTTTTTAAAGTATTTTTCCATGGTTACATGATTCAGGTTCTTTCTCTCCCCTTCTCACCCCTCCCCCCCCCCAAGTCAACAAGCAATTTCACTGGGCTCTACATGTATTATCACTCAATACTTATTTCTATATTATTCATTTTTGTAATAAACTTTTAAAAACCAAAATCCCACATCCAATACCCATATAAACATGTGATAAATCAAATGTTTTCTACTGCATTTCTGCTCCCACAGTTCTTTCTCTTGATGTGGATAGCATTCTTTCTCATAAATTCCTCAGGATTGTACTGGGTCATTGCACTACTGTTAACAGTAAAGTCAATTACATATGATTGTTCCACAATGTTTCAGTTACTATGTACAATGTTCTCCTGGTTCTGCTCATTTCACTCCACATCAGTTTGTGGAGGTCTTTCCATCTCGTATGAAAATCAAGCAATTTATCATTCCTTATTGCAAAATAGTATTCCACTAATATATCATTTATGGCTGCCACAATTAAGTTACTCTATGAAAAAAGTTGGTAGCAAAAGTTGGTAGCAGCCATTTTAAATTTGGATCCCAGTCTCCTAGGAACTGAGATGATAAAGAGAAGAGTATGCCCTAATTTGGGAAGAAATTTTTGTATTTTGGATCCTGCTTTTCAATAAATATCACTTTGTAAAAGCAATTGATGCTAACTGCTTTATTAGTAATACTTCAATGTCAACTGATTAAATGATGCTGAACATATATTAAATGACACTGGCAAATGATATTGAGGCATGGATAGATAATGGAAGGAATGCATTGGATTGGGGTGTGGAATATTAGAAGAACAGTACAATTAGAAAGTATCCCTAAAACCTTGAAGAAAGGTGTAAATCTCTAGGAACCTGACATACCAGTAAAAATGGGGTTGAAAGCATGAGACCAGAATCTATAAAAGTGATAGAATGGTAACATGCAACAATCTGACACCCAATTAAAAAAAAAATTTCTCTCTACCAAATGATCAATGTTTCTAAAATAAAATCTAATAAAAAGTATACTAAAACTTTAAAATAATCCTCACAGATAATAGGAGAGGCTGTCTGAGAGGGCCACATTCTTTCAAAACTTAGAAAAGTGCTATTTTAAATTCAATTTTTTCTATCTGGCTCAGAAAAACCAATGTGAAATACTTTAGTTAAATTTTAGTTAATATATACTTGAAATGGAACCTCAGTATTCTATTTGCTACTGAGTGGAATTTTATATAAAATGAAACTACCTTAGACACAGTTCAATGGGTTTCAGTTAACAAACTATCCAAAGGTCCATATTCCCTAAAAGGAGGTTCCTAAGGAATGAACATAGAAGATAGCATTACAGTGAGATATCAATGTATTCAAGCCTATAGATGACCATATGGAAAATAGAAAACATTCACTTGCCTTTCTTGAATTTATGTATAGGGAGTTTCTTAAGTTGATCTTTACGTAGTCTATTCCTTCTGGCTCTATGTCTGTCTTGCACAAATTTTGTGATCTAAAATTGACAGAAATGGATGCAAAAATATTACTACATATAAAAAATATAAAATACAATTTTAATAAATTTCTTTTTATCATTTTTAGTTTTAAGTGATTGCAAAGAAGTTAAAATTAATAAAATATCAATTTACATTAGTGATTAGTTTCCCACAGTCCCTAGCATTTTGTATTCACTGACTTTGATATATATATTTAACTTACTAATGAGCATTTTAAATATATGTATCCCAAACACACAATGTATAGCTTATAGACTAAAATTAAAATAATGGAGGAAATTGGGGGGGGGAGGGTACGTGGCAGCCATAAAACAGAACTTACAATGAAATTCGAATATGTTTTTCCTGGGCATAGCTCAGAAAATTTTTTAAATTGTTTTAAATTAAAATTTTTTTTTAAATGATACCATTATGTTTCTGACCAGTGATTACGCGTGCTATTCAACTTGATGGCTACAATACAATGGCTAACACATGCATTTCTTTTCTCAAAATCATCACAAACTGCAAGGTGTTATGAATGTGAAATCCCCTATCCCCCTCATGATTACATGAGATCAGCAGGTTTCCCAAAATTCAATTATTTTGTTATGTTAGATCAGCAGTTTTTTCAGAATTTAGTTATTTTGTGATCATAAATCTTAAACTTTTCTGAGAATAATCAAGATATAATTCTATCTGGAGTATTTTCGGTATCTGAATCATATATGATTCTACATGAAGCATTTTTTTTCTTTTAGAAATTCAGCATTTTTTAGTAGTTTAGTCATTTTGGAACTGAATTAGTATTCAATGAATAGTTCAGGCCTGTTGGAACTGAATAAGTATTCAATTGTAAATATTAAACATTTCTAAAAATAGTGATCACTTAATTCTGAAAGAAACATTTCTAAGAAGAATCATACAGCATGCATATTCTCTACCTTATGTGATGTTGTGGTTCAAACACACCCACTTTATCTGATTTTTCCATCTTCTTTACTCTAGATTTTATTTTATTTACTTGATTCATTCTTGGGTAAATATAAATGTATCTGAAAAATTATTGTATCTTTTTTTTACAAGTTTTTGGGTATTTAAGGAGGCCACTCATAAGGCTCTGGGTCTTTGGCTGCTAACCAGAGTCCAGCTTTTTTGTGAAACTGGTCCTCTCTCAACAAACCTATTTCTTTTTGGCTTGGAGACTTTGTTTTATTTTTTTGTATCTCTGCTAACAAATTTTCACCAGTATTTGTAATGCATTTTCACCCAAAACACATTTAATTATATGGGAGAGGGTTAAGTGATATATTAACAATTAAAATAAACTGATAGATCTAAACCTCTTTATCTTCTATTATCAAAAATCAACACTCCATGACAGACACACATATATACGGGAAAACAAAGAGCAGGATCAAAACATTAAATAAAAGAATGATTGTGATTGCACAATATAGCATTTTATATTATATATATTATATATGTTATATTATGTCTGTGAAACTTCTTCATATTTTTCCAATTTAATCTTCTGATTTAACCTTCAGGAGAGATTACAGATGCTGCCCACTTTAATTTTGAGGAGTCATTTGTTAAAAGGATACTTCTCTGGGAACTTGATTTTTAGACCCACATAATCTAACTTCTTCCTAAGGTAATTCAATTTGTCCTTGTCAGAGGTTCCCCATGTTTCCACCAATGTCATGGACAGTCTCAAGTCAACTGTTGCCAATGGGATAAGAATTTGCAGCAGTCCAGGCCAAATGGAAAGCAATGGCTAGAAGAATGGATATAGGGGAGAAGGATCCAGGGGAGAGGGATCCGTCCTTGTCTTTAGATGTTTTTGTTGCCCATGGAAAAGCCAAAGTTCAGAAAATTTTCCTTCCAATCTGTGGATAATTTCCTTAGCCGAACAGCAATTTGAAAGAGAAAACCAAAAGTAACCAACCTCTTGCACATCCATAGACTGCTCAGTGGAAAAAGAGTCAGGTCTATAGATGGGAGGACTGAGGTTCAAATATGGCCTCAGAGATTTTTCTAGCTGTGTGACCCTGGGCAAGTCACTTAACGCCCAATGCCTAGTCCTTACCATTCTTTTGCTGTAGGACCAATACAAAGTATTGATTCTAAGAGTGAAGATTTTTTTGGTGGGTTTTTTTTAAGAGTTTAGTTTAACCTGTGAATTCTCACTTTATTCTTTAATACCCACAGAACTTCTATGATTTTCTTCCTCAATAAATGAACTTGACTAAAGGCCAAGAGGTTCAGATCAAAGAGGAAGGACAGTGCATACAGACCAAAGTTCCATGGGTGAATAAAGCTCAACTGGCCCTTGCTAGTACCAAGTTTCTCAGCCAGATCAAGGATTCAGCACTCTACTCTCAGACTACTGATCCCACAGCTTGACCACCAGGAAATGTCAACCGGGGTCTCTACTAGGGATCAAGGACAAAGCAAAGGCACAAAAATGCTCCCTTGAGGCAACAGACAAGTTTTATTGAGGAAGAAAGAGACATGCACACTGAGACACTCTCAGCATCACTACTAAAAGTGCCTGGCTTAAGTCTTGGATTATTATAGTTTCAGCAGGGCCAAGAAAGGGGAATGAGTGGTCAGTAAACATAGCTAAGCTAGGGACTTCGTGACATAGAAAAACAGGATGCCCTTGGGGTCCTGGGTGTAGGTGTTAGTTCAGTGATCCTCCAGATAAGATAGGTAATGGATCACTGTTATTTCAAACAGGCTCCTGTCTCAGGGAGCATCCTAACTGACAGATTTTAAAGTAAAATCATCTCAGGACCTGGGAAATAAGGCAACTCAAGGAAGATAGTGTAGTTATCCCCAGGATTCCTTTCTCACTAATAATAAAGGATTAGATGGACCATACCAAAGTTATTTGACCCATGTTCTAACTCCAGAAAAGAAGATAAAAAATGGGGTCATAAAATTCAAACAATGATACAATCCTTACATAATTGTTAATTGTAAGATGATGAATACTGACGAAAGCTATACAACTAGATCATAGAACATAGAGAATATATCTTTGTTCATAGATTATCCACATAATCAAGATAATATCAGGTGAAACAAACAGAAAAGAAATAATATTTCTTGATTATAGATATATATATTTTAGGTAATTTACAACTGAATAGTGCAAAATTAAATACTGTATTAAAATCTGAGTTACTGTTTCATTTTAATTGAAATTTTCTTAGAAGACTATGTTGTAGTAAAGAAGGATGGCTATACGTTTCCTACTTGAAAATTTAACAAGTATCTAAATTCTTCTATTCAACAGTATCAGCATCAGTATATCATAACCACAATCTAAACTATGTACAAAAGATCAATTCTCAAATCTCTATTCACGTAGTTCCAACTCTCCTCTGATTCTCTATTATACTACCTCTACCATTTATCCAAAACCGTCTCCAGTCTGTTTACTACATCATCCCCCCCTTCCCCAACAGACAGAACTTGAACTCATTCATTACTAAGAAATTAATGGCTATTTGCCATAAGCTTTCTTCTTTCCTCTGTATTTCAGCTTCCTTTGATATTACACAGACCTCATTTCTCACATGCACCATGTCCTACTTCATCAACTACTTAATTGTTTACTGTCTGGTTGATTAATTTAAACTATATTATGTGTATTGCAGAATTATTTAAAGGTGGACAATACAAGGCACATTATTCCTATAGGGGAAAAATATCATTCTGCATTTTCCTAATTCTTGATCCTATTTTTTAAAAGTATTTAAAATTACCTACCATGAAGATGACAATCAAGATGAGGCATATGCCAACTATGATGAGGAATGGTATTAGGTAGTATTCTAGAGGAAGGCTAAACTCTGGAACCAAAACAATATGGCCTCTGAGGAAAAACACAGAACAACATTTGCAAAACATCAGTAATTGGTCACATCATATTTTGTAAATCCCTAAAACAATAAGAAAAGCCCCAGGTTGAGATTCTGCTTCTGATATTTCATTTTATACATCCAAATCCCGTTATCTCATTGAAATTTGGTTCTTCCTCTGAATATTTTGAGGCTCCAAAGGAATAATTTATGGAAAGTACTTTATAAAGTGTCAAGTGCCACAAAAATTCATTTTCATGAGAAAAACAAATGAAAATATATACTTCTGGACATAGAAAATTCACTTTCTTCTATTAACTTCCACTAAATTCTTGTTCTCTGCCAGAGTATTACTCTATAAATGCATAGATCTTAGAGGTGTTTCTGGATTCTCAAAGGTTATACCCAAAGAGCATAAGCCATGAAGGATTCTTTACTGAGAAAATAGGGAGCCATTTGCCATAAATTTTCTTCCTTCGACATTATTCCCTGATCTTTCCTTCTTTGCTCTGGCCTCTATGTATGATAGTCCTTCTTTTTCATCAAGCCCATCAAAAGGACTCCCAGTCTGATGTGCCTTTGGTTTGGCCTGAACTGCTGCAATGCTCATTATAGGATGAACTTGATAATCTAATCTTTGTCTTGTGAGCTGCAGTCTAGTTATAGGAAAGGCTCATTACCAGAAAGTTAGCCGTCATATGATTAGTTTTTGAGATTCAACTCAGGAAGATGGTCTGTACTGATAGAAAGAATAATCACACCAGGGAAAACATAGATCCTTGAAGAACTGGAATAAAAATACCATTAATGATAAAATAAGTCCCTTTGGGGTATAGGGGTGTTGGTATGTGGGTGTGTATACCAGAAGAAAAACTTCCAGTTTTTAGTATATTTCATACATGCCAAGAGGAAGAGAACTACACTCGGAGAGTAGCTAAATTCATTCCTTCAGTGCTCTTGTTTTAGAAATACCTAAAAGTTACTAGGTTGTGGAAAGAGATAGGGAAGATATACAAAAGAACACAAAGCATGATCCTTTCCCTATGGAATGAGAATGAGAATATTAAAAACTGAATCTTTCAAGTGAAAATAAAAGATTAAAATAGATGGAACCAACCAATAATAAGAATTTTTAAAATCTTTATTTTACTTTTTTTCAAACAAAAATTTTTCTTTCTTTTCTACAGCTGCCTTTAGAAAACAAAACAAAACAAAAACCCTCAATCCACTCCACATTTATGTTACCTGATCTCAAATGGGTTCTTACTATTACATGGCGATCTTTTTATCTTTCTTTGACTTTAAGTTTTAGTCTTCACAAAGTGGCTATTTCAAGCCTTCTAATCTTTCACCAAATATTTTTCTCTTTCAAAACCCCCTTTATTTTTAACCAGCTGTGTAAGCTGGAGAATGTTTAAAAAATAAATAAATTCTAAGACTATAAGTAACATGCATTTCTCAAGCTGATTTTCTCCTCCCCCAAAGTAATAAAAGCATTCCATAAGGTTTAGTTTTTTGGCTATATTTTTTTAAGAAAGAAGATGAAGGGAGAGGGAAATAAGCCTTTATATAGCACATATTAGATTATGTGGCAAGAACTGTGCTAATTGTTTTTTACAAATATTTTCTCATTTAATCCTCACAATGATTCTTCCAGGTAGATGTTATTATCATCTCCATTTTCCAATTGAGAAAAACTGTCACAAGATCAAGGTTAAATGACTTGCCTAGGGTCAAACAATTAGTATCCAAGATCGTGTTTGAACTCAGGTGTTCCTGACATCAGACCTAGAGTTTGGTCCATTGGGCCACTTAGCTGCTCATTTACATATAAAATTTTAGAATTTTTTATTTCATGAAGAACAACCTCAATGTAACTAAAATGTGTTGAAATACATCAATTTAACTTAGTACTCACATGCCAATATATTTTATTCCTCTTATTCATTTCAGAAATCAATCACTCAAACCTTAAACTAATTCCAATCTAAAAAATAAGTTGCAAAAAGGCAAATAAAACCCTAATATCGAGGGGGCAGCTGGGTAGCTCAGTGGGTTGAGAGCCAGGCCTAGAGACAGGAGGTCCTAGGTTCAAATCTGGCCTTAGACACTTCCCAGTTGTGTGACCCTGGGCAAGTCACTTGACCACCACTGCCTATCCCTTACCATTCTTCCCTTACCAATATACAGTATTGACTCCAAGATGGAAGGAAGGAAGGGAGGGAGGGAGGGAGGGAGTGAGGGAGGGAGGGAGGGAGGAAGGGAGGGAGGGGGAGAGGGAGAGAGGGAAAGAGGGAGAGAGGGAGAGAGGGGGGGGGGGGAGGAGAGAGAGAGAGAGAGAGAGAGAGAGAGAGAGAGAGAGAGAGAGAGAGAGAGAGAGAGAGAGAAAGAAAGCCCTGATATTTCTAAATAGCAAGGTTCAAGTGTAACTGAATTCATGTTTTTATCCACACAGCACTGAATCACTACGCCCAAAAACTAGTATATGCCAAAGCTTTGGGCAAGCATTTCTGCTATTAAACTACAAAGTAAAAATTCAGCTGCTCTACATTTTGGGGGAATAACAGTTGAAATGTTTGTACCAAGTAGATTCAGTAATATCCTCCCCATCATAAGGATGAGTAGATTTCTGGAAGCATGGGTTCCAGTCTAGCTCATCATCCTAACTTGAGGAGTTAAAGGAGCTCAATGATCCGGCAGTGGAGTACCACATAGTTAAAAGATTAGAAGAGTCACATGGCAGAGCTGTAAGATAAATGTCAGAAGCCTAGATTACCTCATTAATGAAATGACCAGTGTCCCCAGGATGAGGCCCTGCCCATCTGACTGGATCCTGAGTTTCTGCACGAATGGGACACTCACCTTGTCGGTGTCTGATCCCATCAGGTCCCAAAGTAGCAGGTTGCTGGAGCTGGTATAAATCATACTCCTTCCATTTACACTCAATGTATCCTGTATGTACATAATCATGTGCATATTGACTCTGTGAGCTCCTTAAGGACAGGGTCTGTGTTTGTATGTGACTTTTTTTAGTGGGGGAGCAAAGGCAGCTAGGTGTCTTAGTGGATATAGTGTTGGGTCTCAGACATTAACTATGGCTATAACCAAGTCATTTAGCCTCTGTCAGATTTAGTTTCCTGACCTATAAAATGAAGATAATAGGGGCAGCTAGGTAGCCCAAAGGATCAGGTGGACCTGGATTCAAATGTGGCCTCAGACACTTCCTATGTGTGATACTGGACAAGTCCCCAAAGCCCTAGTCCATACCACATTTCTGTCTTACAACTGATAATAAAACAAGGTAAACGGTTTATTTTTTTTCCTTTTAATTGAGATAAAAACAACACCTATCTCCTAGGGTTGAGAATTCTCCTTTTTCAATTCTAATACTGATCATTTAGATCTCTTCTTTTTAATCAAATTAACTAGTGGTTTATTTTATCATCTCTTTTGTGTGCTCCAGAGTTAAGCACATCCAACATATCTAAGATACAGATCATCTGTATCAGATATGACACAACCATCTCAAATTCAACATGTATGTAGTAGAAACAGAATTTGCTTAGGAGTCAGAGGACCCAGGTTCAAACCCACACTTACCCACACACTTATTAATGATTCCAAGTTCAGACAAGATATATAAGTTTCCTGGGCCTTGGGTTCTAATGCTGAAAAATGAGGGGGTTGGTCTTAATCTGAAGAATATGAATGGGTTTCAGGATTCCCTGAACTTAAATGGGAAAAAAAAAATACCTGTTTTCACTAACCTGTAACTGAAATTTGTCATTTCCTTCAATTATTTAAAAACATTTTTCTGAGAAGGGGTCCATAGGCTTCACTAGACTGCCATGACACAAAAAAGAATTCCTGTTCTTAGTTAAGGTTAAAAAAAATGATCATTTTACATTAGCTAATTAATATAAACCTAATATACTGATTTATGGGAAATGTAAATATATTAAATAATCTGATAACAGATAAAGAAAAGTTTTAAAATCTTAATTATGCCACTATAATCACTGTTCTTTTAGACAATTTATCTATGAGACATATAACAGAAAAAGGTTTTCATCAAAGTTTCCTTATACTGTAAATTCTTTTCTCCTAAAGCTAAGATTCCAAAAGAAAATAATCCATATACCAATATAAAACCTGAGAAACATTTGGATCACAGTCAATGATGCAAGAAAAAGAATGAATCTACATAATACATTGTATTAGCTATTTACTAATGCTTGACTTAAATAGGGAATAAGTATGTTTCCAGGAATGGGTCCTAAAATGCTAGGCCTTAGAGATTCTAAACAATAAGTCAAAAAGCTTTCCCTAAACCAGAGGGTCTTGTTTTTTGTTTCATAGATTCCTTTTAAATGTATAAAATAAAATACATGCCCAAAACTGATCTCATTTTTTTTGCCAAAATCTTTCCTCTTCCTTCCCTTCTACGGCTGAGGGTGCCACCAATGTCTCAGCTATCTAGAATCAAAACCTCTAGGTGTCTAGTCTGTCTAGGTCTAGGTGTCACCCTACTTTTGTTTCTGTTGTTCAGTTGTTTTGTTCATGTCCCAGTCTTCATGATCCTATGAACCAAACTGTTCATGGGGTTTTTCTTGACAAAAAGATACAGGAGTGGTTTGCCATTTCCTAATCTAGTGGATTAGGGCAAATAGAGAATTTAAGATTCTTAATTTAAGAGATTATGGGAGGGGGCAATTGGGTAATAATCCAGTGTATTGAGAGCCAGGCCTAGAGACGGGAGATCCTAGATCCAAATCTGGCCTCAGACACTTCCCAGCTATGTGACCCTGGGCAAGTAACTTGACCCCCATTGCCTAGCCCTTACCACTCTTCTGCCTTCAAGCCAAAACACAGTATTGATTCCAAGATGGAAGGCAAGGATTAAAAAAAAAAGGTTATGGAAGTGGCCTAGGGTCACACAGCTATTTAAGTGTCTGAGGCTGCTTTTGCTTTTGAACTCAGACCTTCCTGTCACCAAGTCCAGCAGTCTATCCATTGAGCCACCTACCTGCCTCCTAGGCAAACAGATTAAGTGATGTGTCCAAAGTCAGAGAGCTAGTAAGTGTCTGAATTCAGGACCTCCTGCCTCTCAGTCCAACACTCTTATCTACTATGCTACCTTACTGCCCCATTTTCTTTTACCCACTCCAGTATTTGACAAGTTGTCATTTCTCCCTGTTAACAACTCTTACATAAGCCCCTTCTCTCCAGTGAGATTACTTTCATTTTCAGAGGGGCCCTTATCACCCCACACCTATATTACTCTAGTACTTTGTTGATTGGTCTCTCTTCTTCATGATTAACCCCACTCCAAAACTTTCCCCACTCACCTGTCAAGTTAATCCTAAATCACAAGTCTGATCATATCATTCCCCCATTACCAAACTTCATTGGCTCCCTATCACCTCTAGGACCAACTATAAAATCTTCTATTTGGCTTCTTTGAAAGCTTCTTCCTTCTTCAAACCTTTCTAGTCTTTCATAACCTACTCCCTTACAGATATTCTGCCACCTAGTATCGACTCTCATCTCCACCCGGGTTCCTTCAAGTTTCATCTTCTGTAAGAAGTCCTTCCTAATCCTCTTGATCTTCAAGTCTCACATTTCCTAGCTGCATGACCATGGGCAAAAAGCTTAAACTCAAATGAGTAGTTCTTACTGCTCTTAGAGCCTACATTTAGTAACTGATTCTAATACATTAGGTAAAGGTTAAAAAAAGGCCAAATAGCTGTTTATATTTGATCCTAGAGACAACATGAGTTTTACTGGGTAAGAGAATAATATAGTCAATCTGTATTTCAAGAAAGTCATTTTCACAGCTGTATAAATGATTAACTGGAAAAGGAATACACTTGAGGCAAGGAGACCAATTAGACTGCACCTATGTATGTGACCCTGGGCAAGTCACCTAGAGGGAAAGGGAGAGAGGGAGAAAAGGAGGGAGAGAGGAAGAAAGGAAGAAAGGAAGGGCAGCAGACCAAGTAAGAATGAAAGAGAACCTGAATTACAGTGTTATTAATGAGAAGAAGTGATCTGGATATGTAGGGTGAGAGAGTCAAGAATAACACTGAGATTAAAACCCAGGCAACCAAAAGAATAGTGGTATCTTTGATGGAAACAGAGAAATTTGGCAAAGGCTAGGTTTGGGAGCTAATGAGTTCTATCTTGAGTATGTGGAGTTTGAGATGCCTACAGGACATTTATTTTGAAATCAATCAACAGGTATTTACTATGTATATGAGGTACGCAGGGGGGACCAACAACACTGGTGTAAGGGCTTGCCAAGCCCTTTTCAGAGCTACTTACTCATCCACTTTGGTGTCCATCTTTCACCAATTCTCACCTGTGGCTCCAAGATGCTGTGGCATGCATAGCAGTCACACTCTGATAAAACTGTCTCGGTAGAGGCTAAACTAACAGACCTCAAAGCTGTCTGTGAATTAGAGAGAGGTCTATGCCAAGCACGTGAGAACTTCCCCTGGTGGAATGGGTTGAGGAGGACAATTTGTTCCAATAACTAGAAAGTGGTGAATAGTGGAGTTCCTAGAACTTGCTTAGACATGAAAGAAGCCAAAGTCATTCCTGCATTCCAGGCCACAGTCAGTCATCCTAACTTTTGTCTTGCCAGTGGACTTCAATTAACTCTGGAAAAAGAGAGTAAGACAGATGACTATGCAACTCTGCTTCACTTAAATCCAAGTTCTGTGCAAGTCAAGATATCACCCATATGATATCATTGGGCTTCTTAAAAAGAAAAAGGGGCAGCTGGGTGGCTCAGCAGAATGAGAACCAGGCCTACAGATGGGAGGTCCTAGGTTCAAAACTGGCCTCAGACACTTTCCAGCTATGTGACTCTGAGTAAGTCACTTGACCCCCATTGCCTAGCCCCTACCCCTTACCATTCTTTTGCCTTGGAACCAATATATAGTATTGATTCCAAGACAGAAGGTAAGGGCTTTAATAATAAATAAACAAACACATACATTCATACATGCATACATATACAAATAAATGAATGAATGAACAAATAAATAAATAAATGGATGAATAAGTAGATGGAAAGAAAGGGCAAACAACTATGTGTCAGTCTCCATGATAGGGACTAAGGATACAAATGTAATTAAAGAAAATTCCTATTCATATACTTTTTAAAAAGAGGCAAAATATATAAGGAGATATAAAGGAAAAATATGCAAATGCATAATAATTAAATACAAAGCTGTTTGAGAGGAGTCACTAGCAGTTGAAGGGATCAGGAAAAGCTTCACAGAGTAGGTAGCATCTAAGGCTCATCTCAAAGGGAAAAGTGTCATAAGTATACAGTCAACATGAGTAAGGAATACATTTTAAGGGATGGAAGCCAGCTAATGCAAAGGTTTGGAAGATGGAAGATTTGTGTGTTGAACAAAGTCACAGAATAAAAGATGGGTGGCAATGTCTAACGAGGCTAGAAATGACAGTTTGGTACAAGGTTGTGAATTGCTTTAAAAGTTAAAACAAAAGACTTTAGGATTCTAGAGATAACATGAAACCACTGGAGCTTGTTGAGTAGGACAGTGATATAGTCAAATTCGTACTTAAAGAAAATCATTTTGGAAGTAGTATAGAAGTGGATAGAGACTCAAGGAAAAGTCAAATGAGGGGACTTACAATAATCTAGATGAGAAGTGATAAAGGTATCAACTAAAAAATCAGATTCAAAAGATGTGGAAGTAAAAATAGCAAGATTTTAAAAGTGAAGTTATATGGGGTGAAGGAAAATAAAGAATTAAAGATAATAACATGATGGAATTGGGGGTATGGAAATATAGTGGCGCTTTCAACAAAAGCAGAGAACCTGGGAGATGAGGGGGAGGGAACGGAGGAGAATGAGTTCTGATTTGGACACATTGAGCTTAAGATGCCTAAGGAGAACCCATCTGAAATGTCCAAAAGGCAGTTGCTGATGCTGAACTGAAGCTCAGCTTCAGTGCAAAAGTGAAAATGAAATTCAAGGTGGCTGATGGGATCAACGAGAAGAGAGAGAAAAATGAAATTCCAGAAATAAAGATGATACAGTAAATAAGACTTAAGTATTGAAGCAGATAGGAAAACTAAGAGAAGGGGCTTAAAAATCTAGAGATGAGAGTAGTCAACCCTATCAAATGCAACAAAGATATCAAGAGGAATAAAGAGTAATGGGGAAAACCTGCCATATTTGGCCAAAAAGACATTGCTAAAAACTTTGCAAAGAAAAAATTTAACCAATGGAATAGCTGAGGTAGAGGACCACATGGGAAAGTATTGAGGGGAAGAGGTCAAGCAACATTAAGCAACAGGTTGATTTGTCTTTTCAGGCTATTATGATTTTTCCTTAGAAAGCTATTTAGTTTAGAGCAGAGCTACATCAGTAAAATGATTAATTTTAAGTATTTATTCACTTCTTCAGATTTAAAATGTCATTTTTCTGCCTACTCTGCCAAACTCCACTAAAAGAGCATTATGTAACAACCCTGGGGATATTACCCAATTTAAGGCTTGAGCCAAAACTGACAAAATAATACATAATTTTTTATAATATTTTCTAAATTTTTACTTGTTCCATAATATATCTATAGTCACCTACCTCGGAAGGTTTTTGAGAGGATCAAATGAGATAACAATGTAGAATACTTAGCATATTTTAATGTGCTATATATAAATCATTTGCTAGCTATCATCCTCGTCATCATCTTCATTCTGGTCACCTTGCTTCTTAACACTTGTTCTGTTAAATAAATCAGGCATGTAGAAATAACTAGCAAAGGGAATTCTCCCTAAGAAAAACAAGTCTATTTTCTATTTTTCAAACTATTTCAATCTAGTTTGCTAAACGGTTTTATAGTCAATATTTTTTAATTACATTGTTTAGAAGTAGTCATTTTTATACATCAAAAGTAATTTTATGATCTTACTTTCCTTTTCTAAAACAGAATATAATTTTTAAACTATAAATACAATAATATGGTACTGAGAAGAATTCCAAGTTACATACATAGATTTTTCTATACTTAAAGGCTAACTTGCATCACACCTGGACTTAGAAAACCATGCTCTAAAGTCATAGTAACAATATATACATTCTCCAGGGGATAGTTTGGGTTGTAACAGTTTTAAAACCAAAAACATTGTATAGGACTCATTTTAACTTGATACCACAGATATATCATATGGAAAAATAAGGTTGGAAAAAAGACTTTCTTTTTCCTTTCAGATTTGATCAAGGAAAAGTTAATCAGATTGTACATATTTATCTAAGGGAATAAGTAATTTGGCATATAAGTCCTTTTTACATAGAAACGCTTCTAAAAATAGATGCCCATGCACTGTGTTCCATATTCTTTGATAAAATGGACAAGAAGAAATAAAATCAGAAGCAATAAAAATGTCTACCACTCAGCTAAATGATTTATAAACTGGCCACGTAAAGGGACTAGAGGTTTTGATTTGGAAATTCAGAGGCTAGAAATAATGTCTTGTGATTTCTTCACTTTGGCATTAACTATACTGCTGATTAACTAATTAATATTATATAGAAAATTAAAAGATTCATTCAAATAATAATGTGATCAACATAATTTATGATACAATAACAAATTCTTCACTGCCTCAGAATCAGGCATAACTTTCAATACCTCCAGTGCCTGGAGAGTGTCTACTGGGATACCAGAAATACTCTGGCACCCCCTAGTGGAATATTCCCTTTTATGAAGCCAGAAGGGTACAGAAGGAAAAATGAGCCACTTACTGACTTTCCTATATACCAAATACCAACAGGAGAGGATGGAAAAACAGTTTATTTCTTTTAGAGAATTTTTTGTTTGGGGTGTTCAGGCCTACTATGGTACAATTTCTTCCAAGAAACTATCAAAGCTTCACAGAGGGAATATCTCCATGACAATACTAAGATTCCAACCTTAGAATTTTGAAAAAACTCAAAAACTAGCAGTGGATATTCAGTTGATTTCTACCTCAGTCTTCTTTGGACTTAAATAGAAGATGACTAAGGATTCACATCAGAATAATTATTGCTGTGATTGCATGTATTAAAGAAACTTGTATGACATTAGAATGTTTCATACATACATACATATCAAAGAATCCAGACACATGTTAAGGTGGGAGCAGGAACTACACAGAGGAAAAGGGGCAAGGCCCCAGGTCTTGCTGACATAACAGAATGAGGTAGGTAGGTCATATTTCCCTACTGTGGAATGTCTGTCGGTTCTAGATTGGTCCTACTACTTTAACCAGGCCTGAGAGGCCACTGTATAGGGTCCTATGCCTTTATGCCTTTCTCTTGAAGTATACCTTCCAAAGGCAAATTTCCCAAAGACCAACCTGGGAATCCAGGTCAAAATGGGATGCCAAGAATCACTGAGAAGAAAGGGAAAAAATCAACCACCATATATCCCCACAAATATTTAACTCTTAGATGGCTAAGAGTAAACATAAAAAGTGAGTTTAGTGGTTTGTGTCCTCAGATGGTACTCAAAAGTTATATATCAATTATAGGAAAAAGCATAGAGGAAAAAATACAATAATTATTTTAAAAGGACTACCTAATTTCATACTTAAAATGCAAAAGTGAATCTGTGATCTCATCGATGTGCTTACTGCCTCCAACAAGGCCAAATGAAATCCATTCATGCCTGCCTACCCATTGAGAATAACCATGCCCCTCCTTAAGTTTGCCCAAAGAGATCAACATAATGAGCTGGGGAACTTCTTCATTGTCTCTTAACATTATAAGAATATCAATGAACTAGTTAGTCCTTGTTTTACCATGTAAGTAACCCATTTTTTTTTCATTTTTATGAATGTTAACCCTTTACACAGCTTCTCCTTTCTAATTCTTTTCTTCTAATCAGTTGCACCCTGTTCAAATTCAGTATGAGATTCTCTACTGAGTGGTCCTCAATTTAATTTTTCCAGAAAGTGTAGTCTCCATAACTCATGACCATACAGTAATACTGAAAGAATGTTTTATTAAAAACCTCAGCCACAGGGACTGTGGGGGGAAAGCACACTAATGCATTGTAGCAATATAAATTGGTCCAGTCTCTCTAAAAAGCTACTTGGAACTATAACTACCCTTTGACCCAGAGATAACACCCGAAGTCTTACACACCAATGAAAAAAGTTCAGGCAAGCAGAACAATTCTGAAAGCAACAAGTTAATCTTATCATACCCATAAAAAGGAAAGCAAACAGGAATGTAAACGAAACCCTAATATTGCACAACAAAAAGTCCGCTTTGTGAATTTTAAAACCGTTCCATCCCTAATCAGACAATTCATTAAAAGATCTGATTTAGCTATTTCCTGATCAATAACAATGGAGATACTTGGAATAACAGAATCACGTCTTGGAAACTCTACATTTCTCCTCCCTTCTTAGTTTAACAAGATTTGGAAGGTCTGCATCAAACTCAAAATTTAATTATCTAAGGAAATGGCCTTCAACAGACATATGCAGAAAAAAGGACAGACCTCTGGGCTGTCCTAAGTCAAGCTAAGTCATCATTGGTACAGATGAGACACAGGAAAGTAACGTAAAACTGTCTATATAATGCACATCACTTCCTCTCTCCTCTTTCCATGGAGAGGCGACTCTAGCTGACAGCGTGCTAGGCATTCCGACATCTTGGGAATGGTGGCAGTTCTTTGTCTGGGTTTTGGCAGTGAGTTTTGTCCTTGACCTGATTCAGGTTCAGGCATCTCAGCTGAGCCCCTTTTGGAGTTCAGGTTGATTCCTTCCTCCTTCACACTCCAAACCCTTACTTTCTAGATCTTCTAATCTTCCCGCCCGGTACCAGCCAGGAGGGGGGAGAAATTCTTCACCCTTTCTTTCTCCCTTCTTCTTAATCTTCTCCACTATATCAATTAAATCACCATAAAATTTCCAGCTTACTTGGGTATTTTACTATTTGTTTTTTTTTTTTATTAGGATTTTGTAAATAAAATACTTGGCAACCAAAAATAATTATACATTCTGTCTCAGCCATAATTTCACCCTTTACAGTTTGGCTGACCATGTTGGTTGTGACAAAATACCCTCAATCTTCTTAACTTTCCAAAATATTTTTTCTACTGTGACTATCCTTTTTTAATAGCCTATGATGATCAGCTATAGAGGTAAGTAAATTTGGATTTAATTTTTTTTTCTTTCATCCCTCTCTCCTTAAATTAGATAGAACACAGCTGCTTTAAATCTTAGCAACAGGGCCCTAAGGTCCTGGCTGGGAGAGCTGTTTCTAAATCCCCTTTCCCTTAGGGAACAACTGCCTAGATTAGGAGTGGGAAAAACCTGTAGAAAGTTTTGGCTTTGTCCTGTTCCCCCTGTGTTTTCTGAAGTCTGCTAGAAAATTAATTACTATATACATATATACATACATACACACACACACACACACACACATATATATGTATGAAAATGAATACTACATCCTTTGACATTTATATGGCGGTTGAAGAATTAGGGACATTGAGGAATAGAGCATACCTTCAATTTTTTATATTATTAGGTAATGTCATTTTTTTACTCTTCAGTACTATGTTTAGAGATGCTAAAATAAAAAAAAAAAGAGGATAAAATGCAGAAGAACATAAAGAACATGCAAGCTCAATTAGAAAATTTAAAACATTTATTACAGGATCAATTGGCAAACATTCACCCTACCAGAAACAGACCTGTTTCTGAACCTTTGAATGAGGAAATTTCCTTCCCCAAAATGGAGATGGAAAACACCTTCCCTATAGCGCAGCTAACACACTGGCTCTCTCATGGTCAGCAAATCTTGGCTGAATTTAATCCCCAAAACCCTTCCCCTGCATTCCCATGCTCCTTCTCCTACACAAAACCAAATTCCAGCCCAAAGGAGATCTTATCCTTCTAGAGAAACTTGTCCTAGTCGAACAGACCCACAGGTACAAAATTCAACTAGAGGCCTGTTTCCTCCAAGAGAAGTACCTGAAATAGGACGGAATGGGGATGTGGTGACTTTAAGACACAATATAGCGTTTACTCCCCAAGAAATAAATGAATTTACACGAAATATCCCCACATATGAACAAGATCCCTTTATAGTAACAAAAAAGATGACAGACATATTTTTTCAGTATAATCCATCTTACAAGGCTGTTGAAAACTTGCTACAGGCTTTTTTAACTGAACGTGAGAAAAATAATTACTCATGTCAATAAAACCCAGGAGCCCAATGCAGCACATTGGCCATCTCAGGATCCCAAATGGGACTGTAACAACCCTGAGGATTATTTACAACTATACCATTGTAGAGAGGCCATCCTAATGGTAATGAAAGAATGTGCCGACAGTACAGATAAGTAGATGGAATTTGAAAAAATTAAACAAAATGAGGAAGAAACAGCCTCCAGATTCATAGATAGAATAATTGAGTTTGGGGGTAGATACCTGGATTTTGACCTATCTAAAGAAAATAGTATAAGACAAGTTAGAAGGCTCTTTGTCAATAACTCTTGCAAAGTGATTAGTGATTATTTTAGAACACATTGTCAGAGATGGCCAGAGATGGACCTTGATCCAGAAAACAGCTATATATGTTTTAAAGGGAAACAAAGAAAAGGAGGAAGAAAATAATGATGTCATAGAGGAAATAAAGAATTGAGATATTTAAAAGATAAGATGGCTAAAACATAAAGTGGGCATGATAATCAACCAATGACACTTGCCCCTCTCCAGAAATCTAATTATCGATCCAGTACCTGCCACTTCTGTGAGAAGAAAGGCCACGAAATGATAGAGGGTAGAACCTTTCTCAAGATTATCGGAAGGAATACACAGTTTAATAACAACTACAGAAGTGATCATTATAGAAATAACTAGAATAATGAAAATGGAAACCACAACTTTAGGAATGATGACTATAGGAATAGATATTGGGAAAATGATAACTCAAACCAAATGACTCCACAACAACATGACTTAAGTGGTGCTCGTCCAAAAAATACTCAGGGTGATAATGCCCCTCAAGGGGGTGTCTTTCAGGGGGGTGCCCAAGGAACTTCCCAAACACAATGAAGGTGTCTGAGAGGGGCTGGGGCACAGGAATCAAGAGGATACAACCTTTGATTTTCCGGACCCTGATGTCCTACTACCCGTTGTCCCGATCTACTGCCCCTCCTATACTAATGAACTCCATGTTACCTTAAAGGTGAGCAACACCTATTATGATTGTCTTTTAGACACTGGAGTTTCCAGGTCTGTATTAAAGAGAACACCTGATTTACATTGTTATTCTGTTGGCTCAGAGAAAGTAATGGGAGTGTCAGGAATACCCCAAAGATTTAAAAAACTTTCCCCTATAATGGTGTCTGTAGGACCCCAAGAGGTACAAAACTCCTTCCTTTTGATGCCTGACTCCCCTTTAAATTTGCTGGGGAGGGACCTTCTATGAAAACTCAGAGCCACAATAACTTGCTCCCCAGATGGTTCCTTATCATTGGAAGTACCTGAGGAATCTTTAAATTTACTCCCTGTAATTCTCTCAGAGTAGGAGGGAAAAGAGCATCCCACCTTTGGGTCACATCTTCTTCCGATGTAGGTTTACTTAAGTCAGCTGTTCCTGAGCATATAAAAACTAAATCTATCCCACCTCCTTCCATTCCTCAGTATCCTCTCTCAAAGAAGCAGTAGAGGGTATTACTCCAGTTATTAACTCATTAATTAAACAGGGAATAATAATCCCTTGTAAATCTGAATACAACAAGCCATAATTTCTCAGCCATAATTTCACCCTTTACATCTTTCTCCATTTTGTTATGTAAATATGAAAACACCCATTCTATATCATGCTTGGTGATATCAAAAAGAAATATATAAATTCCCAAAAGCCATTCAGCTCACTCTGCTTCTCTTCATTCTGGGTCCAACTTATTGTTCAATTGTAGCCTCTATCTAAAGTTTTATGTATCTATCCATTCATACATCCATCCATCAAACTCTCCAGATGACTTCATACATTGTCCATTCAGCTACATCTTAAGTCTTAAAACAAAAATAAAAACAATTCATACCTTCCATCTTAGAATCAATACTGTGTATTAGTTCCAAGGCAGAAGAGCAGTTAGGGCTGGGCAATGGGAAATAGGTGACTTGTCAAGGGTCACACAGCTAGAAAGTATCTGAAGAGAGACTTTATTTTAGACTCTTAATCTGGTTAACTGTCATTCTTTATTCACTTGTTTTCTCTATAGATAAGTTAGGTGTGACTTTTTTGAGTGACTATGAATCTTACTTAGGAGGTTGTGCAATGTTATGAACTTGAAACAATAAGCACAATGCTGTTCCCAAAGAGAAACATCTTAAGGGACTTTACCACTTATAAGGAATACCTCTTTAAGTAGGACTCTGCAATAGATCTTCTCCATGACCATGGCTGAATGATGATGGGAGAGAAAAACCTTTTTAAATTGAAAAATAAAATTATGCTAGCCTCAAATTTATGTCCTGTGAGGTAACTATGACAACAGATGAATTGTTCCTTTTGTTATTTTTATAGCTTTCATCTTTCCTATTGGATTTTAAGCAGCTTCAAGGACTTGTACCTAATAGATGATCAATAAAAATTAATTGTCAAATGAATTTTCATTTATTATGCAAGAAGATAATTATTTTAACACTGTAAAGAGTCAGAAAAAAGAATCCCATGCTGCTATTAGCAGAAAAAAAGCTAATGTTGTCAGAAGTGAATAGTAATAATCACCAATTATTACTGAATACATAATGAACTCATGACTCTTGGTTTGATTACTTATACAAATGATCATAAAAACACTCAAGAATGGGAGAAAGTATAATTTCAGTTTTATAGTTCATCAGTATCTACTTTGAACTAACTTGGTGTTATTCTTTCCTTTTTTCCCCATATTGAAACAGAAATAAATTTGTGCTCAAAGCACTGGGACACTGGAACAGAAAATTATGTCAGTTAATGAGTAATTAACAGGAAAATAAAAGGATGAAAAAATGCCTAATATTCAGACTGAGGCACGTGGTTAGATATTGTTGACAATAAGTTGATCCCAGAAATTAATAAGAATTGGTTGAATTGTATTTAGAAATTAAGTAGTGTTTTTTAAAGATCACAAGTTTCTCCCTATTACAAGACCTGTCTTATTTAAAAAACACAAATGTCTTAGTATTAAGGCTGTCTAGTTGTAATTCTTAAAAACCATTGTCTCCATAGAATCAAAAGTTGTATGTGAGGTGTGAATCTTAAAAATTCTCAGACCCTACTTCAGAACACTTGGTGAAGACCATTCCCCATTTTAAACAATGAAGGGACTTGGATCAGGAATGTGAGACCTCTACTTCACCCATACTTAAGCATGCCTTAGGGGAAGATGTTGTAAACTCTTTGCTGAACAATGAAAAGTACTTAACCCATACTTATAGTAAGGCAAAAACCCTAAAGCTGTGCCTATTTTTAGATCTAATACAAAAGGGTGCTAAGTACCTATAAAGGTCAAGCAACTTGTAAACTTGCAAGTGGCAAAGAGGTGAGAACTTACTCAGAGGTTTTAGTCTACTCAGGTGTGAATTATTCAAAGTTTAAGTCTACTCAGGTATGAATTAAGAATGGTCTGTCCTTTGGAAAACGTCTACTGTGATTGGTAGATGTAAGAACTTAGGGGAGGTGACATAGGAGAAAATTAGCTTTAAAAAGGAGCTCAAAAAGGGCTCGGAGAGGTCATTCAGTTGGAGATTCAGCTGGGAAAAGCTGAATTGGAGGAGGCAGCTGGCCAAAGCTGCTTTGAAGGGCTAGGTGGCTGAACTTGATTGAGCTAGCTGAAGCTGAACTGGTGTCTCTCTGAACACTAAAATCTTGCTTTGGACAGATCTTGTGGTGAGTTGATAAAAGACTGACTGATCTCTCTCGTAAGGCTTAAAAGCCTAAGCTGGCCTATCTCTTTTCTCATTATTTCCTCTTACTTTCTCTTCTCTCTCATTAATTCTTTACTTGTATTAATTAAAATCTCCATAAAAACCCAGCTGACTTGGGTATATTTCATATTTGAGAATTTTCCCCTGGCGACCGCTTTATTTTTAATATAAAAAAACATATTTTTGCAGTCACCATTTAAGGCAAACACTCTTTTATCTATAACAGTTTATATCAACCACTACTTTAACTCTAACAGAGGCAAAAGGGAATGGAAAAATAAATGGTAAGCACAAGAATTCTATAGTATATTCCAAGGAATGATTGTTAGGCCAAAAAAAGTAGTTTAAAAAAGAATTATAAAATATCACCTAAAAAGAATGTGGAAAAAACGTCATATGGTAAGAGAAACTGATAACAAATGGACAGATATCTCAAGTACAACACTATTATTACCCCTAAAATACAAAAAAGACTGAAGCAAAATGTCAGAGGAGGACTGGGTAGATCCTCTGTGTAAGTTCTATGGAACGTGGAATTGCAAAAGATAAGAAGTAAAGGACAGGTTGCAATCTGTGTATTGATTTAGAATCTTGAATCCTAGGGACTACATTTCCCACAATCCCCTTTTCTATGTCCTCTTTGTGCGTCTCCTTTCATGAATTGGAGTTTTGAGTTTCCATTTCTGCCCACACAGGGGTCTCACTGACTTATACCAGCGGGAAGGAGAGAGCGTTTTTTTTTTTTTCCTGGATCTGATTTTTTTTAATTGCTCTTTGCTCTAAGTGGATTTTAACAAATAGAATTAAAATAATGCTTGGAGTATTGAATATTAATTTTAATCTTTACATTTTTGGCAACCACGAAGGAACTATAGAACTCAGAGCTTCTTCTTTGTTTGTTTGTTTTAAAGCCGGCAGTTTCTGCCCTGGCTACACTACCAGAGCGTAGCTGCTTCAAGCAGCTGTTAGCAATCAGGATTAAAGCACCAGCTTACCCAAACCCCATGGTTTAAAACTGCTACTGGTTTGCAACCAAACGCTGCTTTTCTGCTTGGAGTTTTCAAACCCTGCTCCAGCCCTCCAGCTGAGGCTCATTCCTCTAGCTCCCATTTCACCTTCTGAGCCTCCAACAGCTGTGAGTATTTTCCACCCTGGCCTGCTGGTCACTCTCCTACTGGCCCAGCTGCTGTAGTTTGGGAGATTTGGCAGAGAAGCTGCTCCCCACTCATGCCTAGAGAGCAGCCCAATAGGCCACTCCTGCCCACAGATAGGCAAAAAACTCTGGCTAAGCTGCAGGCTCATTCCTTCCTCACTACACAAACAGCTGCTTCCAGCAGATGTTGGCAATCTGCATTCAAACCCCTCAGTTTAAAAAACACTGCTGTTTCAAGTATCTGCAGCTACTGCTGATCCCAGCTCTTCCCCCCACAGTCTCTAGCAGCTGCTGGAGCAAATCCCGTGCTTTCTGCCATCTCCACTGACCCTGTTACTGTGTCTACCTCAGTGCTATTCCAGCTGGTGAGTATAAGCTTCCCATTCACAACCCCAGTCCAGCTCAGAAGGGAAGTCCATTTCCCAGCTTCTGCCAGGCTCAGCTAAATTCCTATCCCTCCTTGCTTTACCAAATCTACCTTATTTCCTCTCTCTCAGTCTGCACCTAATTATGTAGTCATAACCTCCACTTTGGATTCTGACGGTCCCTAACAACACCCCTTACCCTGAAACCCACCTCCCTAACCACCCCCCTAACTCCTCCCAGTTTCATTGCTGCCTCTTGGTCACTAGAGGTCAATATTGAGCACTAATTTTTTTTTCCATTTTCCTGCTTAGCTGCACTGTTTATTTTCTGCCACCAGAGGGCAATAACAAATACTTAATTTTTTTCCTTTTCTTTTTTATGAATAAAAATACAACAAAATCATAAAAATAAAATAACAAGCTAAATACTCCTCATCTTACCCTATTCCCACCATTCATAATAATTAAAAAATAAATATATATATGCATATATATATATATTTTTTTTTTTTACTAAAATTCTAAGCAGCATAAATGCTACCATGAATGAAAAGTCTTCTGCTTTTTGCCCAAGTAGAGGCATGTAAGATTCCAAATTCCCTCCTTCTTTTACTCCTAGGAAATTCTATTTTTCTGATCTTCAATATTAAAACAAAAAATGCTACTATACAAGAGAGTAAAGCAGAAATGCAGGCTAATAGGAAAATTCAATAAAAAAATTCCAAACACTTACATACTCTAATGAAAAATACTGATCATATCCAAAATAAGTCTGAATGTTGTGAGCCTCTTCCTGAATCACAAAAAGAGAACAATCCTATTTCTCCCAAATGGAGATGAGACACCCCTCTCATGTACATCAGGTACAGACCCTTCTCTCTCGTACTCTGCAACATGTCTCTCCTGCTCTCCAACTCCTGGATGATCTTACTTCCCCTGATCCTTCCTCAAATCCCCCATTCTCTCCTGTCTTTCTCCCACCGCAAGACCAACTCTAGCTCCAAAGAAATATCTTCCTGTTAGAGTACCTGTTCCTATCCGTATTGCTGCAGTATCCCCACAGTCTATTTCCGAGGGGGCCACAGCCATCAAATGATTCCAATGAATCCTTTTCACCTTAAGGGAAGTGCCTGAAATAGGATGCAATGGGGATGTGGTGGCCCTAAGACACCATATACCTTTATGTCCTCAAGAAATTCAGAGAAATAAAATGATGTACCTCGTTTTGAATGGTGACCAAGAAAATGGCTGATATTTTTTATCAATATGTCTCATCCTATAAGGATGTTGAGAATTTGCTCAATGCTTTTCTGACTGAATGCGATAAAAATAGATCATCTTTCATCTTAATAAGGACTAGTGGTATGGTGCAGCACGCTGGCAAGCTCAGGATCCTGCATGGGAATATAACAGGTCCAAGGACCAGTTGCAATTAAACCATTGTAGGGAACCATTATAATAGCTATGAGAGAGAATGCTTCAAGGATAGGGAAGCATGGTCAAAATTTGAAAGCCTTAGACAATCAGATAAGACACCCTCACAATTCATGGATAAGTTCACTGAGGTTGGGCGTTGGTACCTAAACCTTAATATTGCTAAAGACAAAGTTATTAAGCAAATAAAGACTTTTTTTCAACAATTCTTTCAAGGTGGTCTATGATTACCTTGGGCAAGTTGCATTGCCCACGGCAGCCTATGATGGACCTTGAAGAGGTGAGGACCACTGCTACTTATGTCTCTAAATTCCAAAAAGAAAAACAGGAGAGGCTAATAATGTCATAGAAATCTTGAAAAAATAATCAAATCTTTAAAGGATAGGTTTGATGAACAAGACAAGGGGCATGATACTCAACCAATGGCACTAGCCCCTCTCCAAGAATCTAATTATCAGTACCCAACCTACCAATACTGTCAGAGGAAGGGCCATGTAATTAAGCAATGTAGGACTTTTTTCCAGGCAGTAAAAAACAATATCCACTGGAAAAAATATCAAAGAAACAATTATAGAAATAATAATTACAATGGAAATTTCAGAAATCACAATTTAGGACCAAAAACAATAATCCTAGGGACATAAAACAGGCACCTGACAACTTATATCAAATGACTCCACAGCAGTATATTTTGACTGGAGCTCATCCCCAAACAAACCAGGATGCTACTTCCTCTCAGGGGGGAGCCCAAGGTACTACCCAAAAATTATGAAGGTGTCAGGGGTGGGAGGGGCAGGGAGTAAGAAGGAGAGTTGGGGCACAGGAATCAGAGGATACAACTTTTGATTTCCTAGACCCTGATGTCTTACTGCCCATTGTCCACATCCACTGCGCCCCCATACTGATGAGCCCCATGTAACATTAAAGGTTGGTAAAACCTATTATGATTGTCTTTTGGACACTGGAGCTTCCTGTTCTATATTGAAAAGTACAGCTGATTCATATTACAGTTCCATTGGTTCAGTAAATGTTGTGGGGGTATCAAGGAAACTCCTAAAGGCTCTCAAACTTTTCTCTAGAATAGCGTCTGTAGGACCCCTAGTGTGGAACACTCTTTCCTCTTAATGCCTGGATCCCCTATTAATTTGCTGGGGAAGAGACCTTTTATGCAAGCTTAGGGCCACAATAATAAGTTCTCCAGATGGCTCAATGACACTGGAACTGCCTGAGGAATCCTTAAATTTACTCCCTGTACTTCTTTCAGATGCTCGTGAAATGAAGGAGACTTCTATTTTTGAGATGCCAACTAATATACCTGAGTCTCTTTGGGCCACATCATTTTCTGATGTTGGCCTACTTAAATCAGCTGTCCAGGTCCAAATTCAAACAAAATCTAGCCCACCTCCTTCCATTCCTCAGTACCCACTTTCGAAAGAGGAAATTGATGGCATTACACCAATAATAAATTCCCTGATTGATCAAGGCATCATAATTCCCGGTATATCTAAATGCAATACACCCATCCTGCCTGTTAAGCCAAAACTGGGGCCCAATGGCAATCATTGCTATTGATTTGTCCAAGATCCTCTGAGAGCTGTGAATACTAAATTTAATTCTCCCCTGATTATAACAATGAAAATACTTAACTCTCCCCTGATTGTGATGATTAAATTGTAACCCCTGACTATTTTTAGATTTAATCCCCATGAGGGTAAATATCCTACTTAAAGTTAAGAATGGAGATCTAACGATTTTTAGATCTAATCATCAAAAGTGCAAACAACTCACTTAGTAATGAACTGGGAGGTCTGTGACCCGCATGTTGTAAGGGGTATATTTAGGGGTTTTCACTAATATATTATCCTTATTGTTGCCATGGATTAATTCAGATCCCAATAAGAATACTCAAGTCAGTTTGGAAATTTTATGTTGGTTTAATTAATATAGAGGGTAGGAATTAAAAAAAGAAGAGAGAGAGAAAAGATTTCTCCAGCCTAGCCTGAGCAAAAGGGAGTTCAGAGACCTTGGAGCCATGAGGCCTCCTCTGAGATTAAGGGCCTCCTAAGAGGATGGCGTTTTAGTAAAGGTAAAGAAAAAAAAATCAGCCTAAACTCCAAGAGAGCTTAGGGAAAACGCCTCACCTGACCCATCAAGGACGCTCACCGCCAAACCTGGACAATAGCTGCAGCCATGCCAAGATGCCAACACGCCCAGCACACTACCAGCCACCTCTCCGCCAAAAGAGGAAGTGATGTGAAATATATAGATCGTTTTTTACATCACTTCCTTCATCTTACATGTACCAATGGTAGCTTAAGCTTGACTCAAGACAGCCCAGGGGGGTCTGTCAGTTGTTTCTGATTTGTCATTTGCTAGCACATGTCTGTCATAGACTGTCCTTCTCAACACTTAATCCTTAAGTAGGAGTGTAGACATTCCTGTTTTGTAAGACTAAGCAAGGTGAAGTAAATCTAAAATTCACAATCCCCCCTGATAATGATCAGGGGTTTGTCTCTTCACTTGATCACTAAACATAACCATCCTGCAACTCTAAATTTTTCTAATAGCAGGTGCATAAAAAATTTCACCTTCTAAGAGGAAACTACAATAGTTAGATAGAAGAGGGAAATAGAAGAGAGAAAGACAGCAAAACCAATGTTTGTTGGGTACACTGACAAAAAACAATTAGGGGACAGTCCCCTTTTGGCATAAGAGTATACATTCAAATAAATGTTCAATAAAACTTCATGTCTATCAATCACACCCAGAGCATTGTGGATCTTCTTGATGTAGTGTAGATTTTCTCGCATCTTTCTGCAACAGTTCATTCCCTGGATTTAGGAATTAGCAAGCTTCTTTCCTTCTATATCTTTCTCGAACAAAAAATTTAAAATCTTGAATTTTTTTAAAATACAGTGTGCTATAGTGGGTAACGAATCAGAATTGACTGACTGCCTCCTGGGCAGTCCTAGAGAAGGACATCAACTGTGATTGTTAGACATAAAATTAAAGGAAGACACAGGAAGTTATGCAAAAGAAGAGTCCTTAAAAAGAGTTGTTACTTCCTGTGGGGAAAAAAATTTCTGACTGAACCTGAGATCTTGTTCCTGTTCTACTGACACGTAGCAAGTGAAAAGAACTAACTCTTTCCTGGATATTTTCGGAAGAGATTTCTCCGGGTCCTCGGCTTTGCTGAAGCCAGCTAAGGACTAACTCTATCTACCCTGATTTTGAGCGAGGGCCTGGGAGTAAATTATTTAATGCTTAGGCTTGATATGTTACCTTATCCTCTCTCTGATTTTCTTACTTCACTCTTCTATATTTTGTAAATAAATCCCTTTGGAAATAACTAAATTCGTGGTGACCACTCTTAAATAACCCAGTCCAACCCTTTTAAAATATAACTCCATTTTCCCCTTTTCAGAGCTGTGAACAATCACATTATAAAGAGACACCCTGTAGTTTCTAACATAAATACTGTTATTTCAATTCCTAGCACAGCTACCTACTTTACATTTGTAGACTTGTGCTCAGCTTTCTTTTCTATACCCATACCTGAGAACTCCAAGCATATCTTTGCTTTCACCTGGAAGGGCTCCCAATGGATCTGGGCTCATTTGTCCCAAGGGTTCATGGTCAGTCCCACCCTTTTCACACAATTTTTAACTGCTTATACACATATAATCAAATTTAAATATAGCCCTGTAATTCAGTACATGGATGATTTGCTCTTGGTTTCACCAAATGCTGAAGTATGCCAAGAGGATAGCAAGCACCTCCTCTTACAGCTACATAAGAGAGGCCACAAGATCTCCAAAGACAAAGTTCAGTGGTATCTTCCCAAGGTACAGTATTTAGGCTTCATTCTGACAGCTGGGTCCCATTTAATTTCTACCAAGCATATTGAAAATATCCAAAAGTTAAGTGCTCCTACCACTAAAAAGCAATTGAGGGCGATTCTGGGAGCAACACGATTTTGTCGGAAGTGGATCCCTTGCTATGGGGAAATCACTAAGCCTCTTGTAGCACTCACAAAAAAACTCAGTCCCTGAACCACTTAAACTAGAAGCAGAATGCTTAACAGCTCTTTCAAATTTAAAACAAACTATACTGTCTGTCCCTGTTTATTTATCTTTTATGTCCATGAACAGAAAGGAGTAGCTTCAGGTGTTCTAACTCAACTTTTGGGACCTACTCAACACCCAGTAGCCTATTATCAGCCTAGCTTGACCCAGTAGCTGCTGGAACACCACCAAGCCTTAAAGGAATAGATGCCACAGCTTTATTGGTAACAAATCTGACAATCTGGTATTGAGATGCCTTCTGACCATAATGTGCCTACATGAGGTTGAGGCATTGCTATTAAGACATAGGACACAGGCATTTACTGACCAATGAATTACTAGGTACAAGATAACCCTATTGAATAATGAACATATCACACTAAAACGCTGTGGGGTTCTTAATCCTACAACCTTGCTCCCTGATTTACCAATTTCCAGAGAACCTTTACATGACTGTTCATCTTTAGTGTCCACTGTTGATAGACCTCTTAATGATTTACTGGACAACCCTTTGGATAATTCAGATTTAAAATTATTTACAGATGGTTCTTCAATTAAGAAGGATGGTGCACTCTATACAGGAGCTACAGTAGTTGCCGAATTTGATACTCTGTGGTCAGCTTCTTTACCCTCAAATGTAAGCTCACAGGATGCAGAACTCACAGTTCTGAAACAAGCCTGTATCATTGCAAAGAATAAAAGAGTCACAATTTATGCAGACTCCCAATGCACCTTTAGCATATGTCACACCGTTGGCATGCTATAGCTTCAAAGGGAATTCTTAACATCAGCTGGAAAATGCATTGCGATCACAAACCTTATTTCTGAACTTCTTTCTGCCATCCAGCTCCCAGAAGCTATAGCTAGCTTTCACTGTTCTACACACACAGGTGTAGAACCTGTCACCTGACCCTGTCTCCAGGGGAAACAGCCAAGCAGATGTCAGCCAAACTAGCAGCTTTAGAAGGACCTGAATTCATTATGCCACTAACAATTACTGATGATGTGGATCTATCCCTTTCTTAAAATGACAAGGAAGTGGAAAAATGGAAGCATAGATTAAAAGCAAAACAGATTAATGGAGTATGGGTATCATCAGATGGTAAATCCTTGCTCCCTAGGGTTTTCTATAACCAGATTTGTCACTCCATTCATAAACATGGTCATTTTGACACCCAAAGCATTGTAGACTCCATTAAAGGAGTCTAGATAGTTTCTGAAATAACTACAATTGCCTCCAAAATATGTACAGCTTGACCTACCTGCCGGGCCTTTAATCAACACACCTTTCAAGGAAAAACTTTTGGTGGACATCCTCTTGCTTACACACCGTTTGAGCACCTACAAATTGACTTTATCTCTATGCCAAAAGCTGAACAATATAAATTTTGTCTGGTCATACTCAATCATCTGACCAGGTGGCCTGAAGCATTTCCTACTGCTCATGCCACAGTAGCTTTTGTTGCTAAAATCCTTTTGAAAGAAATCATTCCTCATTTTGGCCTGCCAGCATGTATTGATTTGGATAAAGGAACTCATTTGACTAATTCAGTCTTATCTGAAATTTATGCATGTTTGGGGATAACTCCTAAATTTCATCATATCATCCCCAGAGCTCCAGCCAAATTGAACAAATGAATAAAGAAATTAGACCATGACTGGCAAATTGTGCATGGAAACTCATTTAAAGTGGCCTGACATTCTACCTCTGGCCCTATTTTTATCTCAGAAGCAGATGATTTACACATCTCACCATTTGAGATGCTATTTGGACATCTACCTATTCAGACACAACCATTTATCCCTGCCTCTACCTCATTGTTAGGAGGGGATACAACCATTGCTATATATTTCAGACAATTACAAACAAAATCGCGAGAACTCCACAATTCTGGAGCTGCTATTCAAGCAGGCACCATAGATTTATCAGTTCATGATTTAAACCCAGGTGATAGTACTGAATCGACTGAACCTGCTTATGATGGACCATTCCAGATCCTACTAACTACACAAACAGCCATAAAAATTGGAGAGAGGGACACATGGATTCACTGTAGCCATGTAAAAGGAGTACCTTCTGTTGATGATGAATAATTGCTTGCACTAGTAATTTATTTGACTACTGATTTCTATTAGACTTCTTTATTGCTGGATTTGTTGCATTTTATTTGACTGATCTTTGTATTTGTACAAATTGCCTTGTAGGGCAACACATGTACTACCTCATAGAAGAAAATCTATATTAATGACCTATATTTATCTGATGTGCCTTTTGTAACATTTGGTGCCTTTATTAATTTTTTTTTGTATTTTTAATGCATTATTGCTTTATCTACCACATTTGCACTCACATTGTATTATATGCCTAATTTGTACTCACGCTGCGGATCATGGTAAGTCAAAGAGGAAATGAATCTTATTTTTTGAAAACTAGTCCCTATACTTTACCTCTGTAATTGTGAACTATACACAATTTTAACATTTTGTTTTCTTCCTATGTGTCATACAGTATTTGATTTTTTCTATTCTTTTCTCATTTTTTGCCTTTGAAACACATGTCACTAGTATTGAAAAGGGTTTTTTTTAACTATTTTTACTTTTTGCATTAGCATAACCTAAGATGTCCATTTACCTAACATATAAAAAGTATACCCAAAAAGCTTTGGACTATGGCAACCTGCCACTAGTTATTTAAATATCCTGAGACTTTGCTCAATGATTATGTTTAATCCAATGACAAACAGACCAAAAAGGAGCACAGAACTTGACCTAAAAATGCCAAATGAGCAAAAAAAGGTAAAAGATACCAAGCCAATACTATGAGGATTGATAACATTATGCACAAAAAGCACAACGACTTGATCATGTGTGAGACTCGAGGCTACAGCTGTTTAGTATGTGTTAAATGCAGGACTTCCTTGTACCATACTCTATATCAAGCATATAACATCAATTACTCTGGCTCCATTATCCCGAAAAAAAAAAACAAAGAAAAAAGTTGAACGAGGAAATTGTGTTTTCTATTTGTCTCAAGATCTAGTCTCTTTTTCTACTTTCTCTCATGATGTGACAACTTACTGTAGTCCATACTGCTAAAATGGGTTAGTGACTGATTGTTGTTGTATGCTTATGAGATATGGATCACTTCAAGAATGGTGATTTGTGAAATTTTTTTCCCCTTTTTCCTTCTTCCCAGAAATTTTTTTCCAAGTTTTCTTTTTATATTTTATATCTGACTCAGGTTATTTTTTAAATTTCTTCGATTTCTTGATGTTTTTGATAATTGATTCATATGCCTTATGACTCGATCATGTAGCCCTAATGTAATTCCTACATGTATCCCTGTATCCTCCTCAGGGGGAATGTATTATTATTTACCTCAGAGAGGACTATGTTATTGTTGTGAACTTTGACTTGAATTTAAGCTTAATTTAGAATAAGAGACTACCTCCCAGAATCTAGAAGGAGCTGTGAAGATGCCCGCAGAGACTACATGCTACACCAGATTGATCCAGATTGAAATTTCAGATACGGTGATTTTGAACTTTGAGGGGAGTTGAATGCTTTTGTTTTGAATGTACACTCTTATGCCAAAGGGGACTGTGCCCTAATTTACTTTTTGTCAATGCACCTATTATTGTTTTTGTTCCTTTTCCCTTTTATTTTCCTCTTGTCCCCAAATTATTACAATTTGCCTTTTAAAACTGTAATATTTATATATATATATATATACCTCTAGTTCAAGTTATAAGTTAGTTATGTTTTCATGGTCCATTGGAAACACTGGTCTCCCAAACAATCACAGGGCAGAATGTATTGCTTTAGAATCTTGAACCCCAGAGACTACATTTCCCACAATCCCCTTTTCTTTTTCCTATTTCTGGACTGGGATTTTGAGCTTCTGTTTCTGCCCACACGGGGGTCTCTCTTGGCTTGTACCAGCATGAAGGAGGGAGCGGTTTTTTCCTGGATCTGTTTTTTTTTTTTAATTGCTCTTTGCTCTAAGTAGATTTTAATAAATAGTATTAAAATACTTGGAGTATTGAATATTAATTTTAATCTTTACATCTGTATGAATGGAAATAATACCTGCATATGTGATTATAGTTACACTGAAGAACTAACATAAAGATTCCTGTCAATGTCCTTTGAGTGAAATATTTAAGTGTTGCAGGTCTAGTTTTTGTCCTTCATATTTGAAAAGGACCAAAATGACATCACTGGTTAAGTCTTTTAACTTGCACATGAACTGGATTTTTTTTTTAACCCTTACCTTCTGTCTTGGAGTCAATACTGTGTATTGGCTCCAAGGCAGAAGAGTGGTAAGGGGCTAGGCAATGGGGGTCAAGTGACTTACCCAGTTGCACAGCTGGGAAGTGTCTGAGGCCAGATTTGAACATAGGACTTCCCGTCTCTAGGCCTGGCTCTCAATCCACTGAGCTACCCAGCTGCCCCCATGAACTGGATTTAAGTGATGCAGAACTGCCTCACTAATTTCCAGAGTCATGGAAGTCCAATGTCAAGGCAAAAGTCGGGACGTTTGGTGATAGCTCAAGATACAGTAAATGAGCTTAATTTCTAAGTAAGTACTAAGTGCTCCACAACACCACAGCTGAGACATGTTATAAGAGCAATGCAAATCCCATAATATGAGATGAGTCAGGCTATACTTCTAAATTGCTCTAGATGATGGTATCTGACTATTCCCCCCAATCTGACCCCTTCCCACTAATACAAACCTCCTTTTCTCACATTCTTTTCCTTTGTTACCATTCCCCTCAGGCAAACTCTCCTCAATAGATACCCACAAATAATCCCAACAGCCATGCCTTCTAGAAGGACAAAGTAGGTGACAACTTTGTTCGTCTCAAATCTTTTCCCTTCCCACTCTCTCCATCTGCTTAACTACAACGAAACCCAGGTTTCCTCCTAATAAAACGGCTTCCCTGGACTCCCTCTCCAGCACTAATGACACCTCTCCCCACCCTTTACTTCACTGGCTGAAGTGGAAGCATCTTGTGCCATCCCAGGCCTCCTCTCTATATTCATACTCAGTAGCTTTCTTTGGGTTTCACTCAATCCATATTCATCACCCAATCAAGATTCTGGTAGCTGCTATCAACTGAGATCAAGAATACCATTCTTCTATTTTGGACAAGTTCAGTCTCTTTCTTCCCTAACTCCTATCCTTAAATCACATATAATAATATGTTCTCAAACATCCTTATTTACCTCCAGATTCCTCAACTGATTCATTTCACCATCTCCTCTATCCTATAGCAGCTACACAGAGAGATGGTCATATCCCTTTATCTTGACATCTCACACAAACACACCATTTTCACATTCATGAACTCTAAAATTTCCTTATACATTCACAGTCTATTTTTCATTCCACTTTCTTCTCTTTGGGGTATATGAGATGTTCAGGGAGGACTAGCATTTCTCATATGAAGACGGGCTGAGGCTTTTCAAGGTTGCTCATGCACACCTTTCACTTAACTCTCATCTGTGACTCCAAGTGGTTGTACCATGAAGAGGGTCATACCTCTAATAAAACTGCTTTGACAGATGGGGTAAATCAAGTTCATAATGGACAGACCCCAAGCATGCAAAGATTTCCCCTGTAGAATGGGCAGAAGAAAACCATTTATTCTATTTCTTTCCCTATAATATTTCACTTGGTGATTTCATCACACTCAATTAACTTCTCTATGCTGATGATTACAAGTTCTTATCTAGTCCTAACCTTTCTTACTAACCTCTAGTCTCACATCTCCAACTTCAGATTCTCAAATTAGATATTCTCTAGATATCATAAAATCAATATATTCTGTAAATTAAAATTATGAGACTGGTCTTATATTAATGAAGTTTATTAGAATTACTTGGATAGGTAACAGATGAAAGAGAAATTTAAAGTAGCCTAATCTCTAGCAGCATCCCCAGCAGCAACTTTCTTCCCCAAGCACCAGTGACAGAAAGAGTGAGCACTTCCCCACATCCCTTTTATACCCTTTTTTACATCCAAACATACAATATAAATTGAGAGTCATGCCCAGTTCAAGTTCAAAGTCATATAGCCTACACCAAGAGACAAGAACATAGGGACATAAGACAATATCACATGTGCAATCCCAGGAGAGGGGTGTAAATTCCCTTCACACATTTCAAAATTGTTCTCATCATTTCTCTAAAGCCATCCCCTCCTTTTCGTAGCTTTTCTATTCGGGTCAAAATGTCATTCTTGATTCCTGATTGTCTTTCACTGCCTCTCAGCTGCCGCGCCCACCCCCCTCCCAATCCAGGGAGTTGTCAAGTCCTATTGTTTCTACCTTCATAACCTCTTCTCACCTATGATTTTACAACTACCCTATGGGAAGCTGTCATCATCTCATGTTTAGACTTCAGTAACCTGCTAACTGATTTACATGCTTTAATTCTCTCTCCATTACAGTTCATCTTCCACTCAAAGATCAAATTAGTCTTCCTAAATTGGAGGTCTGACCATGTTACTTCCCCATGAATCAAATATAAAATGCTCTATTCGGCTTTTAAAGCATTTGGTAACCTGGCCCTCTTCTGCCTTTCTAGTCATCTTCTACCTTACTTTCCTTCGTATATTCTGAGAGCCAGTGACATTAGATTCTGCTCTTATACATAGGACTTCCAACTCTACATTTCAATGAACAGTCTTCTGTACTATAAGAGTTTAAATTTAGGTTTTATGGCTTACTCTTATAAGTGACACTGAACTCTCTTACTTAGGGATATGTTGTGTTCTTGATTTGATTAGTTAAAAATAGGCAAGGGGAGTTAATCCTATCTTCACAGTACTTGGAATTCTGACCCTCATCTTTATCTCCTGCCTTCTTTGGTAGGATTTTGAGTACCACCTGATGACCCACTTTCTCAAAGAATCCTTTCCAATCTCTCTTAATATTAGTGTTTTCCTTCTATTGATTATCTCCTAATTATTCCATATGTATCTTATTTGCACATAACTGTCTGCATGGTATCTCCCTCATAGACCACAAGATCCTTAAAAATAAAAACTTTTTTGCCTTTCATTATATGCCAAGAGTTTAGCATATAGGCACTTGATCTTCACTAATTTACTGATGAACTTAAAGAAAGGCCCACACAATAATAAAAATGGCCCTACTCTTGGTATAAACCCATCTGAACTGTATGGAAATAACACCTAAGTATATGAAGAGTCTAGAGATAAAAGCTGTAATATAGTATATCAGAGCAAAGAGGGTGCCTTTTGAACAGGAAAATGTCATTCTAAACACACTCATTTAATTTACTACATTATGATTGCTTGATCATTTCAGTACCAACAAAGTTAATGGCTTATTTATTCTGTTCCACTTTCCTTGTTTGTCAATAACTTCTTAGTAAAGTACATTTTTTGACTAGATGAGACAGTAGAATGCACACTATCCTATGAGACAATCACCAAGGCTTCTCTTAATTGACAGACAGCTAGGGGACAGGTTACATTTGAATCTGCCACTAATGAAGTAAAGGAGGGGAAGAATAGGCCTAGAGTTCTAGATCTAGCATCCCCTGTGAGTCAGAGGTGACAATACCTACCTGGTCCTTCATAGAAGTCAAGCTCTTCACAACCTAACCCCATCCAACCATGCCAGTCTTCTGATACTTTACCCACCTCTCTACACAATGTTCAATACAACTCTCCATACCTGCTCACTACTCCTTAAATACCATACAGCATCTTCTTTCTCTGCACATTTTGTGCAAAGAACACCCCACTGTGCAGTACTCTCCTTACTCTCATCTCCCAGAATCTTGGCCTAGTTTCCATCAAAACTCAACTGAAACTATTTTAAGAAGCAGGTTTTTCCAAGTCTTAGTTCCTACTTTGTCTTTTAAGGTTCCTCTCATATTCTATCTATGTGTATCTGTGAATGTATGTGTGTAGAGATGTACATACAAATTGTGTACATGTATTATCTACACTAGAATTTAAGTTTTTTGAGGGCAGGGAAATATTTATTCTTTCTTTGTATCCCCAGTGCTTAGCATAGTGCCTGGTACACAGGAAATGCTTATTTGAATAAACCTTTACTTATAAATCAGTTTAAATATGGATTGATTGATCGATTAAATATGTTGTGAGGAAGAGGAACCACAATACTACAAGTAACTTGAACTAGACATAAATTTAGGGTATGAATTAACTATCAGTTATCAATGATAATATGAATATATTTAGTCTTGGTTAACACCACAAAATCTTAGAAATAAAATGGATCTTAGAGGTCATTTGGTACAATTCCTTCACTTCACCAAAGATGTTTTATAATTACTTGTTTAAGTAGGAGTTGAACTAAAAAATCTCAGGTTCCTTTCTGATTCAGAAAAATTCTTCATCCAAGGTCATACAATAAAATGAATATCAGAGAAGAAAGACTCTGGAAAGAAGTTCTTACATGTTATCATAAGATTTCAGAGGCCAACTAATCCAACCTCCCTAATTTCACAGAACAGAAATTACATCTTGGGAAATGTTACATAACTTGCCCAAGGTCATATACTTTAAAGCAAATAGCAAAGCTAAGATTTGAACCTCAGCACTTAGTTGTCCAATTCATTTTTCTTTCCACAGACATAGTGCTAATTATAATTTACTGATAAAAATCTTGCTTCTTGTTCCAAGTTACAAAACTACTCACCCAATAAAATGTTTGTCTAATATATACTAAATAAAATAATTAAATTATTTTAATTTCATTCTCTTCCCTTCATCATTCCTCTATCAAATGAAATCAAATATAGAAAAAAAAATTGTAAAAGCTGGACAACATGGAAAAATCAGGACGAAATGTTATTAACCCACAAACTTACAAATATATCATAGAACAATTAGAAATGTTAGATATGGATTATTTTTAAAATTTACTTACCCTTTTTCATATGTGAATTCATCTTTAAGTGAATTAGCTGATGCCTCACCAATAAAGACAGAAGGAATGTCAATCTTCTTTAAAATGCCAACTGTATAAAAAAAAAATCACCTTTAAATATCAGTTTATAAATAATATTAATTCAACTGCCAATAATAATAATAATAATGAATACCTCAGGAAGCAATTTCAATTCATCCTTAATTATTCCCAGGTAGATTTTTCATATTATAAGCTTTGTGTAAAAGAGAGGATTTGCAACACAAAGCAAAGGACATCATCTGTCAATCAAAAGTAACATTCCAATTTGGAATGTTCTCAGGAGAAACAGTTGGAAGCCAAGCCAGCAGCTGAACTGAGGAACTTGCTCTGGGTACTAGGCGGAGAGGCTTCTGACTGAACCCTTCTTAGCTTTTGTCCTAAGTTGGGGAAAACTTGCTTTTGGGGCCAGGCTGAGAGATTTCTGACTGGACCCCTCAGCCTCTGACCTGAGGCTGAGATACCCTTGTGACTTCTGGAGCAGGAGGAGAAGCTTTTGAACTAAACTTTGTCTAGTGTGGCTGATGGTGGTGGTTGAATCTGAAGAACTAATTGTATATCTGAGATTTGAGTTTGAAGAAGAAGAAAGAAGAAAATATTTGTCCTTTTATCTCTCTGACTGTCTCTGATAGTGACTGATTGCCAATACTCCTGCTATCCTCCTAACTCCTGGTACCTCATCCTCCATCCTTGTCCTATCTTCCCCAATAAACGTCCTTACTTGAGAAAGAGAGAAAAGAGTATCTTCTCTAAATCTCATAGTTTACCCTGAGTGAAATTGAAGGGAAAGGGGGGAGGGGCAAAGCGGGAGGTGAAGGGGGTAGGGTAGGCAAATAGTTTGATCTATTAGCCATCTCCATTATTAATCAATAGAAACCCAGCAGTATCTATTTATTACAACTATCCCTTCTAGTATCTATTTATTACATTTGTCCCAGCAAATCTTTCTATTTTCACAAAGAGGCTAAGGGAACTATATAGATCAGATACTTATATTTATTTAACTACTTCTAAAAAATGATCCTCCACTAAAATTCTTCTCCCATTATGAATATACTTTGAGCTCTTAAAGAGATAACATATATAAAGTTCTTTGCAAACCTAAATTGCTGTATAAAGGCTATGCCAGCAAAGCACATGTTCTGGCAGATTCTACATCAAGCTGGAGATGCTTCAATTTCTCCACTTAGACAGAATGTTTTGTCACTGGATTCATTGACATCACAAAATGAAAAAAAAAAAACAACAACTGCATCACGAGGTGTAAAATGTTCATTTACTAGAGCAGCTCTGGAAGCTTATCTACTAAGATATGGAGAGAAAGCCCCTATATCAGTGAACAGAATTCACTAGATCAGCAACATCCCAAAGTTGATGTGATAAACTAAACTATTGAGAGAGAAAGAGAAGGAAATTTTAGGTTTTATTTCCACACTTGGCTGAGCTCTGTAAAATGGCATTTAAAAAAAATGAAAATATTACCGATTTTTAGAGAAACTCTTGAGCCAAATAAAGAATGCTAAAAAGAACAGCCAGAGTTCAGAGTGTTTTATAAAAAGAGCCTGAGAAGTAACCACACCTGCCTAGGCTGAAATGATGCACAAAAAGTTGGCCAAAGGGCAGAAATGGAGAACTGGACAAACTTTAGAGGAACAGAGGTTTTATCTTCAGAATGTACTGGGTTTTCTTCTTTTTGAAGTCTTGTGAGCTCTCAGAACTTCATATTTAAATATTAAAACAAACACATTCTAGAGCAAAATAAAAATGGATTTAATTAGCTATTATATGAGGAATAACATCTGAGGTACCCACAATTATTAGTTAATAAGCATTAACATATGGTTATTTAATGTAGTTTAGTTATATTTGATACATTTAAAAGACTTTCCTTCAGAGAAAAAGCATATTCATTTTAATATAATAAACCAAAGATATCAAAAGATTCTCTTACGTATTTTCCCATAACTAATTGTGAAAAATTCAGAAAACAATTTAAATATATTGGAAATAATATTGCTATTTAAACTTTTAACTATTAAAGCACCTTTCTTTCTTTCTTTCTTCTATAGTCTTCTGAGCCAAAGAAAAACAGACTTTTGTCTGGTTAGAGTCCAATTATAACTAATGCAAAAGTTTCATTTCACTGTGAAAACTTAAGTAAAATTAAAGTTATTTTCTTAGTTTCGTGACTAACTATAAGGTAGGGGCATTGGGGTAGAGAAAAGGTATGGTACTTCATTACTCTGAGGTTTTGCCATAGCAGACCTGATGGGTTATTTGGTTAACTTATCCTGTCCTTGATGAAAAGAAAACTCAAACATTTCTACGGTATCTTAGTATTCTAAAATATTACTCAATCTTGGATCCTGGAAACTATATATATGAACTATATATGACCCTGTTTTACTTCTTAGGCTGATCCCTCGCTAAAAGGGGAGAAAAAATAATAATATTCATATAGTATATAAAAATTTGCAAAATATCTCCAAATAAATAGTAAAGGGAGCTAAACAGTTGTTTTGTTTTGTTTTTTAACCCTTACCGTACATCTGAGAATCAATACTATGTATTGGTTCTAAGGCAGAAGAATGGTAAGGGCTAGGCAATGGGGGTTAAGTGACTTGCCTGGGGTCACACAGCTGGGAAGTATCTGAGGACAGATTTAAACCTAGGACCTCCCATCTCGAGACCTGGCTCTCAATCCACTGAGCTACTCAGCTGCCCCCGCTAAACAGTTTTAAAAGGTTTTTAAAAGAATTTTTAAAAGGAAGCCATGTGAAAAAATGGCTCAAATAACTAGTAGAGAAATACAAATTAAAACAATTCTTGAGGTCCCACCTTACACCTGAAGCTTGGAACACTGCTCCCTTCACCTCAGCTACAGAACCCAACATTAACAGTTATTTTAAATGAAAAGAAAAAAAATTGGAAAATGAGCAAAGAACAAAAAAAGAAACTCAACAGAGGAATTTATTTCAATGACAGGGAAGACCAAAACATGAACTCAGAAGAAGACAACAAAATCAATAGTCCTGCATCCAAAGCCTCCAAGAAAAATATGAATTGCTCTCAAGCCCTAAAGGAATTAATAGAGGAGCTCAAATAGGATTTTAAAAAATCAAGAAAAACTGGGGGGGGAGGGGGGAGCAGGGGGGATTAAAGAAAATCATGAAAAAAGATAAAATAGGCACAAAAATACTGAAAAAATTAATACTGTTAAAAAAAATAGGCCAATTAGTAAAAGAGGCAACAACAACAAAAAAAAAATTCCAATGAAGAGAAGAACTCCTTAAAAAGCAGAATTGGGTAGAGGTTACTAGGTGGTATAGTGAATTAAGAGTCAGAACTAGAGAAAGATGATCCTAAATTCAAATCTGATCCAACCCTGATCAAGTTACTTAATCTCTGTTGGCTAGCCCTTACTATTTCTCTGCCTTGGGACCAACATACAGTACTGGTTCTAAGACAAATAGTAAGGGTTTGTTTTTTGTTTTTGTTTTTTAAAGGCAGAATTGACCGTATAGAAAAAGAACTTTTTACAAAAATAGAACTGAATAAATAGAAACAGTGGTACAAAAGCTAACTCAAGAAAATCATGCCATAAAAAATAGAACTGACCGAATGGAAGCTAATAACTCCATTTTGAAATCAATAAAAAATAACAAAAAAATTTTTTTAAATCTCATTGGAAAATATCAACTGAAGCAGAGTGAAATAAGCAGAACCAGGAGAACACCATACATAAGAACAGAAAAACTATACCTGAATGTATTCTCATCAATACATCCCAAACTATCCCAAAGGATTCAATAAAAAGTAAGATCTGCTTCCAATGAAAAAGAACTTATAGTGCCTGAATTCAGACCAAAGCAAAAAATTTTCAATTAATTTTTTTTAATTCATGTTTCCTTCAATAGAAGTATTAATATGGAAAAATGTTTTATGTGATTGCACATGTAAAAGCTATGTGAGATTGTTTACCATCACAATGGGGAGAGGGAGGTTTGATCAAGACTCGAAATTATTTGAAAAATGTTAGAAACTTTTTATATGTAATTGAGAGAAAATAAAATAAAATTTAAAAATAAAAACATATTATCAAGTAAATCTGGAATTGGAGTTTTCATCATTAAAAAATACTGAATTTTATAGCATGGCTAGAAGAAGAAAGTTCAGATTTTAGGTTTTAAATTCTCAAATTTTAGTTCATCTCTAGAATCATAACACAACAATACTTAAAAGCCAATAACTGGGGCAGATACATGGTTCATTGTATAGAGTAAAGCTTGGAAACAGGAGGTCTTGGGTTCAAATCTTGTCTGAGATGCTTCCTAGTTCTGTGACCCTAGCAAAATCATTTAATCCCAACTGCCTAGGCCAATGATGGCAAACCTTTTAGAGATGGAGTGCTGGGCTCCAATCCACCCCCTTACCCTACACAGAGGATGGAGGAAATATTCCCTTTAGGCTACTGGGTGAGGGGCAGGGGATATGAAAAAATGTCAGGCTTGATGGAGAGGGAGAAGGGAACAGCCCCAACTGAGTCCCTCTGCTTTTCTAATAATGAAATCTGGGAGGTTGGGGATCGGGGTACTGGGTGCCAACAGAGAGCACTCTGCGTTCCAACTTTGGCACCTGTGTGCCACAGGTTCACCATCTCTGGCCTAGGCCTTACCTCTCCTCTGCCTTGGAATTGATGTTTAGAATTGATTCTAAAACATAAGGTATCATTTTTTATAAAAAGGCCAATACTTAGAATGACTAAAATAACTTTTTATTTCCAACATAATTATATACCAGTCCTCAATAAACTTAAACCCTCTGTCTTAAATGATTGTCCTTCAACAGTTATAAATTATAGCTTAATTCATATTCTGAATCACATTTTTCTTAATGATGTAATAGTTCAAATAATTAAGAGAAAGAGTCATTAAATATGGTCTTAAAAAGAAAAATACTGTAGGGTTCTCAATAGACCATTGAATGATCTACAAACCAGGGAATGATACTTCCCTTTTACTTCAAAATCTAATCCTGATGACACTGGAGTGAAGATGGCCACTTAAACACAGAAGTCCAGACCTCTCTAAAAACCCTTCCACACCAATCAAAAAAAAGTGCTTTGAGGGGACAGAAAACCAAATCTAACAACAGAACAGGGCTGGATTCAACTTAAAAGGTATACCAAAAAAAATTCTGAATTCTTGAACTCTTGGGTTCAAGGGAAAGGAAGAAGAAAGGTCCTAGGACCCCTCTCTCATCTACTGTGCTGAGTCTCCAGCGGTTGCTGGAATCTCTGGGCAGGCAAGGACTCTAGTCCAGAGGGAATGCCTTGCTGGGACAGCTGTGCCAGGCTCAGGGCATCAGGAGATGGAGAAGCTCAGAGAGAGCAGCATAGTCACAGTCAAAACATTCCATCTTGCCCCCTGCAAGGTTACTCAAGGTTTTGGCCTCAAAGCACAATCTTATCAATAGAGCAAATAAGAAGCCTTCAGAGGCCAGGGAAGCCCAATCTCCAACACCCCTCCCTCACCAACTCCACTGAGAGCATAGCTGACTAAGCCCAAACAATGAAAGGCTACAACCACTACAGAATACCTTGGTAACAGAGTGGGAAACCCAGCTCCCTTTAGACTCCACAACTTCAGCTTCTACTGCCAGCTGGGGAAGATCTAACCTCAAGATTGATTAACACCATCAGTCTAACCTAGTAAATCAGCAGAGCAGAGAAGAAGCCCCCTAAGGACAGAATAGCCCAAACCCACAAATCCATCAAATAATCAGAGGAACAAGACTACAGCAAATGACAAGGGAGGAAAGGAAAATGTGAGTAAAAAACAGAAAAAGAAAAAAGAAATTTCAATCAACAGCTTCTATCCAAGTAATGAAGAAAAAGCAAATGGAACAGAAGAGAACCAAGGGACATTAAGGAACTCCAGGGAATTGGATATAGGCTTTTGAAGAACTAAAAATACAATTAAAAAAAAAACAATTGGGGAAAAAACCTAAAGAGCAAAATAAGTCAGCTTGAAACAAAGGCACATGAACTAAACCAAGAAAATGGTGTCTTGAAAGCCAGAATTGATAAGCTTGAAAACAGGGTAAAGGTAAAAGATGACCCACAAAGAAAATCAGACCATAAGGAGGATGACAAAAAAGCCAGGGATGAAATTCAGTCTTTAAAAAACAGAATCCAACAACTAGAAACAATTGACTTAACAAGGCAGGAAGAGTCTATAAAACAAAATCAAAAGAATGAAAAAATTGAGGAAAATATGAAATGCCTCACTGACAAAACTTCAGACCTGGAAAATAGATCTAGGAGAGGCAAATGACATCCAGCTGAGATCAGTTTTGTCTTTCTCCCCTTCTCTAGAAGTCACTTTGAGCAAGAGTAGAAGTTGGCAAAACATGAATTGACCATATATAAAGGAAGCTGAGACAGTTTGGTTTGACAGTGAAACTCAATCTCAGAAAGATCACCATCTAAAGGAAAAGAGTAAAAAATTGAATGACAAAAAAATAAAGGGAAAAGGAAGAAATTACTAAGGATCATAAAAGGAAGAAAACTCAATTAAAGACCTTGAGCACAAGCAGGTTAACCAATAATATAAAAATAATGAAAGGTACTAATGGACTCCAAATCAGCTAAATAAATGCAGATATTTATGAATCAATGCTGAAAGATAAAGGAAAATGCATCAATATCTGATGAGCCAAAAGCATGATGGAACTACAGCATAATGTTAATGAACAGTTCAAGAGAAAAATTAGAATTGTGAAAGCAGATTTCATGGCCTACACAACAGAAATAAGAGGCAGCATAGAAACACTTGAATCCAGAAAAGCAAATCTCACTCAAAAAGTAAAAGAAAGAACTGAATAGGAACAAACAATACACACAAGTAAAGAACAATATGGAAAAGAGGCAAAAAGCATTAATGTAAAAAAAAATTCTCTGAAGGAAAACATAGTGCTTTTGCAGACAAGAAGAGACAAGTTAAGAATTATAGGCCTCCTAGAAATCCAATCATGTCAAGTCAAAAAACTTAACATGCCTACTACAGAAGATAGTTTTAGCTCAATAATAATCATCTACACAGTGAACGTTAATACTATTCTAAGCACAGAATTCAGAGTCAAAAGACTAGACACTGGGAAATACTGCAGAAAATCAGAGGAAATGAGGCAAGATTCCTCCAGGTTCACCTCTGCACAAACTAATAAAATCTTTGGATGACCCTAATTTCACAAAACACAATAGTATGTAAAAGAAGGAAGCAAAGAGACTGTGTAAAGGATGGGCAGTAATATCCTTTAGTTGGTCAAGATTTGATTGATTTGACTTTAAAATTATGAAAGAATTAAAACTGGCCATTGGCCATAAGAATTCTAAAGATTAAGTCTACTGACTCTTGTGGGCTGATCTTCTTGACAATTCAACCAAACCCATTACCCCCCGAAAATAGCTTGGTTGACTGCAAACGCTCCTCCCTCCCCTTTCCCCTGCACACACAGCCAAAACCAGAGCAACAAACCAGACAGTAGTGATAACAGACAACTCAAATACAGGTCTTGTTCCCTCTAAGGGATGTTCCCACCTATAATAAATGAGGGAACTTAGTAAATATTAGACATCATATACCTTTTTCTCCACAAGACACTGAGAGTTTGAAAGAAAAAATTCCTTCCGTTGAAGATGAACCCACTGTAGTCATCAATAACTTTGAAAGCATTTACTGAACTTACAATCCAAACTGGATAGACATCACCGAATTGCTCCACATCCTGCTAATGGAAAGAGAAAGGAGCAAAGTTCTTTCTCTTGTCAACCAAGCCCAGGGAGAGGGTACAATTCCACTGAAGATTACATACATCTATGTCAGGCTAAAAATGCATTACTAAAAGCAATGAGAGCTTATTGTGACAGGCCAAGTAGTTGCACTAAATTCGAAGACTTGAAACAAGGTGAAAATGAGAAACCATCTTCATTCATGGATAGACTTGTTGAACAGGTTTCTTGAACTAAATCTTTCTAGGGAAAATAATGTTAGACATGTAAGAATACATTTTGTAAATAACTGCTGCAGGATTTTTAAGAAGTATTTTATAACTAAATGCTCTGACTGGTCCACTATGGACGTCAATAAATTAAAGAGGGTAGCAGTTTATTTTTTTGACAATCCTGAAAAGGAAGAAAGAGAGGAAGCTGAATTAGTGGATAGATTAAAGGAAAAATGAATTAGAAGAAAAATTAAGGAAGGAAATAGCCAAATTAAAGGAACATGTAAAAGAAGGAGCTGTAAAACATAAAAAGTTTTATAGTTCCTTTAAAGGAATCCATGAAGCAACCACTAACATGTTATTTTTGTGGAAAGGAAGGTCACATATAGTTATGAGTTGCAGGAAGAGGAATCAGGAAAATAGAAACAAAAGAAGCTGGAGAAATAATAATAATAATAACAATAATAGATCCTCTAACAGGATCAGTGATTGTAACAGGGTAAATTATAACTCAAACCATAACGTAACATGACAAGAAATCAGTTATCACTATGAGGTATCACAAGGAAATGGTCAAAATGAACAGAGGGATGGCCAGAGGTGTGGCCAAAGGAATCTAGATGAATGATGGTACTCAGGAGGGGAAGGGACCTCAAAGAGTCTGGAGATGAATTTTAAAGTCATTAAGACCCCACTTCCTTACTGATATTAACTGTTTCAGTTTGTTCCCCTATCAAGTTTGCAAGTCACAAAACAGCATGAAAGAAATGAGGTTGGGATCAGGAGGGTCACAGACAAACTTCATTTCTCTTATCCTGTTCCATGACCCACAAACTCAACATTCCCCTACCCATAGTGAAGAAGTCTCTGTAAGGCAATTTTTAATACAGATCTACACCCAGGAGACAAGATATATATGATTTCCAGTGAACTACTCCAAAAGGTATCAAAATTGAAGAAAAGGACTCGTGGGTTGATTGCTCAAATGTAAAATGCATACTGCTAAAACAGAGTGTATCTTGTCACATATATTATATTTTCTTCTTGTTTGTTTTAATATTTTATTTTGCTTTTTAAGTTTACATATTAATCTAAGATGTTACTATTTTACCTTTGGTTAGTATGTTTTTGTTATTACCTATTTGTTGTTAAAAAAAAATTATGTACACACACCATGGATTATGGATTTTCAGTGAGAAACCTTTGTGTTGTGCCTCTGTTTGGCTAACATGTTATCACATGGAATGTGAACTATGAATTTCTGATTTTTAAATTATTGTTTTTCTTTATATTTACAATAGGATATCTGATTTTTTTTCTTTCTTATTTTTTGTCCTTGAGTACTTGGAATCAGTATTAATGTTTTTGAAGGATAAATTTACAATATCTAAGAGCCACTGTACAATGCCAAGAAGCACAAGGTCAAGGACACGAACAATCCCTGTGGGACTGATGAAAATCTGCACCAAGACAGAGAACTTGATTTTTGGTTCAAGGAATTGGCTGTTTGAAAAATTCAGATGTTAGACTTCCCGTGCCAGGTCCTACAAGCATTTTCCTTTGTCTTTCTTTTGGCTCCCCATTCCCTAAGATTGAAGGTAAAATCAGACCAGGGAATCACATTTCCCTTTTAACTCAGACTCTAATCCCATTTTCTTTTATAGTATGGCAATTTTCTATAGTATAAAGTTGCTATGGGGTAAGTGCAATTGTCTTTCAAGCTTGTAGGACATAAGTCACTTTAATTGGGCCTTGCTGGTGATTCAAGAACCTGTTATGGTTTTCTTTTTTTACTCGTAATTCTATACACATAAGATTTTGATAGATATTTTTTAATTCAGATTTAATTTTTTCTCTTCTATTTGAGTTTTGGATTTTTGGTTTTCTTCTTGAGAAAACTGATTCATATATCTCATAACATATCCTGGGGTGATTCTAGTGTTGGTTAATAACATCCTAAGACGGGACTGTATAATTATGCTAAAATCCAAGGTTTAAGATCTTTTAAAGCAATTTTAGGGAAAGAAAATCACCAACACCTGAATCAGGAAAGTGGATCTGTTGTAGAAGGTGCCATAAGGATGCCTACAGAAATCACATACTACATCAAAAGATCCAGTGTGAACTGAGGAATATAATGAACTGAACTGAAAGGGAGTTTAACATATCATTTATTCTGAATGTAAATGCTTATGCCAAAGGGAAGTGCTCCCTAATTGGCTTTTTGTCACTGAGTCTATCAATCATTTTTGTTTTCTTTCTCCTTTTTCTTTACTTTCCCTCTTATCCCCCAATTTTTGTAATTCCCTAATTGTAAAGTACAATATTTTACACACCTCAAGTAAGAGAATCTTTAGATGTATAAGCTGGTTACGTGAAATGAATCACTGGGGAAACTAGGCATGTTAATCTCCTAAAGACCCCAAGTAGGGAGATTTTAATATGCTTGTCTCCCAAAAGAATCACAGGGGGTTATGTTGAAAGCAAATTTCTCTCAGTCCAGTGTCACTTTTTTTACATAATCTTCCAGTGACCTGGAGGTCAATTCCACTGAGTAAATTCAGGCATAGACAAGCTTCAGACGAAGGATATTAAAGAACCAACGATCTAAGAAGACAGGAAACAATAATTCCAAGGCACTCACCCCTGAGCAGCCCGGGCAAATTAAGAAACTATGATTGGTTCCTGAGATGTTCTGTGTGAGAGTTAGGGGGTGGGGAACAAAGCTTATAAATTGAGATCAGCAGGAAGTTGAGGTCTTTGGCATGAGTGTGGAGGAACAGAGTGGACCCTAGCTGGGTTGTCATTGCAGGCCCATTATGGCGTCTGCTGATTAGAAAGCTTAAATACCCCTCTACCTTTCTCATACTCTTTCTTCTCAGCACCACCACTACTACTCCTACTGCTAATGCTACTGCTATTTTTGATTTAATAAGATATTAAGCTATAACCAGACTCATAATTTAAAATATTACAATATGTATTAATCAGATCAAATTGCTTACCATCTCTGGGAGGGAAGAGGGAAAGTAATGATTTGATTTGGATCTTATAACTTTAAGAACTATGTAGAAATTTGTTATTAAATATAATTGGGAAAATAAAATATCTTTTTAGAAAAGGTTGTGCAGAAGAGGCAGGAAGGAAGGCTTCCTGTAGATGATGGGATTTAGCTAGGACTAAAAGGAAGCCAAGGAGGACAATAGTTGGAACTGAAGAGGGAGAAAATTCCAAACATGGAAGACAGCCAATAAAAATGCCCAGAGCTAAAAGATGAAGTATATTGTTCAAGCAAAGAGCAAGAAGGCCAGTGTCACTAGATTGAAGAATATGTGTTGGGGAGCAAAGTTTAAGAAGGCAGGAAAGATAGGAGGGGGGTTAGGTTTTAGAGGGCTCTGAAGCCAAAAAGAGCATTTTGTATTTGATCCTAGAGGCAACAGTAAGCCACTGTTATTTACTCAGTAGGGGCAGTAACATGATTAGATCTAGACTTTAGGAAAATAATTTTAGCAGCTGAATAGAAGATGAATTGGAATAGGAAGAGACTTGAGGCAAGCAGACTCACCAGAAGTTTATTTCAAAAATAAAGGTATGAGATGATATGGGGCTGTATCAGAGACATATAAGAAGAGAGAAGGGGGTATATTTGAGAGATATAGTGAAAGTGAAATCACAAGTCTTAGCAATACCTTGGATATAGAGGATGAAAGTTAGTGAGGAGCCCAAGATGAATTCCAGACTATGAACCTGAGGATAGGATGATGTTGTCCTCTATGTAACAGTGAAGGAAGGCAGGAAGCTAAAAGATAATGGGTTCCATTTTGGATATAATATTGGTATATCCTCTAGCTTAGTATAATTTAGACCCATAAATTTCTTTCCATAAGGAATATGTGTGTACTAGATACACACACACAAATATATACATATTGTAGTAAGCTATTTAAATTAACAAAAAAATTTATTTTAACATTAAAATATTTTAGTTAAGTAGTTTAATATTCCCACATTTCTCAAATGCTTTTATCAAATCTGTGTCCTAACCAATAACATATGAATATAATTCCTTCACCAAAACTGACTCCTTTTCCCAAAAAGGTAAAAATTTCACTTGAAAAACTGAAGGCATATTAATAAATATTAAGTGGTTAACAGCTAATTAGTCTCAACTAGTTAGCATACTTGTTTATGTCTGAATTACCACATATTTTAAAATGCAAATTATCCCTTAACTTGGTGATCTCATGGTGATGTATGTATCCCAGAAGTCAAAGAAAAAAAAAAGGGCTTCATACTTGCCAAAATACATATAACAGAATACTAATAAGTAGAAATGATGAATATGAAGAATTCAGAAAATCTAGGGTAAAGATATATGAACCCAAGCAGAGTAAAGCAAGTAGAATCAGGAAAGCAATTATAACATGATCAATACAACAATGCAAATTTTAAGACTTGGTAGATGTGTTGTTTAGTTTTGATGAACATTTTTTTTTCATTTTCTGTTTTTAATTTTTGGTTAAGAGATGTCTGGCATATACTGAAAGGCAAAGGGTTATTTTAAGAAATAAACGTGTCATAAAAACAAAAATTATCAATAAAAAATAAACCCTGAAATTCTGAGTTTCCATTTAAAAATAAAGGAGAAAATTATTTTGCTATACACAACCCAATATTTGCATAAATAATATATATACATATAATTATAAATAAAAGAATTCTCAAGTCTTTGTACATTCAATTGTCCTCTGACTTTTATCATTTTGCTACTTGTCTCAACTGAAAAATATCAAGAAATCAAAAATGCAACAGTGTGGCACAGAACCAGTGAATTTGCTAGAAAAGAGAGAGCTTATTTATTATGTCTACAACATACAGGTCACTCTGAAGTCAGGAATATAAAAATAACATGAAGAGATATTCCAAGTAAAAATTGAGACAATTTTCAAACAGGAGAGAAGAAAAGTGATACCTGTACTTACTGTCGTTGGATCCCATGCTAATTAGGTCATCAGAATCAACATTGTGTACTATGGCTGCTTTAAATCCAGCTTTCTGTGCATGTAAAACCTGTAAGTTAGAGAAAATACAGAACATAAGAAATACTGACATCTCTTGCAATACTAAACGTTGATGAAAGCAAAGCAATGTATTTACAGGGATAAAGAAAAGACAGAGAAAAGATCTATTTTTTCACTAGTATAGGGAACTCCAGGGTGAAGAAAATAGCAGCAAAGCAGGCTGGAATCATATCTATAGCCTTGTAACGATGAAACGATCACCCTAATGCAAATATTGACAATAAGAAAACAGGACTTTATCAATGGCACATGTAAAAACCCAGTGGAATTGCTCGTTGGCTACAGGGAGAAGAGGGGAGGTAAAGAACATGAATCATGTAACCATGGAAAAATACTCTAAATAAATTAAATAAAATTTTTCAATTACATTTAAAAAAAAAAAAAGCTTGTCTAGAACACTGAGAGATTAACTTCTTATACAGGATCATACAGCTAATAAGCAACAGAGATAGGACCAGAATATAGGATTTCTTGGTTCAGATGTGAAATTTCAAATCTTTTGTTTCATCATGAGCATTAATTTTATTATCTCTTTTAAAATAATGTTATTTAAAAATGGATGCTTTCCTTTTCTGCTGTGATTTCTCATTAAAACAGATGATGATGACAATGATGATAAGAATGATGTTAATGATAACAATTTAAGTACTAAATGATACTGAAGCCCATCTAGATGGAATTTTTTCATTAATGATAGGTCAGTGACATCTTCTGGAGTCTCTGATTTTCAGGCCTACTGAAATCACAGGTAGAAAAAATCATGGTACAAGGATTCTGTGGCATGTGGATATTTGTTATACTTTCCTAGTCCTTGCTCAAATTTGTACATCAATGAATGAATGAAAATTTACTGAACATTTTCTATATGTGAAAGCACTGGAGATAAATAACTCATAGAAATATCAGCCACAAGTCAAATAAAAACCCTGTGTTTCATAAGGTATGTTTCATAAGGTATGTGTGTTTCATAGCAACAAGGCAGATGACAATGTTTTTGCTTTAATGTCCTTTCCATTAATAAAAACACAAAGGTTTCTGATATTGAATTATTTGACATTATTTGCCTATCAGTGAAAGAAAGATGGTCATTAGCTGGTACTATGGGAGGATGTTTTGAGCCCCGACTCAATGGTGTTCTCAATGATGATTATGAGCGGTAGATTGGAAAAAGGTTGAGTCTGAGGGGCACAGCTGTTCCAAAAGCCCTTGGGATATGATACTGTCTGCACAATTTGGAACTGCTTTAAAAATTCCAGAATCCTAAGTGAACCAGGAGAACATTGTACACAGAGACCAATACACTGTGGTACAATCGAATGTAATGGACTTCTCCATTAGTGGCAATGCAGTGATCCAGAACAACTCAAAGTGATCTACAAGAAAGAACACTATCCATATTCAGAGGAAAAACTGTGGGAGTAGAAACACAGAAGAAAAGCAACTGCTTGATTACATGGGTCGAGGGGGATACAATTGGGGATATAGACTCTAAATGAACATCCTAGAGCAAACATCAACAACATGGAAATAGCTTCTGATCAAGGACACATGTAACACCCTGTAGAATTGCGCGTCAGCTATAGGAAGAGTGGGGGGAGGGGAGGGAGGGAAAAAATATAATTCTTGTAACCAAGAAATAATGTTCTAAATTGACTCAATAAATTTTTTTTAAATGACAGAATCCTAGAATGGTAGGGCTAAAATAGACAAGCCCTCTCTACAGTCCCTTATCCATTTTACAAAGAAAAAAACCCAGTCCATGGACTAAAATCATCTACAATTAGAAGTTACCAGGCTTGGATATAAGCACAACCTTTCATAGAGGTTTTCCCAAACAAATAACCTGGACAGGTTGACTCACTTGTTAATTTTATCATTTTGCCTAATAAAATACGGAGGCTAAAATTTTCTAACAACATAGCTGGGAAAATTTTGGCTTTGAAGCTCTGGACCTATTTTCTCATTTATGAAAAGAGTAGGTGGTGTGATATGGTATCTAATTTTTGAGATAGTTCATTTTTTGCTAAGTAAGAGGCACTCTCTGAATCTATATATTAAGACATTGAGGTTAACTGAATTATATGAAATCAACTACAAAATATTTTACATGAAAGCATCTAAATAATTGGAGCAATATTAATTCTTCATGAGTAGGCAGTTTATTATGATACATATCAGATTATAAGAGATTTAGTACCCTTTTTCATGTGCTTATTAATAGTTTTGATTTCCTTAACTGAAAATTGTCTATTCATGTCCCTTACCCAATTATCAATTGGAGAATGGCTTGATTTTTTTGTACAAGTGGTTTAGCTCTTTATACGTTTGAGTAATTATACCTTTGTCAGAGGTTTTTGTAATGAAGATTGTTTCCCAATTTGTTGCTTCCCTTCTGATTTTGGATCCATTATTTTGTTTGGACAAAAACTTTAATTTGATGTAATCAAAATCAAACCACTTTCCTTTACTGTCATATTGCCCAATCTGATATGTATGAGGTATGATACCTCAATGTTGTTTTAATTTGCATTAATCAAGAATAATTTAGAATATTTTTTCATATGATTATTGATGGCTTTAATTTTTTTTAATTGAAAATTGCTTGTTCATATCTTTTGACCATTTATCAATTGGGAAATGACTTGTATTCTTATAAATTTGACTTAGTTCTCTATGAATTTGAGAAATTAAACCTTTATTAGAGTAACTGGTCATAAAATATTTTTTGACTTTTCTTTCTAATCTTGGTTATATATTAGTTTTGTTTGTACAAGAGCTTTATAATATAATTAATATAATATAATATAATATAATATAATATAATATAATATAATATAATATAATATAATATAATATAACATAATATAATATAAATTATTCCTTTTACATTTTAAGGTATGCTATCTCGTTGGCTCATAAATTCTTTCCTTCTCCACAGATATGCCAGATAAACTATTCTTTGTTCCCCTAATTTAGTTATGGTATTGCTCTTTATATCCGATTCATATCTCCATTTTGGTTGTATCTTTATACAGGGTGTGAGATACTGGTCTATACCTAGCTTATGCTATACTGTTTTTCAGTTTTTCCTGAAGTTTTTGTTAAAATAGTGAATTCTTATTCCAAAGCTGGGATATTTGGGTTTATCATTGTGTTCATATAATTCCTGCGTTTGCCTTGGCAAATAGATTACCAGTTTTTTATATTATTTAGAGTGCTTTTATATGGAATTTTTTTTCTGTCTATTGCTATTGGACTTTGTTGGTAATATATAGGAATGCTGATGATGTATGCTCCTTACCCTTTTAAAACAAATATTAGCACCATAATTGTCCTCATCTTCATGGTAGTGTTTTGATTGTATTTAAGAACTTCACTGAGAATGAATCTTGATAATCTCTCAGAAGGGAAGCAGCAAATTGGGAAACAATCTTCATTACAAAAACCTCTGACAAAGGTCTAATTACTCAAATGTATAAAGAGCTAATTGATTATGTTTTTACAATCCTTTGGGGAAGTCCTTCTTCCCTAGTGATCAAACGAAGAAATGTAAAAATGGAGACTTCAACTCTGGACTCCAAACCCCAGAAGTCCTTGCTCTGGCTCCCAGAATGCTTTGTAATCTCACTGAGATTCTAACTGGGCGGAATCAAAACTTCTATTTGATTTGTTGTAAAAGCCTACTGGCTCTCTTTTTCCTGTTTCCACTTGCAAGCAGACGGGTCTTTTCATGATATAGGTGAGGTTGAATGGGCCTCTCAGCCCTCCTTTGCATGTGCCTTTCTTATATATTCTTAAATTCTTAATCTTTAATAAACCTCTAAAAATATAATACTCCATGCAGAGAAACTAATTTCTACTTTGCCTCAGTTTCCCCTAAATTTTTTTTTAAACATTATTTTATTTGGTCGTTTTCATACATTATTCACTGGAAACAAAGATCGTTTTCTTTTCCTCCCCTCCCCTTCCCCCCCCATCCCCCCCTCCTTTCCCTCTCCCATAGCCGACGCATGATTCCACTGGTTATCACATGTGTTCTTGACTCGAACCCATTTCCCTGTTGTTGGAATTTGCATTATAGTGCTCATTTAGAGTCTCTCCTCAGTCTTATCTCCTCCAACCCTGTAGTCAAGCAGTTGCTTTTCAGCGGTGTTTTTACTCCCACAGTTTATCCTCTGCTTGTGGGTAGTATTTTTTTTAGATCCCTGCAGATTTTTCAGGGAAATTGCATTGATACTAATGGAGAAGTCCATCACCTTCGATTGTACCACATTGTATCAGTCTCTGTGTATAATGTTTTCCTGGTTCTGCTCCTTTCGCTCTGCATCACTTCCTGGAGGTTGTTCCAGTCTCCATGGAATTCCTCCACTTTATTATTCCTTTTAGCACAATAGTATTCCATCACCAACATATACCACAATTTGTTCAGCCATTCCCCAATTGAAGGGCATCCCCTCATTTTCCAATTTTTGGCCACCACAAAGAGCGCAGCTATGAATATTCTTGTACAAGTCTTTTTGTCCATTATCTCTTTGGGGTACAAGCCCAGCAGTGCTATGGCTGGATCAAAGGGCAGACAGTCTTTTATCGCCCTTTGGACATAGTTCCAAATTGCCCTCCAGAATGGTTGGATCAATTCACAACTCCACCAGCAATGAATTAATGTCCCCACTTTGCCACATCCCCTCCAGCATTCATTACTTTGCATAGCTGTCATGTTAGCCAATCTGCTAGGTGTGAGGTGATACCTCAGAGTTGTTTTGATTTGCATCTCTCTGATTATAAAGAGATGTAGAGCACTTTTTCATGTGCTTATTAATAGTTTTGATTTCTTTGGCTGAGAATTGCCTGTTCATGTCCCTTGCCCATTTGTCAATTGGAGAATGGCTTGATTTTTTGTACAATTGATTTAGTTCTTTATAAATTTGAGTAATTAAACCTTTGTCAGAGGTTTTTATGAAGATTGTTTCCCAATTTGTTGCTACCCTTCTGATTTTGGTTACATTGGTTTTGTTTGTACAAAAACTTTTTAATTTGATGTAATCCAGATTATTTATTTTGCATTTTGTAACTCTTCCCCTAAATTTTAATCTTAAAACTGGTGGAACCTTTCATGGCTGCAAGGAATGGGCTTGTTTGCAGTTATCCTTAAATGGGCTCTTATAATTTTGGGGATTTTGGTACATCTTAGAATCTGTATTAGTTGTTGTACTACTGTTTTTAAAAGACTTTTATCTGGAAAAAAAATTATGTACACTCACACTGTGGATCCTGACCAAGTTAAGAGTGATATATATTTCATTTTGAAGTGAGCATCTTTTGTGTTGTGCCTCTACTCAGCTAACACATTGTCACATGGAATGTGAACAGTGAAATTATGATTTTTTTCATTATTTTTTTCCCTCCTTATGTTTGCAATAAGATAATTGATTTATGTGTTTTTATTCTCTTTATGTTTGTATAAGGATATTTGATTTTTTCTTTCTTTTTTTTCCTAACCTTGGTGATACTTGATGTACATGAGATCAGTATTAATTTTTTTTTCTTCCAGGATAAAGTTTACGGTATAAATTTATAGTATCTATTAGCCTTAGTAATATGCATACCCAAAAGACTTTCAACTATGGAAACTTGCCATTTATTGATAAATGTTATGGGACTTTGTTTAATGATTATGTCTGATTACAGGAGAAGGGAACAAAAGAGCCAATATACAGTGCCAAGTAGCACAAGGTCAAAAAAGACCACATCGAATCCAGGGAGGATTGTTGAACTTCTATGCCAATGCAAAAGGACTTGAACTTGGTATATAAATCAAGGTTGCGACGCTTGACATATGTTAAGATGCAGGACTTCCTTGGACCACACTACATGTGCAATACTTTGAATCAAGTGCCTCAGGTTGGCTAGCATCCTGCCTCCCCCTATCTCTGACAGTAATGGTACAATCAGACCAGGGAATGAATTTTCCCATTTGCTGCTGAAACTTAGTCCTTTCTCTCTTATAGTTTGGCAATTTTCTGTAGTCCTGGCTACAAATGAGTAAAGTGTTACATTGCTGCTATTGTCCTACAAGTTTGTGGGACATAAGTCACTTTAATTGGTCCTTGCTGTGATTCAAGAACCTGTTATAGGTTGTTTTTTTTTTACTCTGAATTTTATACATGTTAGATTTTTTATTTTATTTTTATCATTTCTGTATTTCTTATTTTCATACAGAATTTCATTTTTTACTCTTTTATTTGGGATTTTTTGGGGGGTAGTTTGTTTACTTTTTGTTTTTCTTTTAAGAAATTGTTTCCTATACCTCATAACTCAGTCGTGTATCCCAGTGTGATTCTGGTGTTGGTCAACACCCTCCTCAGGGGGGGATTTTGTAATTATCCTGAAATGCAAGGTTTAAAATTTTTTGGAAAAATTTCAGGAAAAGAAACTTGTCAACACCCAAAATCAAGAAAGTGGATCCTTTTGGAGAAAGTGCTGTAAAGATGCCTGAAGAATCTATATATTGCATCAAAAGATCCAGAATGAACTTTGGGATATAATGAACTGAACTTAAGGGATTGAATATACTTATTCTGAATGTAAACTCTTATGCCAAAGGGGACTTCCCCCTAATTGGCATTTTGTCAATGCGTCTATCAATCAGTTTTTTTTTATTTTACTCCAATCTCTAACTATTGTAAATACCTCTTAGAAAAATGTAATCGTGTATGTACTTTTAGCTAGAAGGTATTTAGAGTTATAAGATAGTTATATTTAAAATGATCCATTGGGGAGATGAGTCTTCCAAAGGATCACAGGGAGAATGGTGTCAAGGAACCTCATCCTCTCCCCCTTCCTGAGTAACTTTATCTGTCTAGCAAAAATTCCTGACACACCACAATTGCACCAGGGTTGCATAGGTGTACACCAGGATTGCATTGGTTCTGGATGTCAATAAAAGTTAAGATTTGGGGCAGAACCAGGAGACAATCAAGAAGACCAGGAGGTGAGGGGGAGTAGGAAGATACAGGCCGGCTAGCTACCACACGGTCAGGTTACTTAAAACTTCATAAAATATATATCTCTGGGTAGAATAAATATTATTTTTTTAATTATTACAATGTGATATAGAAGATTGTGTGTGTGTGTGTGTGTGTGTGTGTGTGTGTGTGTGTGTGTGTGGTATTAAATTTTTTTCTGGCAAAAACTAAGAGGCACTTCACACTGGAACACCAAAAAAAAAAAAAAACCATACTCCCTCTCTACAGAAAACTAGTTGTTAACATTGGAGTAATTTCTGATCAGGTGCCTTATTATATGTTATTTCCCTTAATGTGCTCTACCATACAGTCAAACTGGCCTTTGTGCTAATCCTTACACATTAACAGAATTTCTGTCTCCCAGAGCTATGCCCTAACAAGTTCACTACACCAGGAATATAATTCGCACCTCTGGTTTATTGGATTTGTAGGTTCCTTAAAAGATAAGCTCAAGGGCCACCTCCTCTATAAGGCCTTTCCCAATTACTTCAGTTTAGTGTAACCTTGTGAAATAAGTTACTGATTCAGCAAAATGGGAAATCAACAGAATCTAAAACAACCTATAAGCCACAACAGCTAGTAAAGAACTCACTCTTTGTACCAAGCAGAAACATAGCAATATACTTTAGGCCATAAACTTGGTTTGGTAGGGCATTAAAAAAAAATATATCATTGCTGCCAATAACTATCTTGGTCTTGACTACCAGTTTAAAAGGACTCCAGTGGTCTAAAAACATGGAGCATGCTCAGTTAGTTTGCTTAAATAAGGTTTATTAAAAGGTACAAAAGAAAATTAATACTCTCTAGATGGTCCAAACCCAGGATTTCTTAACTATTTTTATGTCATGGACCACTTCTCAGAATGATATTTTTAAAGGCACTAAATGACACACAACATAAACAAATTATACTGAAATGGTTATCAAAATAATTTTTTTGTTATAAGAATCTCTACTTCTACTAATTATTAGCAGCTCCACACATCACCAGTGTTTTCCCATTCCCACCCATCCCCAACCCTGGTCATAAACTGAAGAATACAAGTTAGCTCCAGGAGTTTGCCCCACATGGACCTGAGTTTTTTGTTAAAGCTAAATAACATCTTTTGAGAGGAATCACTTGGAGTTTGTGGCTAAGTACTCTTCTAGATCAAAGATTATACACAAAGCTTGGTTTGAGTTCAACATGGTTTAGGTATTATTTACTCTGCAGAGGAATATCTCTAACCTCAGGTCAAGTACTAAGCATATTTCTCAGGTTTGGGTGTTATGTATAGACCCATGGAAGATGTTATGACTCTTGGGCCTGGACCTACTTTCATAAACAATGGTATAGTAAAAGGATAAAACAATGAAATGCCCTGCATGCTGGACTGGTATTCCCAAAAAGTGAAATCAAGAGGAAGGATCTCCCCAACATAATAAAGAATTCTAGAAGGAATACATAGAAAGGAGATGACCCGGGATAAGGCAACATGAATAGGTTGTGATTTGCACCACTGCAGAAAATATCCATGTTTAATGAGTTCTTAAATCTATCTGAATATTATAATACTGAAGTATATACAAAGTTTTATGTCCTTGAAGATATATTTGAACATATAGTTTTCTAATCTATTCCATTTTGAAATATTTGGACTTTTACGTTAAAAAAAAACCTTACCTTTTATAACATTGGAAATCAGACAATACGTAGGTAGATGTAATGTATATTATACAAATATGTGACTGCTTAAGTATGATTTTATAAAAATCACTTTATATATTAGGAAATATGATGACAAAAGTTCTAACACATATATCCAGCTCCTTGGATAAAATTTCTGTCAAGTATTTCTGAGAGAAGGGGGCAGTCAGGTGGCTCAGTAAATTGAAAGCCAGGCCCAGAGACAGGAGGTCCTGGGTTCAAAGACCCTTCCTAGCTATGTGACCCTGGACAAGTCACTTAACCCCCATTGCCTAGCAACTTATCACTCTTGTGGCATGGAACCAATACATAGTATTAATTCTAAGATGGAAGATAAGGGTTTAAAAAAAAAGTATTTATGAGAGAAGATAGAAACAAAAATCACACATGATGAAAAAGAACAGATGAGTTGCTATCTGACGTTGGAAGGAATATCCTCAATAATAAGATCATAGACTAATATATTAGAGTATTTAAGTATAGATGTGTTTCTTCTTGTCTCTATTTTAGTTACCCAAAGTTGTAAAAGGAATTAATTCATAGTCACTCAAAGATATGATATACTTTGCAGAGTCAGAACTACAATTTTAAAACATTTAGGTAGAGATGAAAGGATAATAGACTAAGTTGCATGCTGAAAGCTAAGATAATGAAATAAAGGATGCTCTACTCCTCTGAAGCCTCCATACACATGCACATGTGCACACACACACACACACATGCCTCAAAACAAAGGAAAAGCAAGAGGAACACCTCTCACTGGAGTAAGAAAGTGAGGCAACAAGGGAGCAAGGAAGAGACCGTTTGGCGAGGCAGCAGGGCATCTGCAAGAACTGGCAGAATTCGGCCAGCTCAACATGCTTTGCCTCTGCCCAAACTACTCAACAAGGTATAGAAAGCAGAGAGCAGGAAACCTACAAACTTTCACATGGCTGCAAAGTACCGAAGGTAAAAAGCCATCAGCAACGGGGACTTGAAACTATAGGAGCCAAATCATTCTCAAGAGACAGAAAAGTGCCTGAGGCAACAGTGGGGAAGAGTGGAAGACCAGGAACTTCAGGAACTTACTCACTGGTATGTGATGGCAGGGCACCTAAAGCAATAAGGGAGCAGCCTGGAGGACCTGAAACTTCAGGAACTCCTCACTCCCAAGAGGCAGTAGACCATGTAAAAACCCAATGGAATTGTGCATTGGCTATGGGACGGGGGTGGAGGAAGGGGAGGGAAAGAACATGAATCATGTAACTTTGGGAAAATGTTCTTAATTAATTTAAAAAAAAAAGTGCCTACCAGCCAAGTGGCAGTAGAACATCTAATGCAAGAAGGGAACAAAGTGGCAGACCAACTGAACTGTAGGAAACTACTCATTCCCATATGGCAGCAGAGTGCCTGAAGCAGCAGAGTCCAAGAGCAGGGTACCTGCTCAGCACAAGTCAGTTGGTAGGAGCAGAGAAGCAGCAGAGCAAGGACCAGCCCAGCCCATGAAAAAAAGGGGGAACTGGTAGCTGAATCTAGCTGTACAAAACTACTATAAGCCTCCCTAAAGCAAGCCAGAAGAGCTTACTTTCTCAACAGATACACCATGGGAAACAAAGGCAACTGGGCCTATGCCAAGTACCACAGAAGAACCTCAATAGACAGATACGGTAAAAGGGGAAAAATATAAACTAGAAAAATGAGGAAAAGGCCAGGTATTGCTATTAACACATTTATTGGATAAATTCTCTTAAAATAGTTTCTTTCAAAAATAAAAAGAAAATGTATCATGTATGAAGCTACCAAAATAGGAAAATATTCAGTAGTTAAAAGCAAATATTAACAAATATTAAAATGTTTTCCAAATTCCAAAAAGTGTGAAAGCTTCAACAATCCTGAAAAGAATCAATTAAATTAACATATGGACCAACAGGCATATGGAATATGAAAAAGGAAAACCCATCCACATTTATGAACCATATTACATGTGTCAGTTAAATTAACTTACATTTTTAACCAAGCAGCAGCTGGTATTTTTAAGAATTTGAGAGACAGAAATAAAAACCTAAATCTTTTTATAAGTATGTGAAATATTTTAAGTTTATAAAATTTAACTTTGCCAAACATATGGTATCAGAGGGAAGTAACAGAATTAAAGAGAAGACAAAGTAAGATAACTTGTAGAGGAATGAGGGTGAGTGGGTGGGATGTACCCTCAAAGATTTTTTGTTTGTTTGTTTTTTAAACCCTTACTTTCCATCTTAGAATCAATACTATGTATTGGCTTCAAGGCAGAAGAGTTCTAAGGGCTAGGCAATGAGGGTTAAGTGACTTGCCCAGGGTCACACAGCTAAGAAGTGTCTGAGGCCAAATTTAAACCCAGGACCTTCCATCTCTAGGCCTGGCTCTCAATCCACTGAGCTACCCAGCTGCCCCCACCTCAGCAAAGATTAAGTAAACAGCTTGTCTAGATCAAAGTCATCTACTTCCCTGAAGAAAGATCTTACTGCCTCTATGTCACAGCATAAATAATTCTCTTCTCAAAACAACCAGCTCATCAATAGTTCATAACTTTTGTCTTCAGTGTTTTTAATTTATACTAGGAGATTCTAGAAACTATAGACTGATACATTTCATTTAACACTGGTGAGAAGGCAAAATCAATCTAAAGAAATTCTATATAATGAAAATGGAATCTTTAAAAATAACTCTAAAACTAAGTCTATAAGTTGCAGAGAAGCTGCTAAACTAGCACTGGTACAGCACTTCCTTATTCAAAAGTTGTTGCTATCAGTGAAATCATAGGCCCACACTCAGATCAAAGACATATGCAGAGATTTGGTCTTATCAAGGAGACCTGCCTTTATATCTCACATCAGTGGGAAGAAAGAAATATTGGGGAAAGGTATGAAGGATCACTTTAACATAGACAAACAGAATCCACCACAGAAATGTCAACACAAATTGTTGAAAGAAATCTCGGATGATAAACTTCTATCATTTTTTAAGGTCCCATAACAGAATCACAAATCTTAAAACTGTAGAGATGGTCTCATCCATCTTATAGGTGAGAAAACTGGTACACAAAAGCAATGGTGGCATTACTGAGGTCTTACAAACATTTAAGTGGCACACATGAGACAAATCTAACCCTTCTGACTCCAAATCCAGTGCTCTTTCTATAACTTGATATTATAAAAAGGTTCCAACAAAGTTACATACTTCCTGGAGACAGGGGATATTATTAGGTAGTAGGGTGGTTCGGACTCTCTGGCTTCTTGTTGGCGACCACGGTGGTGGAAAGTGGGGGTTTTTGAACAGGCTGATTCCCTTGGGCATGTGTTTTTTTAAATTCTGTTACCTTTTTATTCCTTTACTTCTAATGATCATTAATAAACCTCTTAAAATATAACATTTTTATTATTTGACATTAATTTTAATTTTTACAGTCACTATCTACTCCTTCACCATTTGGCATTAAAAGGTGGCCCTTTTTTTGCCAAAATTACTCTATATGCAGAAGTAATCCCATTCCATCTTCTCTTCCCCAGCAGACTGCCCATGCTATCATTCGTACTCTCACTAATATTCAACAGTTCCCTATCTCTACTACCTACAAACACGTTCATGTCTCCCCTATCATCAAAACTCTCTCGTTCTTCCACTCCAACCAGTTACTAATCTATGTTTCTCTCTTCTGTAGTTAAATTCCTTAATAAGCCAATCAACAATAGGTGTATCCATTTCCTTTCCTCTCACTTTCTCTTCTGACTCTTTATCGCCAGGCTCCTAACTTCATCATTCAAATGAAACTCTCCAAAGTTACTAATCATCAAATGGCCTTTTCTTGCACCTTATTCTTCCTGGAAATCTCTATAGCACCCTGTTTCTCCCTATTACATTCTCCTCTCCAGGTCTTCCTGTTGTTGCTCTCTCCTGGCTCTCTTCTTACTTATATGACAGCCCCTTCTCATTTTCTTTAGATCTTCATCCGCATACTAACCCTGGGCAAGATATCTTCCAAGACTGTTCTGGGCCATCTTCTCCTATACTTTTTTGCACTTGGTGATTATGATCAGATACATGGTTTCAATTGTCATGTCGACACAGATAATTCAAACATGCTTATTGAGTCCTCATTCTCCAATCTCACATCTCTAACTGCCTATTAGATATCTTCATTCACAAAGTTCCTTGTAGCAATAAAATCATAGGCCCAGTCCTTAACTCTATCCCATTAGCACAGAGATTCATATCTTTCTCCTTCACACTGTTCTCAGATATAAAGGCAGTACACCTTCTTGTCAATACTAAACCTTCTACATATGTCTTTGATCTCGGTCTGGGCCTACTATTTCACTGGTATTAAAGAATTCTTGAATATGGAAAGTCTGTATCAGTGTTAGTTTAGTAGATTCTCTGCAACTTATAGCCTTAGTTTGGAATTATTTTCAAATGGACTCAAACCCTTCCCTCTCCTTGTACAAGAATGAGAACCATCTCCCCATGCCTAGACTACTGCAATAATATACAACTGGTAGGTCTGTCTAACACAAGTCTCTGAACTCAGTCCATCTTCCATTCAGCCTAAAATACAAATATGACCATTTTACTTCCACTCTCGAACTTTAAGATTAAACACAAAACTGTCTGGTGATCAGAGGCCTTCATAATCTGTCTCCTCTGCCACCAGTCTTCTTACACCTTAGTATACTTCACCACATGCACTTTGATCCAGTAATTCTGGCCTCCTGTTCACACAGTTCCTGTAGAGCTCTGCTCTAGGCATTTTCCCTGCTGTCCCCCGTTTTTGGAATCCTCTCCTTCCTCATCTATAACTCAGTTTTCTTGGCTTATAATCCCAACTGAAATATCACATTCTACAGGGAATCTTTCCCAATTCCTCTCAATTCCTTCCTTCCTCCTGCTATTCCCCACTTATCCCATATCTAGCTTGTTTGTACATATTTGTTTGTATGTTGTCTTCCCCTTTACGAACAGGAACTATCATTTGCCTTCCTTTGTACTCCCTCATACTTAGCACAGCACCTGGCATATAACATGTGCTTAAGAAATGCTTACTGACTTTGCAAACAGATAAGTGGTAAAAGTATATAAGCCAATAGTTTTCAAATGAACCATAAACAACCTTATGAAAGAATGCTCCAAAAGATTAATGAGAGAATGCTTCACCTCAGTCAGCAGACTGACAAATAACCTTCTATCCCTTCATTTGAATATAAGCTTCTGGAAAATAGGACCTTGGTGGTATAAGGATATTAGAAATTGGGTCTTGTTATATTAGTTTAGAGATAAGAAATAGAGAAGCTAGGTTGAGAAAGAAGTGAAGTTTGAAGCAGATCTAGGATAGTGTCAATTTCAAATTTTGACAGTTGTAACAGTTTTTCTCCAGCAGTTGATCTCTGGCAGTTGGCAGTCAAATATAAAGAGACTCTTCCTCTGAGGGCATTGAAGAGGTAATATTTTTGCGTTCTTTCTCTCTCCCTCTCCCTCTCCCTCTCCCTCTCCCTCCCTCCCTCCCTCCCTCTCTCCCTCCCCCCCTCCCCCTCCCTCTCTCCCTCCCTCTCTCTCTCTCTCTCATAAAGACCTGAAGGAAACACTATTGACTATCCATTACTGTCTTTATAGACTATTTTAACTTTGAGAAGACAAAAGAAAGACCTGGTCTTTGGTTTGAACTCTGAGTCTGCCAAGGCTCAGACTCTTAACTTGATTCTTTTTGAGACTCAATCAGCTTGCCTTTTTATTCTATAACTTGGAGGTGAAGTTAAGAATTTTAAGGATAATAGTGTATTTTACTGTAGAATAGGGAAAATTTGAGTTAGTCAGATCAGGAAGAATCAGTGTAGCCTGTGGAACAGGAGAAGCAACTCCTTATGGAACCAGGGAATTTTATTTGGGTGTAGTTAGAAACCCTTAGAGTTAGAAATCCTTTTATCCTTATATATTTCAATAAATATTTTATTTGGATAACCAGAGTCTCTTTAGCATCCTTGCACCTGGCCCTGAAGAGAAGTTCACTTATGAGCTTCACTGCACTGATATAAAATGAAAATACTTTGTGAGCACAGCAAGCAGAGTATCTGAAATCAGTTTATAAATCAATAATCAAATCCATTGGCTATATTAGTTTTTGCAGTTTCACCTTTTATTTTTACAGAGGCTAGCAGAATGCCTTGCTCTTAATTCTATGAGATGGTTCTATAACTTCATTGATGTGAATACTATTTCAAGTAATGTGGATCCAACTTGTCCATTGCCTGCTCATTCTTTTATCTATATTATCCCATTAAACTTGTCATTAGGAATTCACCCAATATTGTGTCACCTTTCCTCCTAATCACTTTAGAACCTAGGGACACCAAAGTAATAGACAGGCCATTCACCGGTTATATTTTGATCTTGACACATAATAAATTATCTTTTTTGATCATATACTTCTTTGATGAATTAATATAGAAATAAATGGAAAAAAAATTGTTGTGTTGATTAAGTACACAGCATCGTGCTCAGTGCTAAGGATACAAAGAGAAGTCAGGCAGTCCCTGCTCTCAAGGAATATATATTCTAATGGGAAAGACATATGGGAAGTTTCAAGTGTGAGTCAATGGAGAAGAGAAGTCTCATGGTTCTTAAGGTGCAGTGACAAAGCAGATAACAATGCCTTTTCTTTCAGGCAATTTCTCCTGGAAAGGTCATATTGCTGTCTGATGATGAGTCCTATGACAGTGACAAGGACTTGGATGACAAAAACTTTGTTTTCTGGGTCTTTAGGAGTTGTGCCCATAGCATCTACTGGAGCAGTTGCCAGATTGCATCTTCATAGGGATTGCTTTCCAAGATGATGGCTATGATAAGCACTGAGCTAGAAGCACTTGACAATAAATAGTTCATTTAACATGACAATTCTATAGACATTATTCCTTTAAAAAAATTATTTTTCCACAAATGCATACAAAAACAAATTTTAAAAACTTTTCATTTTTGAGTCCCAAATTCTCTCCCTCTGCTTTCTCTCCTTAAAAAGGCAAGCAATTTGATATATGTTATACATGTGTAGTTATGAAAAACATATTTCTAAATCAGTCATTTTGTGAATGAAAACACAAACCCAAAATAAAAGTTTAAAAAAGCATGTTCTGATCTGCATTCAGACTCCATTCTTTCTCTGGAGATGCACAGTATTTTTCATTATAAGTCCTTCAGAACTCTTAGATTACTGTATTGCTAAGTGTAGATATTATTTCTGCCGTGTTTTATATACTAAAAACAAAGATATAAAATCCATGTATAGCTATGATAAAACTATTTGTATAATAGAAGTGAAATAATGATAGGCCATGGGAAATTTCTGAAAGACTGTTCTATCTATTACTTACATGTATGCAAGCCTGCATGTATAGTTATGCAGGATTTAGTCAATGATATGTTAAATTTTTCCTTTAAAGTTTCAAAGACACAGATGTGTCTAGAATATATAGTTTTATTTTTATACACTACTGCTTTATATAAATAAATTAAAAAGAAGTAGTAGACCTGAAGGCTATTTCATATGAGCCAAACTAACTAGTTATTACCCTAACACTTTTCCTGAACCACATCTATCAATGCAATTTTAAAAGAAAGGTGTCTGTGGCTTTTATAAGGCAAATATTTGAATCTCCTCTTTGAAAACGTAAGAGAAAGACATGTAATACAAAGGTTCATCATAATATTCTGTAAAGTTTTTTGGCATTGAACTAGTCCAGGGGAGAGAGGATTATGTTGAAATGGTAGCATACTTGTCTCATAAAGCAATGATAACTGCACAACCAAATTCATGTGGAGATTCCTGTTACACATTGTTTTACAACCTGAAGTAATACTTAAAAACAGCACTGGAAGCCTGACCAATTCAAGGCCAATCAAAATGGCAGAGAATAGAGCCAGCCTACCTACTATATAAGTCATTGAGCAAACAAACAAAAATGAGAAAGAAATCACACATGTTATTTGCCCCTGCTCCCATGTAAAATTCAAAATTTACAACTAAGAGTTGGAGGTAGTTCCCAGGTCTACTTAAGACAAGACAAGAGTCTAAGTTAGCATGAACAATAACCTAAAGTTGTTCTTTTAAAAAGACAAAAAATTAGGGCAGCTGGGTAGCTCAGTGGATTGAAAGCCAGGTCTAGAAATGGGAGGTCCTAGGTTCAAATCTGGCCTCAGACACTTCTCAGCTGTGTGACCCTGGGCAAGTCACTTAACCCCATTGCCTAGCCCTTAGAATTCTTCTACCTTGGAACCAGTACACAGTATTGATTCCAAGATGGAACATGAAAGGTAATCAATCAACAAACAGATGGATAAACATGCATATACTTAGATAAACAAATGAAAATACAAAAAAATTAAGCAAGTACCTTAATGTCAAAATTACAATCAAGTCTTCTAATTAACACAATGAAGGCACTGGAGGAGTTGTCTTTCAGTGGTGGAGGTGCTATGGGTTCACAGGCATTCTCTGGTTTTGAGTTTATCAGAAATCCCTAAAACAAAGAAAGATGTGATGAGTTGTTTAATAACCACACCTTAAAACTGTCCTCCTATTCCAAAATGAAAGGAACATTTTTAATATTGCTTTTATATTATTGATCATAAACCAAGTGAACACTTTTATATAATTCTTTAGACAAGAAAATACAATTTTTAGAAAGCAGTAGACTTAGAAATCCAAAGAAAACATATGATTTATCACTTGTTTATATGGGTATATGATTTGGGGTTTTGGTTTTTAAAGATCACTCTATTACAAAAATGAATAATCTGTAAACAGAATTTGAGTATAGCCCAGTAAAGCTGCTTGTCAGCTCTGGGAGTAGGAAATGAAAAGGGGAGGGAGACAAGAAGAATCATGTAACCACAGAATAAAATTTTTAAATAAAATTTAAAATCAGCCATATATAAAAAAAGCATTAGACTCATGTTATTAATACTGTAAGACATCAATAATAATAATAGAATATTAACCATCATATTAGAAATGATATAATATTGTATTTTTGAATTGATTAAAAATATGAATCTGGCCATTAGACTCATATTTTTAATTATAAAAGAATATTGTAGCACCTCAATAGATGAAGTTTCTGTTGAAGGAATAAAAACTTCAGATCTGTGTAAATATTTAGGGAAGCTAAAACCCATGAGAAGGAACTGGGTTCATTGGGATCTGATGAGATCTGATCTAATGAGATCATATGGAAAAAACCTTGGCTTATCCAAATATTGCTTGATTCTTTGAAGATTTATAGCAACTATAGGCTCCCCAGAGTATTATGTCCAAGAAAGGTCATGACATAGATAAGTAGTATGATAGTTAAACTGGTACTGAATTTGGGACTTTGTATCAAATGTTTTAAACACTTGTTCCCAAACACTATTGAATATTTCTTAACCTTGTATCATGTTAATGATATGCAAATTATCTGTTAAAAAATAATAAGACACACTATTAAACATCTAAAGGAGATCATCTCAAGCTGGGCATGGTGACACCTCTAGCTTTAATTTACCACAATTAAAGTTTGGATCTCCAGCACAAAATTAAAGCCCAGAAATTTCTTTGTTTTTAACAAAAGAAATAAATAAGAAGACAAGAAAATGTATTTGATTTTTTAAATAGTAACTGACAATTACATGGCACTTTAAACTTTCTGAAGTACTTTACAGGACTTCAACTAAAGCTCAAAAAAAATATATTAGGTAGATATTATAAGTGTTATTATCTCCATTACATAAAGATGAAGAAACTTGAGGAATGGAAAGGTTAAATGACTTGCACATAACTAATACGGGGAAGAAGCAGAATCTGAACCAAGATTTTATCATACCAGGTATAACACTAACAGGAACACTATATCACATTGCCTCTTTTCTTAATTAACAACAAATACCTTTTTCTTGTGTATTGGAAAAGGCCATGAAAAGTACTGCAGATGTATGCTGAGACCAAAGAAATTAAAATGGATCTATTAGCCCTTCTAGGACTCAATAAAATCATCTAGTAAATTTAAAAATATATAAACAGAATAATCTTTTTTAAATTACTGAAGAAAATGGCATGGTAAAGTTAGCCACCACATTTAATATTCTGAGGGTGCTAACATTTATACAGTTTCAAAAAGTTGGTGCTGAGTAACAAAGGGTGAAGTATTTGGTGAAGGCAATAGAGAGTAGGGAAGATCAATCAGAATTCCAAAAACCAAGTGTTGCTGTTAGACTTTTCATAGACCATTTACTGCAACTACTTGGAAAAGAACCCACTCTACAAATGCCCAACAAGTGGTCATCCAGCTTTTGCTCAGAAATGTCAGAAGTGGGGACCCACCCCACCCCCCGACCCTGACTCAAGCATCTGTCCCATTTCTGACTAATACAGTCACTGTATCTTTCCCAACAGCAACCCTAAATGTGGCTCCTCACACTTTCCTGCCACAGCTCCTTCTGGGACCAAATAAGAAAAAACTTTCTTCCCTAAGAGCCTTCCAAACACCACAAGTTAAGCTCTTATGCACCCCAACTTGCCCAAGTTTGTTCTTCTCAGGCTAAACATCCCTGGTTCTTTCAAAAGGATCTTCCTATGAACTTATCTAGAGGTCTTTGACCATCCTGGCTATGCTCTGCTGGGGGCCTCCAACTTATCAAATGTCCTTCCCAAACTGGTACACATAACTAAACATAATGCCCTCAATCTAGTCTGAAAACAACAAAGGACAGTAATAACATGAGTCTTCAATCATAGACACTAAACTTTTTTAAATGCAGCCTCAAAGAATGGGGTTTTTTGCGTGTCACATCAAAGTGTCAATGTCCAATATATTACCAGCATCCTGTGTATTTTAAGATACATAACCTTATTTGATGATAACCTCTATCCTTATAGCTCTCTCTCTACTTCACTCTTATTAACTTGCCAATTCCATCCTACTTTAAAGCTCTAGTCACTCCACCCTTTCATGGTCTCAATTTTCTCTGGTCTCTCCTTCTGTCATAGACCTGACCATAATTTTTGACAAATGTATTACCCTTTCTCCCTTGAATCCTTCATACCTTATCACAGCAGTTAGTTGGACATAGGTAAAAAAAACTAATAATAATAATAATCCTTAGTCTAAGGAATTGGATTTGATAGTGCAGAATCAGGTATTAGGATAAGAATGAATTCAATTTTTTTTTTAAAAAGCATCCCATAATTAGCAGACAAGAAAGATAAGTGGAAATATCTGCTTAAATAACTTCCTCAGTTTATTGCTTTTTAAACTGAAATACCTCAGATCTATCTATCACTCCCTTCATTTTAGGAATCTACAATGTTATCTGACCAAGGACACAGACACAAGTGTCACAGCCATGATTCAAACACAAATTATTCGGAGTCTTGCTAGAGGTGTAATTTTTTCTTTTCAAATGTTGTTACATTGTCATAATATTTTTGGATAAGTTTAATTTTATTAGCTTAGCATCACAGTTATTTTTTTTTTAAACTCTTACCTTCCGTCTTGGAGTCAATACTGTGTATTGGCTCCAAGGCAGAAGAGTGGTAAGGGCTAGGCAATGGGGGACAAGTGACTTGCCCAGGGTCACACAGCTGGGAAGTGGCTGAGGCCAGATTTGAACCTAGGACCTCCTAGTCTCTAGGTCTGGCTCTCAATCCACTGAGCTACCCAGCTGCCCCCTCAGTTATTCTTTTTAACTGGTTTTGGAAAAGTTTTTGCATTTGCACTTTGAATTTTTGGATTGTTTATTGCTTTCTTTTATAGTCTACATTTTGCATTTGTATTTTGAATTTTATTACTGGTTTCTTTTTGCAAATGTTTGCATTTTGATTTTTATCTATGTAACTGTTTATTGTAATTCCCTTTCCTTTCTCTCCCTGGTTGAAACCCCTAATGTAAGGTAGTGGTAAGAAGTAGGATATAGATAGAAGAGGTTTGCAGTAAAGGGGGATTTATGTTTTATTGGTGAGCAAATGCCAAATCTTTTTTCCCAAAACTTCTGACTTTGCTCAGAGGGCAGAATGTTAAAGGGGAAACAAAGGGATAGAAATAAATTAAGTATAGTGAGAGGCTGGTTTGCAGGGGTTAGTCTGACCACATGCTAGCAATTCTAAGACAGGAGATTCTAGAGTCTGGAAGGAAGATTTGAAGGAGCACCAACCAACTGAAGCTGCTTCCTATCTTGGAGTTGAGAGGAGAGAGAAGGGAGCCAAGCTCTGCTGATTCTGAATACCAAGTCTACCAGTGAGAGAAGGGAAGCTTTTGGACGTTCATGGGAGTACCTTTCTTCACAAGATGAAAGGCATCTAAGAAAATTTTGTGTAATATCAAAACCTGATAGAGAACCTTGTTGTCAAGAGACAGTAGGTATGTGAGGCCTCAGGCCAACCTCGGACCCTGGCCCAGTTGGGTTTTGAATTCAGCCATCTAGAAGTTCATCCATTTCATCTTGGAGAATTGTTATCTCTTGAGAAACCAACCAGGAAGGATTTTATAGAGTCAGGTAGATGTAGAGAGGGCTTAGGAAATTAGCCAAAGACAGGAAGGGCTTAGGGAGCCTCAAGAAAATGAAAGCTTCCCCATGCAGGGAACTTAGAGGGAGAGGGAAGTGAGAAACCAGAGTGGTCAGGGAAACCTCATTCCTTAATCCTCCCTTCCTACCAATTTTGTTTTATTAATAAAATCTATTGCCATTTATACCAACAACTGCTTGGAGGTCTAGTTTGTGTACTGGCCTCAGTAGGTAAGGCCCATCAGCCTTACTTCACTGAGGGGAACTGAGGTATCCCATACACCTCAGTGTACCCTATTATTTCAATCTACAAGTGGCCTTCTTTCTACACTATGACAGCAACATGGATTCCCTCAAGCTACTATGAAGTCATGTCAAACAGCAATTTATTAAATTAACAAAATATATCGAACCTTTTTTATTTCAAGGTTTGGTTATTATTAGGATGTATTTATTAATCAAATACTCTAGCTGACTCTCAACAATGCAATGATCTGAGATAATCCTGAAAGACCTATGACAAGGAATGCTATCTCCAGATAAAGAACTATTGAAGTCATCTTTCACATTAGTGTATTTATGGTTTTATTTTGTGGTTTTGATTATGTATGGATTTCCTCTTAAAACAATGACCAATATGGAAGTGTATTTTGCATGACAAAAATAAAAATGTTTTAAATGAATTAAAAATATCCTAGCTGAATTATCTAATATATAAATGAATCACCAACTTAAAACATAATAAAACACATACCAAAACTTATAATGAAGATGATATGTTTATTATTTGAAAACTAAAATTATATGTCATGGTTTTGCATTGTTTTAGAAACTCTAGAAAGACTTGCTAAATCTTACAAAGTTTGGACAAGAAACTGAAGATGTGAGTGCAGGAGTTACAGTAAATGCTGCTGATTGAAGCAAGCATTTCAAAGTAGAAAAGAGAAATGGTTAAGAAGACAGTGAAAATATATCTTGTATTACTGGTTCACATTACAAAACATTGGAAAGATGAACTCTTGGCTATAGTTCAGGGATACTCTTAAACTGGGATGGTAAAGGGGGCAGAGTCAAGATGGCTGCCTAGAAGGAGCAGAAGTTCAGACCTCTGAATACCCGTCGGAACCGATCACAAACTGAATGCTCCCAGGGGACTGAAAATCAAACTTAACAACAATACAGAGCCAAGGAACCCTCCTGCTGGACTTAATTCAAAAGATACACCCCTCGAAAACCCGGAATCCAAGAACACTCGGGTTTAAGGGGAAGACAGAGGGAAGGTCCCAGGACCCATCCCCCCTCCCACCCAGAGCGCTGAGTTTCCAGTGGCAGCGGGAACTTCAGGGCAGGCAAAGGTGCTGGTCTGAAGGTCATACCTTGTGAGCAGGGCTGTGCCAAGTTCAGAGCATCCAACCCAAACGGCGGGGAAGGAGCTAGAGAGGGAGCATAGACCTGGCAGCCTGACCAGAAATGTGGAGAAACTCCATATTTGCTCCAGCCTTCCATGAAGTTTTGGACTCAAAGCACACCCAGCCCAACTAAGCTGAACTTAATCCTATAAAAAGTTTCCAGAACTCAGGGAAGCCCAGGCTCCACACCCATCCTCATTGACTGCTGGACTTAAATCCAATCAAAAACCTCTAGAAGACAGGGAAGCTCAAACCCCAACAACCCCCCACCAGAGACTACACCAAGAGATCTCCTGGTAAAGCACCAAGAGGGGAGACTGACAGAAGCCTCCAAAACCAAAAAACAATGAGTGGAGAAAGAACACAGACAAATACGGGGAGTAAAGAAGGGGGGAATTTGAGCAAACAACAGAAAAAGAATAAAGAAACCACAATAGACTAAATCAAACTAAAAAGTTTTTGTACAAACAAAACTAATGTAACTAAAATTAGAAGGGAAGCAATAAACTAGGAAACAATCTTCATAAAAACCTCTGACAAAGGTTTAATTACTCAAATTTACAAAGAGCTAAATCAATTGTACAAAAAATCAAGCCACTCTCCAATTGATAAATGGGCAAGGGACATAAACAGGCAATTTTCAGATAAAGAAATCAAAACTATTAATAAGCACATGAAAAAGTGTTCTAAATCTCTTATAATCAGAGAGATGCAAATCAAAACAACTCTGAGGTATCACCTCACACATAGCAGATTGGCTAACATGACAGCAAAGGAAAGTAATGAATGCTGGAAGGGATGTGGCAAAGTAGGGAGATTAATTCATTGCTGGTGGGGTTGTGAATTGATCCAACCATTCTGGAGGGCAATTTGGAACTATGTCCAAAGGGCGATAAAAGACTATCTTCCCTTTGATCCAGCCATAGCACTGCTGGGTTTGTACCCCAAAAGAGATAATAAGGAAAAAGACTTGTACAAGAACATTCATAGCTGCACTCTTTGTGGTGGCCAAAAATTGGAAAATGAGGGGATGCTCTTCAATTGGAGAATGGCTGAACAAATTGTGGTATATGTTGATGATGGAATACTATTGTGCTAAAAGGAATAATAAAGTGGAGGAATTCCATGGAGACTGGAACAACCTCCAGGAAGTGATGCAGAGTGAGAGGAGCAGAACCAGGAAAACATTGTACAGAGACTGATACACTGTGGTACAATCGAACGTAATGGACTTCTCCATTAGTGTCAATGCAATGTCCCTGAACAATCTGCAGGGAACTAGGAGAAAAAACACTATCCACAAGCAGAGGACAAACTGTGGGAATAAAAACTCCGAGGAAAAGCAACTGTATGACTACAGGGGATGAGAGGATATGATTGAGGAAAGACAAAATGAACACCCTAATACAAATACCAACATCAAGGAAATGGGTTCGAATCAAGAACACATGTGATACCCAGTGGAATTGCTCGTCGGCTATGGGAGAGGTGGGGGAGTGGGGGGAGAAAAAGAAAATGATCTTTGACTCCAATGAATAATGTTTGGAAATGACCAAATAAAATAATGTTTAAAAAAAAAATCATTGGTCTACCAGAAGACCATGACAAAAGAAAAAGCCTGGACATAATACTACAGGAAATTATCCAGGAAAATTGTCCCAATATCCTAGAACAAGAGGGTAAAGTGGAGATTGAAAGAATCCATAGATAACCTCCTGTACTTAATCCCCAACTGACAACACCCAGGAACGTTATAGCCAAATTCAAAAACTATCAGACCAAAGAAAAGATATTACATACTGCCAAGAAGAAGCCATTCAGATACCATGGAAACACAGTGAGGATAACACAGGATCTGGCTGCATCCACACTGAAGGACCGAAAGGCATGGAATATGATATTCCGGAAAGCAAGGAAACTAGGACTACAACCAAGAATCAAATACCCATCAAAACTGACTATATTCTTACAGGACAATGTATGATCATTCAACACAATAGAAGAATTCCAAGCATTCGTAATGAAAAGACCAGACCTGAACAGAAAATTTGATGTCCAAACACAGAACTCAAGAGAATCATCAAAAGGTAATTAAAAAAGAGGGGAAAAAGAAAAACAAATCAAAACAACAAAAAAAATTTTAAGAGGCTCAATAAGTTGAAATGTATGTATCCCTATAAGAAAAGAGATCATTGGTAACTCTTAAAAACTATTGTTATTACCTGGGCAGCAAAAAGAAGTACACTTAGAGAGAACAGTGACAAACTGTATAGGATGAAAGGACAAGACATGAATAGGTATATAGATATGTGCATGCATAAATACATATACGTGTGTGTGTATATATATATATATATATATATATACACACACAACCAGAGCAAAAAAAAAAAGAGGTTAATACTAAAAGCAATGGTCAAAGAAACAAATGGGGGTAAATTTATATGTCACAAAGAAACTCATGGTGGGGGGGGCACGGGGGAGGGGAGAATATCGATACAATGGAAGGGTAAAGAGGTTGGAGATAGGAAATACTCAACTCTTACGTGCTTTGAAACTGACCCAAAGAGGGGAGAACAATCCAATCCATTGGGGCAGAGAATAGATTTGAGCCCTATAGGGGAGTAGAAGGGTAAAAAAACAGTCTGGTGGGGAGGGAAGCAGTACATGGGAGGGAGAGGGTGGGGGGTGAATTTTAAAAAGACTACAGGGGAAAATAATGGGGGGGAATAAGAAAGGAGGGGGTAGAAAGGGAAGTAAAATAAGGGTAGGAAGGAGAGGGGCTGATTATAAACAAACATTGGTATAGAAGGAAATAATGAAAGAAGAAAAGGTAAGACCAGGAGAAGAAATCAAAATGCTGGGAAATACACAACTAGTAATCATAACTCTGAATGTGAATGGAATGAGCTCACCTTTAAAATGTAAGCGAATAGCAGAGTGGATTAGAATCCAAAACCCTACCATATGCTGTCTGCAAGAAACACACATGTGGAAGGTAGATACACATAGGGTGAATGTAAGAGAATGGAGCCAAATCTATTGGGCATCAACTGATAAAAAGAAGGCAGGAGTCACAATCATGTTATCTGACAAAGCCAAAGTAAAAATAAATATAGTTAAAAGAGATAGGGAAGGTAATTACATCCTGATAAAAGGAAGTATAGACAACGAGGAAATATCTGAACTCAATATGTATGCACCAAATGGCATAGCATCCAAATTTCCAAAGGAGAAACTAGAGGAGCTCAAGGATGAAATATATAAAAAAACTATACTAGTGGGTGATCTGAACCTTCCTCTATCCGAACTAGGTAAATCAAAACAAAAAATAAATAAGAAAGAGGTGAGAGAAGCAAATTAAATCTTAGAAAAATTAGAGTTAGACATGTGGAGAAAAAAAATAGGGACAAAAAGGAATACACCTTTTCAGCAGCACATGATACATTCACAAAAACTGACCATGTATTAGGGAACAAAAACATTGCAAACAAGTGCAAAAGGGAAGAAATAATAAATGCAACCTTCTCAGACCACAGTGCAATGAAAATAATAATTAGTAAGGGTACATGGAGAGATAAATCAAAAATTATTTGGAAATTAAACAATATGATTCTCCAAAACCAACTAGTTAAAGAACAAATCATAGAAACGATTAATAACTTCATTGAAGAAAATGACAATGGTGAGACATTCTTTCAAAACCTATGGGATGCAGCCAAAGCAGTACTCAGGGGGAAATTTATATCCTTGAGTTCATATATAAACAAATTAAGAGGGGCAGAGGTCAATGAATTGGGCATGCGAATTAAAAAACTAGAAAGTGAACAAATTGAAAATCCTCAGATGAAGACTAGAGATCCTAAAAATCAAAGGAGAAATCAATAAAATTGAAAGTCAAAGAACTATTGATTTAATAAATAAGACTAAAAGCTGGTACTTTGAAAAAACAAATAAAATAGATAAAGTACTAGTCAGTCTAATTTAAAAAAGGAAAGAAAAAAACCAAATTGACAGTATCAAGGAGACCTCATGTAACAGTCCACACCTGTGTATGCACACGGGAAATAAGTTATCTGTAAGGATTGTCTTAGGAAAGCCCATGCTCAGTCTTGCGCATGACAAGAAAGGCATTGACCTTTGATCCCAGCATCTCTAAGATTTAGGTGCGAACTCAGGTTTCTTTGTGCTCATCTGGCTGAGACAAACCGCGCCTCTGTCGTGTCGTAATTTTACAATTGAACCAATGGCAATCTACTGGGTATTCATTAATATGTATTATGTATATTTGCATCTCAATGCCAATAAATATGAGCGACCACAGAAAGCCAGCCCTTACCTTATCACCTTTAACCTGTCTCGGTCTTTCCTGGAGCTTGACCTCTGGCCAAGCTCAGCTTTAACTTCCTCTCTCTCTATCTCTCTCTCTCTCTCTGAAAGACCTTTCCTTCTTAATCTCGTATCCTCAAGCCGGACTGGACCATACTTACAGCCTTGGCTTTAAGGGACCATGGCTTTTCTCTCAGCTAATCTCCATGCTCATTGTTTACTCCCGTATGTTGATTTAAAGTTACTTAACTGTTTCATGTCCTTGTGAAAGTTAAGTAGCTGAGCTTGATCTGTGGAGCTCGATTATTTTAAATATTGTGTGGGCGTCTGCCTTCTTCTTATCCATCTCCTTGGCTCCAGCCCTTCCCCTGAGGCCAACCTTCTATCTTTCCGTTCGTAGGAGGGCTGCGGGCTATCCCCCCCACACCTCACCTCCAATGAAGATGAAATTAAGGCAATCATTAAAAACTACTATGCCCAATTATATGGCAACAAATATGGCAATCTAGGTGATATGGATGAATACTTACAAATATATAAATTGCCTAGCCTAAAAGAAGAAGAAATAAATTACCTAAACCACCCCATATCAGAAAAAAAATATTGAACAAGCCATCAAAGAACTCCCTAAGAAAAAATCCCCAAGTCCAGATGGATTCACAAATGAATTCTATCAAACATTCAAAGAACAACTAATCCCAATATTATACAAACTATTTGAGAGAATAAGCCAAGAAGGGGTTCTACCAAATTCTTTTTACCACATAAACATGGTACTGATCCCAAAGCCAGGCAGGTTAAAAACTGAGAAAGAAAACTATAGGCCAATCTCCATTATGAATACAGATGCAAAAATCTTAAATAGGATACTAGCAAAAAAACTCCAGCAAGTCATCACAAGGGTTATCCACTATAATCAGGTAGGATTCATACCAGGAATGCAAGGATGGTTCAATATTAGGAAAACCATCCACATAATTGACCATATTAACAAGCAAACTGTGAACCTTAAAAATTCTCAGACCCTATTTCATAAGGTTGGATTGTGAACCTTAAAAATTCCCAGACCCTACTTCGTAAGGTTTGGTTTAGACCATTCCCCATTTTAAACAATGAAGGAACTTAGATCAGGAATGTGAAGACCTCTACTCCACTCCTACTTAAGCCTGCTTTAGGGGAAGAAACTCCTTGCTGAACAATGAAAGATACTTAAACCCATACTTATAGTAAGACAAAAGTTCTTAAGCTGTGCCTATTTGTAGATCTAATACAAAAGGGTGCTAAGTACTTATAAAGGTCAGGCAATTTGTGAATTTACAAGGAGCAAAGAGGTGAGAAACTTACTCAAGAGGTTTTCTGGTGTGAACTTAATCAAAAATTTAAGCCTTCTTAGGTGTGAACTAAGAATGGTCTGTCCTTTGAAAAACATCTACTGTGATTGGTAGATATAAGAACTTAGGGGAGGTGACATAGGAGAAAATTCCCTTTAAATAGGAGCTCAGATTCATTCAGAGGGACATTCAGATTCAGGATTGAATTGGTGGAGTCAGCTGAGATGGAGCTGGCCTGGTGTCTCTGAACACTAGAATCCTTGCTTGGGCAGATTTTGTGGTGAGTGATTAAAGACTGACTGATCTCTCTCTTAAGACTCAGGTCTAGGCCATGTTGGCTAAGGCCCTTCATACTTATTCCTCTCTTTTTCTCTCTCTTTTTCTTTAATTCCTCATTTGTATTAATTAAAATCTCTATAAAACCCAGCTGACTTGGGTATATTTAATAATTGGGAATTTTTCCCTGGCGACCACCTTATATTTGATTTAAAAACAAGACACTGTCTTGAAACCATATTTTCTGCGGTCACAATTTAAACCATCCCACTTGTATCTGCCACAGTTTATGTCTTCCACTATTTTAATCATTACAAAACTGACAAAAATCACATGATTATCTCAATAGATGCAGAAAAAGCCTTTGATAAAATACAATACCCATTCCTATTGAAAACACTAGAAAGTATAAGAATAGAAGGGCCTTTCCTAAAAATAATAAACAGTATCTATCTAAAACCATCAGCAAACATCATCTGCAATGGAGATAAACTCAAAGCCTTCCCAATAAGATCAGGAGTAAAACAAGGATGCCCATTATCACCTTTATTATTTAATACTGTACTAGAAACACTAGCAGTAGCAATCCAAGAAGAAAAAGAAATTGAAGGTATTAAAATTGGCAATGAGGAGACCAAGCTGTCACTCTGTGCAGATGATATGATGATTTACTTAAAGAATCCTAGAGAATCAACCAAAAAGCTAGTCGAAATAATCAACAACTTTAGCAAAGTTGCAGGATACAAAATAAACCTGCATAAGTCATCAGCATTTCTATATATCTCCAATCCAGTTCAGCAGCAAGAATTAGAAAGAGAAATTCCATTCAAAGTCACCCGGGACAATATAAAATACTTCGGAATCTATCTGCCGAGACAAACACAGGAACTATATGAACACAATTACAAAACACTCTCCACACAATTAAAACTAGATCTAAACAATTGGAGAAATATTGATTGCTCATGGGTGGGATGAGCTAACATAATAACAATGACAATCCTGCCCAAATTGACATAAAACATAATAAAAAACATAATAAAAATACATAAAACATAATAAAAATGACAAATCCTGCCCTAAAATCCAACTATATTACCCTGAGTACTACATGATGCTGCACGGGGCTCTATAACCCATATCAAACTTTAAGAACTGATCTCTTTCTTTTGATGGTCCTATCAATTTATTATGGCACTTGACAAGAATTTTCTACTTAAAATTTCTAGTTCTTAGATTCAAATGTGTAAAGGGAACCCCCTCCCCCAGGATCTTCTGATCTGCATCCCTTTGTGGTCACCAACTGTTAAATTTAAAAACTCCTGGTTCTTAGTTTCCATAGAGTTTATTAATATTTACTTGAAATAGAGAAAGTAGATATAGAGAAATTAAAGCCTATTTCCAATTTAATTCTAACCACATGTCTCTCCACATGGTTATCTCTCTGGTACTTCTTAGAATCTGCATTAATTGTTATAATACTCTTTATAACAAGCTTTTACCTAGTGAAAAAATTATGTACGCTCACACCATGGATCATGGCCAAGTTAGAAAGGAAATAGAACTTGTTTTTGAGTGAAAAATCTTTGTGTTGTATTATCACATGGAATGTGAACTATGAATTCCTGGGTTTTTTTAATTATTATTGTTTTTCTTTATATTTGCAATAGGATATTTGATTTTTCTCTTTCTTATTTTTGTATCTGAGTATATGAAATCAGGATTGTTTTTGATTATGAAGGATAAGTTATAATATCTATTAGCTCTAATACCAATACTGTAAGAATGGATACTTCAATCCCCAGAAATCCTTGGTACTTCCCAGAATCCCCTATAATATCACCTGAGTGGGAGAACACAATTTTTATTTAAAGGGCTCTCTGCCACCCAAGAGCCTCTCTTCTTCCACTTCTAAGCACATGTGTCTCTCTACCTGGCAAGCAAGATGTAGAGTAAGTGGCTGTGAATGGGCTATTCAGCCCTAGGCACGTGCTTTTCTTATTTTGTATTTTCTTATTTCCTTGATTTCTAATAATCTTAATAAACCTCATAAAATATAATACTTTTAGTAGAAAAACTAATTTAACTGTTACAATACATACCCAAAAGCTTTAAAATATGGAAACCTGTCATTGTTAAGCGTTATAGGACTTTAACTAATAATTGTGTCTGAGTTCAGAAGAAGAGATCACATAAGAGCCACTACACAGTGCCAAGAATCACACAGTCAAGGAGACCAACAATCCCTCTGGGATTGATGAGGATCTGCACCAAGACAGAGGACTTGTTTTGAGGTTCAAGGAAGCAGCTGTTTGACAACTTTTAGACACTGGACTTCCCCGTGTCAGATTCCTAACAAGTACCTAAGTTTGGCTTTCATTTTGGTTCCCCATTCCCTGAGACTGAAGATAAAAATCAGACCAAAGAATCATACTTCTCTTTTACCTCCGACTCTAGTCCCCTTCTCTTTTGTAGTATGGCAGTTTTCTATAGTCCTGGCTGCTGACGGGTAAGTGCAACATTGCTGCAATTGTCCTGCAGACTTGTAGGACATAAATCACTTTAATTGGGCCTTGCTGGTGATTCAAGGATCTGTTATGGTTTTCTTTTTTACTCATAATTTTATACACATAAAATTATATTTTTTTTCCAGAATTTTATTTTTTTTCTATTGTTTTTTTTTGGGGGGGGGGGTTGGCTTTCTTTTAAAAATTGATTCATATACCTCATAACTCAGTCACATATTCCAGAGTGATTCTAATGTTGGTCAACACCCTCCTCAGGGGGGATTGTATAATTATCCTAAAATACAAGTATTAAGATCTTTTAAAGCAATTTTAGGAAAAGAAAATCACCAACACCCTGCATCAGGAAAGAGGATCTTCTAGAGAAGGTGCCTTAAGGATGCCTACAGAAACAACAGACTACATCAAAAGATCCAGAGTAAACTTTGGGATATAATGAACTGTAGTGAAAATTTCACCTTTGAAGATTGTTATAATATTAAAATGTGGCTGCCAAGGAATTTACTTATGAAATTCCTAAATGAAACACTCAAGTCAGAATGGAATTTATGGTAGTTTAATCACAATGGGAGTAAGAGAAGGGAGAGAGAGAGAGAAGTAGAGATGAGAAAAGGGAAAGGGTTTACTCAATCTCTGGCAAGGGAGCCAGAGGGAGTTAGGCCCAAAAGGGCCAAGGTAGAGAAGGAAACAGTTCTTGACTCACGTGACTGATCTGAAGGGAAGCTGTCTGCGGGCCTCCACCTTGCTCAAGCTTCTAGCAAGAACTGGCCTCTAGCCCTGTCCACAGGAAGTGAGCGAATTCCAGAGGCTATTCCCTACCTCACTTCCTGTGCCTCACAAGTGCCAATGGTGGCTCAAGCTTGGCTTAGGACAGCCCAGGTGGGCAGTTAGTTATTTCTGATTTGTCATTGACTAGCACATGCCCGTGTAGTGTGGGTGTGCACAATTTTGGGTGCTAGACCAAGCAAGATGGAGATTTTAAAATTCACAGAACTAAACTGAAGGGGGGGTTGAACATATCATTTCTACTGAGTATAAACTCTTACACCAAAGGGGAGTGCCCCCAATTGGCTTTGTGTCAATCTAGCAATCATTTTTTGTTTTCGTTCTCTTTTCCTTCCCTCTTATCCCCAAATTGTTGTAATTCCCTCTAGGTGAAGTACAATGTTTTACACACCTCTAGCAAAAGAAGCTTTAGAGGTATAAGCTTGTAACATGAAATGATTCATTGAGGAGAATAGGCATGTTAATCTCCCAAGACCACAAGTAGGGAGATTTTAACATGCTTGCCTCCCAAAAGGATCACAGGAGGGATTGTGTAAAGGGAACCCCCCTTCCCCAGGGTCATTCAACCTGCATCCCTGTGCTGCATGACTGAACATCACGTGAAAGCTCCAAACACAGGTTACAGGTGGAGAATCCTAGGGACAAGACCTGGAACTAAAGTTACAAGTCAGGACAAAAGAAAGGATAAAAGAGGAAGTACGAGGGGGTGTGATCTCTCTATTTCCTTGGACGGTGGCGGTGGAAGACCGTGGCTGAGAAAGATAGCCATGTGGAGAGACACATGGTTAGAATTAGACTAGAAACAGGCTTTAATCTCTATATATCTGCTTTCTCTATTTCAAGTAAATATTAATAAACTCTATGGAAACTAAGAACCAGGAGTTTTTCATTTAATTTTAACACAGAATAGTGAAAATATGCCTAGAAGCAAGAGGAAAATACTTTAGGTGATTGAATTGGGAGGACAGATCTCTAATGAAAATCATTTGGCAGTATGGGAGGGGCTAGAATGAGTTAAGATTTAATGCAAGTAAATCAATTAGGATTCTAGGTAAGAAGTGATGGGACCCTGAAACTAATGAAATACCAATATAAATAGAGAAGATGAGAGAAATGTTAAGGAGGCAGGAGTGTCATGATCTGGGCAATAACTGTGTAAATAGTGGGGTCAGAAAGGAAGAGGAGTGAGGTGTAGTTCAGGATAATGCAGAGGTTACAAACTTGGGAGATCTACAATATCCTCCCCTCAAAGAACCCTAAAATGAAAAACTACCACCGACATTATATCTGAATCCATAATTTCCAAGTTAAAGAAATTCAAATATCAAGAAGCTACAATCAGAATTATCCAAGATCTAGGAACTATCACTATGAAAGAGTCGAGGTTAGAATATGATATTCTATAAGGCAAAAGATATTACAATAAAGAAAAACCTACCCAGGAAAATCAAATATAATCCCTGGGGGGGAGGGAGGGAGTTTGAACCTTCAAATTAAGCATTTCAAAGCAATACTGATAGAAAGATCAAAGCTGCATAGAAACTCAGAATGCAAACACAGATATTAAGAGAAACCCATAAAGGTAAAAATGAACAAACAATGATAAGAGACAAAACAAGGATAACCTATTTAAACATTATATGAATAAATGAAATAACTTTCTGCCTTCTGATCTCCCTTTGTATTTTCTATTTCTTGTTCTGTTAACTGGATATTCAAAATAATTTTGTAAATATCCATCCATTTTATTTAAATTGTCAGTTTTATTGGCATATAGTTGGACAAAATAATTTCTATTTCCTTTATTCTTTATTTGTTGTAAATTCTTTTGATTTTTAATCATGTTAATTTGATTTTTCTTTTAGTCTAATTAGTTAATGGTTTATATGCTTTATTGTTTTGTTAAAAAATATTCCTAGCTTTAATAATTAATTTAATGGTATTTTTTAACTTTCAAATTTTATTCATCTTCTTTTAATCTTAAGAATTTCCATTCTGAATATGGAAATAGGTATAAATGATAACATTTGTATAACCCAGTGGAAGTGCTTATTGGGCCCATGAGGGGAGAGGGGAGAGGGAAGGGAAAGAAAATGAAATATGGAAACATGGAAAAATATTTTAAAAATTAAAAAACAATAAAAATAATTTCCATTCTGATATTTAATTTATTTTCTATAATTTTTGTTTGTTTTGTTGCTATATGACCAGTTCATCAATTGATTGCTTCTCTCGATAACTGTGTTGAAATAAAATTTTTCCTAAGGACTGATTTGGGAGCTTCCCATAAGCTTTACTATTTAATCTCAATTTTTTAATTTTCTTTTGATAAAATTATGAATTGTTTCTATGATTTGTTCTTTGACTCATTCATTTGTTAAAGTTATTTAGTCTCAAGTTCATTTTGCATTCCTTAAAGGCCGTTTACTGAACATAAATTTTATTGTTTTACGCTCAACAGAAGTCATGTTTACTATTTCTGCTTTCTGAAAGATTTCTAGAAAATGCATTAAAACATGGATAATTTTGCTAAGGTACCAAATACAGCTGAGAGGTACATATATATACACATATTCCTTTTAACTGCTATTCAGTAGTTGCTAGAGAACTTTTCTAAGATTCTTTCCAGGTCATTCACTTCTTTCCTGCTTATTTTTTGGTTATTTATCAAAGTACATTGAGGTCCCCAATTATTATGGTTTTACTGTCTATTTCTTCCTGTAATTTGTTTAGCTTTTCCTTTAAGTATTTAGATGACATATGTACTCAATGGCATTGCATATCTAATTGAGTTCATAAGTATTGCTATTAATTCAATGTCAATAGTATCCTTCAGCAAAACATAATTTCCCTGTTTGTCTCTTTTAATCAAATATAAATTTGCTTTTGCTTTGTCATGGGTAATAATTGCTACTTTTAAAATTTCAGCTAAAGTATAATAGATTTTGCTCACCTCTTTATTTTAACTCACTGCATCTTTATATTTCAAGAGTAAAATCTCTTCTGAACAGGAAGCAGAATGTGCCAGCCAAATCAAACCACCATCATCATCATCATCATCATCATCATCATCATCATCATCATCATCATCACCACCACCACCACTACGACTACCATCTCCAATGAGACCCCAATGGAGACAGGCCAGAACCCTAAACCCAAAAGCACTGAGAACAGCAGATCCCCTAAACCACTAGACTTCTTTCCAGGCCAACTCTCACAGACAAAGAGAAAGGGTCAACCACTCCCACCAACTACCAACCAAACACCACACAATGAGCAGTAAAGGCTGCCTAGATGATACAGCAACATATCCTGGGATAGAAACAAGATACAGCATTTTTGCCAGAGAAGTCAAACTACCATTATTACCTTAGCTACCATCTCCCCTCAGACCCTGATGAGGAAAACCCCTTATATTCTAAGACTCCAGGCCATCATTTTAGGATGAGAGGCACATTAACTACACTATTGGTAGAGCTGTGAATCATTATAATCATTCTGGAAAGTGATCCAGAAATCTGCAAATAAACTTACTAAAATGTTCATACTTTTTGATCCAGAAATTCTGCTCTTAGGCTTCTACATCAAATTGCCACTGACAAGAAAGTTATCATACTCACCAAGTATTTATGTACTTTTTTGTACTAGCAAAGTAGATGTCCATCAATCAGAGAATGACTAAACATAGCACATGAATGGAATGGAATATTATTGTGCTATAAGAAATGATAGATATGATAAAAGACAAATATAGAAAGATCTATGTAAATTGATGCAAGGTGAAAAGAGCAAAGCCAAAGAGATGTACAAATGGCTCAAAGTAAAGTGAAGTGAATTCCAGATTCCAACATACACTTAGGTTTAGGGCAAAGACAGTCATGCTAAGAGCACTGGGAGCTATGTTACTTTTTTTATTTTAATGTTTTGCTATGTTTAAATTTATTATATAATGCTCAAGAGAAAATGTGGTTCCAAAGTTTTGTTTTTTTATGATTTTTAATTGGCAATGTCTGTGATACGAGGAGTTTGATCAGGTTTTCTATGGGGGTCTGTTGAGCCAAATGTCATTTACATCATCACTGATATGACTTTGAGCAAGTCAGCTTTTGAAAGCCGCAAGATCCATTTAGAAAACTGAGATATCAATATTTGCACTACCTATTTCATAATTTTGTTGAGAAGACAGTACTTCATAAATTTAAACATGCCATATAAATGTCATTATCATTAGAAGGTGATGTACTCAAGAGTTCCAAATGCCAATGTTAAAAATAAATTTCTGCAACATAATCTTTTTCACATAAACTGAGGACAGCCTTTATTATGGACATCAAAAATTGACATTTAACTGGGCAAGTCTAACTCCATTTGCCTAGCCCTTGCCATGTTTCTAAGAACTGACACTAAGAGAATAGGTAAGAAAAGTACAAAACTTATAGTACAAAAAATATTTATATAAATAAATATTTATTTATACTTTTAGATACTCTTAAAATCAATAAAATATGCTATAATAAAAGAATGACATTAATAGATTAACTATATTCTCACTACTATTTCTTACCTTTAAACCTTCAGCTGGAAGTCTGTAACCAAATCTTGCTGGAAGGTCATCAAATGTCTGTGATACATTTTCAAAATTATACTAAATAGAAAATTAAAATGGTTAAGTTAGATTTGTGCTATGCAATACAATGAAAACAATGAATTTATAATTACATTCAATTGATTCTTTCACTACCTCAACTATGCCATACATGTATAAATAATTCTTATAATTGCTTGTCTACAAATATAATTTTCACATAAAATATAGCAAGAAATATCTCTAACACCTATTCTATATCAACACCAATACATCAGTCCATTTCGGTGGTAAACATTCTCCCATCACCAATGCAGATCACATCCTCTACCATCTTAGATCATATTCATGAATTTTTTGTGGACAAAAAATTCACCACATTGCAACCAATCTAGTAATGAGCTTCCCCAAACTTAACTAGGCAAATTTAACTCAGAGACATAAGAGATCCATCTATGAAGTCTTAGCAACCTAATAGGACATTCTAGAACTTACATGCCACTAAAAGGCACAAGAGGACCTCAGGGAGAATTTCTATATAAAATTGATAAACTATTTCTATCAGCTTAAAATTTAGCAAAATTTTCACTAAATTTTAAATGATTTTCTACTCACACATACACACACACACAAAGCATGTACCCTTTTATACAGGATTTCAAATTGTACAGTTTCTTCTCATACAATTAATATTAACATACAGGCAATTTTTATAAACTAATTTACATGTGGATTTACTAATTTACACAGAATTTACTCTGAAGAAAACACTGGTTTAATTTTCTTCATTTTGTAAAGATTACTAGAAACCAATTTTTAAGCATTTCTATCCCCAATCAATACTCTTGTAGCTGTACTTCCTGATGAAATGGATCTCAAATACACCTTTAAACACAAAAATTTTCCTTCATGTCCATTTTTAAACTTCTCTAAAGCTCAATAAGAAAAAATGAAACTCTCTAGGTAAAAACCTGAAAAGTATACATATATATGTACAGATATATATATATATATATATATGCTCAAATAAGGTGTAATATTTTGGAGGCAGTATTCAACAAGTCACTCAAAATCTATGACAGGTCTTTCATGCTAGAACAGAAGAGTAGAAATGTAAATATCATTTCTTTCATAATCCTGTCTTTAATTTGCTTTATGACCTTGGGCAAGTCATTTAACTTACTTAAGCCTTAGTTTCTTTATCTGATAAATTAAGAGTTGGACTAAAGACTCTTTTTTTTTTTTAACCCTTACCTTCTGTCTTAGAATTGATAAGAAATATCACTTCCAAAGCATTAGAGTGGTAAAGGTTAGGTAATGGAGGTTAAGAGACTTTGCCCAGAGTCCCACAGCTAGGAAGTGTCTGAAACTACATTTGAATCCAAGACTTCTCATCCTTTGGTTCTCTATCCAATGAGCCACCTAGATGCCTTCTACAGAATCTTTATGGCCCCTTCTGGCTGTGAATTTCTTTGACTCTGCAGTTTTTAGGATTCTTACCTGAAGAATGATCTAATGTTTCAAACAAGGAAAGGAGAGAGGAAATTACTTTTTTTTAAAGGAAAAAAATCCATGCTAACAAGGAGTTAAATATATAGACTACATGTGATTTGTACAAATGGATCATGGAATATGGAACTAGAAAAGACCTTAGAGATCTGCCTAGTCCAGGCCTTTTGTTTACAAATAAGGAAATTGAGGCCCAAAGATGCTGAATAGCTTCTAATGTTTATACTGTTAGCTTATCTCATAAAAAATTAATGAGTCATATTCAATGTTATAATCTCTATGACTAGAATGCCTCACTCAGCTGAAATAGCATTCTTTTAGTTTTAGTCTACTAGTTAGTAATTATTACAGGGCAAGAAGAGTACAACTTTGGGCCCTTATGCCTGCAAAGGGTGCAGTCAATCACCTAAATAAAAAACATTTGGAAACTAATTTAATATAAAGATAAAGAAGATCAAGGATCTGTTAATACCAAAATTTCAAGATTAGGTGACTGAAAGAATGCTGATTCCTTTGACAGAAATCAAGATGTGTGAAAAATGGAGTTCAGCAATGAGCAGGAGGGGCTAACAATAGCTTCAGAGGATGGCAAGGTCAAATGAAGGAGATTTGAGGATAAGGTAGTCCTGGACATTTGTAGGGAGCTAAGAAGAAATTAGTCATAGAAAGAGGAAGTAAGATTATCAGAGGACCAAGAAAACAAAGCAAAATCCTTGAAGTGGAGTCAACCAAAATGTACTGTGTACATACTATATGCTAGATTTGGGAATACAAAGAATATAAAGCAGACAGACCCTGCCCTTGAGGAACTTACATTTTAGTGGACAAACAATAGTGAAGAGCTGGGGACATTGGTACTATTGGAAACAGCACATTTCACAAAATCATAGAACCAGAAGGGACTTCCAAAATCATCTGGGAATAGGAGCATAACACCATGGCAATGACATCAATCCTGACAGCCTTGATACAAGGCAACAGACAGTCATAAAGGACCCATAGTCTAGGTTTTATGGAGGAGGGCCCATACTTTCATGCTATATGTAGGCTTCTAGGTAAAAAGTTCCAAAACTCCCATAAGAATAACAGCTTTAGACTAGCACCAGCACATTTTTAAAGCAGTGATGGGCAACCTTTTAAGCTTGGTGTCTCAAAATTTGCCAAAAAAACTGAGCATAACTCAGGTGATGTGTCACTTTGAGAGAAAAAAATGTCCTTCTCAGCATGTGACCTCATACTTCTTTGTATGTGGCCACATGTCATTGAAAACGGTTATGCATGTCAGTGCTGACATGTCATAGGTTAGCCATCATGGTTTTAAAGGCTGCTCCTATAGTAAAGGAATTCCCCAAGTTCTAGTGTAGCAAGTAATTAACATATGCCAGTAGTTTCAGGTCAAAGGGAACCAACCCATGTATGTTGACAACCACAGAGAATCCTTAGCTTACAGTCACATTCTAAGAAAACTCCAAGTCCTTCAGAGACCTTATTTAGAATATGCGCTTGTATAAATAAGGTCTTCTTGCTAGCCCTAAAGGTTCCTAGTCATTCTATCATGCTTTAAAGTCTTAGCTCAGATTTGATAAACAGTAATTAATCAATAAAACTAAAATTTATTTGCAAGATTTGAAGTTAGGAAAGTTTAAGTGTGTTTTCAAGTACAAGAAGAAATCTTAAGATTAGTCTAACCACTCTGGAAGCTCTGCTAAGAAAGTGATATAAGGACTATAATCACTGATCAATGCAAGACAAGTATTTCTAAGAAGTCAATAATAAAAAGAAAACTCTCATATAGGTCAAAATATCAATGGCAATATTATTAATAGTAGTAAAACACTAAAAACAAAATGGATTCCTGTTAACTTGGGAACAGCTAAATGAATCATTATACACAAATGTAATCGACTATTGTAGCACTGTAAGAAATAACGAATATAGAAAAAGTATAGTAAGATTTATATGCAAAATGAAGTAAAGACAACCAGCAAAACAATACACATAATGACTACAACAATGTAAGCGGAAATAACAAGAAAACAACTGACACTGAATCACTGTGGAAGTATAATCAGCAAGCTTGGTCTTCAAAAAGATACATGAGACTACATCTTACATCTCCCTTTCTATGCAGAGGTAAGGGCCTGAGTGTGGAACATGGCATATAAAGACTGATATGATTGATGTGCTAGTTAATTTTGCTGAATGTTTTTTTATTCTCTGCTATAAGTGATAGTTCTCTGAGTAGAGGAAGAAGCAATATTATTTCACATAAGTGATTTAGAAACAAAAGCTATCAATAAAAATGTTTTAAAAGAGAAAATCATCTTAAGGTCTAGCAATAGTCCCAATCACTGAAGACTTTCTTCCCAGATCATCTTCATAGTGAGGCAGAGCTGATAAAAAGACTAGAACTCAAAAATACTTGGATAGTCTTAATCATTCTTATTTATATCTGTATCAATATTTTCAGTAAAGATTATGCCTGCCTAAGTCACAAAACATCTGTGGCAAGATATTTTCAAACCATTAGAAAAACCATGAATGCTTAACTACTTATTCTATGGAGTAAGTATAATATAAAAATTAAAACACACACACAACACACATACACAGAGGATTGGCTAATCTGTTTTGTCAAATGGGTTCAGTTGCACTTACCGCTAAAATATCTGCCTCCACAGGTAGCAGGTTAAAGAATGCAAACAGTTGGACAGTCAAAATAGTATATATCTGCGTGGCTGACAACATTAACATCCCTATGGATAACAGCATCTTAACCACCTGAAAAATAATACAAACCAACAATGAGTAGGTCAAAGAAATAGCAATTTTTTGTCAATCTGCCATGAATATATTGGAAAGAAACATTAGCAATCAAATATTTGGTTTTAAAACACTGTTTTATAAGATTACTAGCAAAGGTTCCTTATTCCACTTACTCCTTACAGACCTTTTCTTAAATAAATTCTTAAGCTTTCAAAGTAACCTTATTTATTACAAACATATTATTGATGTTTTAGGTCAAACTCATATTTTTAAAATGAAACTTTTATTATGAATGACTAATAATAACATTCATATGATAAAAAGTTTATAAAACATTTCTATAATAACAACCCTATGAACTAGTATCATTATTTCCACTTTATAGGTGCAATTCAATCTAAGTCAACAAATGTGCAAAGTATATATGCTAAGAACCTAATATACCACTTCCCTCAAAACAAAATAAAAACCCGCCTGCCCCCAAGGAGCTTATAGTCTACTGTGGATATAACATGAAAATACAAAATAATTTCAGGAGAAAAAGAGTATAACTACTTTGGAGGAGGAAGGGATTATGGGGAAAGAAAATAATGAAAGAATTCATAAAAGTAGTGATTCATGAGATAAGCTTTGAAGAAAGTTATTGATTCTAAAATTCAAAAAATGAGGAAGAAGTATATTCAAGCATGATCATTGTTATTTTATAATAGTAACAAAAGAAATCCATGTTTAACTTTTGAGTAGATTATCAACATGGTAAAAAAACAAACACAAAAACCTATGTCTTTGGAATATGAATTTAGCAGCAGGAGGAGAATGGAGCAGTGGGGAAGATTAGAAATAGAGACCAATTATGAGGATACTGTAATAATCCAAGTGATAGATTATGAGGACATGAACTAGAGTCATAAACATGTGAGTAGTAAGGAAGTACTAGGAAAGAACTGACAAAACTCTCCAATAGATCAGATAGTCTAGGGAGGAGTTCAGTGAAGGAAAAAAAGTCAATGACTATAAGGTTGCAAACCCACATGAGAAGAGCAATGGTTACATCAAAATAAATAAGGAATTCTGAGGAAAAATAAAATTAATCCTGTATTTATCATATTGGATTTAAAATACTCAGAACAGCCAGTTGACAGTCAGAAATGTCAGCCAGCAGGTTAATCAGCATTTATTAAGTTCTTATTCTCATCAGCACAAAGGATCACTAAGAGTATAGAATGAGAAAAAAAAGGTGTATTGCCATTTTCTTTTTTGGTTCATTTTTCAGATGAGATACTGAGGCAAATAGAGGTTAAATGACATGCCCAGGGTCACACTACTAGTGCCTGTGGTCAAATTTGAACTCAGGAAAATGAGTCTTGCTTTCTCAAGCTTGGCACTCTACCTAGCTAGGGGAAAAAAGAGAATTAGCCTTCATGAACAAATACACTTAACAGGTGGCAGGTAATGATGATCTAGCAAAAAAAAAATTGAAAAGTAGTAATTAAAACAGGTAGGAAGAGAATGAAATTAAGTTAGAGCAGTATCATAGAAACTAAAGGAAGAAAGCATTTCAAGAAGACAAGCAATCAACAATGTTAAATGCAGCTGAGAGATCAAGCAGTATGAACTATAGGAAAGGCTCTTAAAGGGAAAAGAGGGCCAGACACCAAACTGCTGAAGACTTAAGAAGAAATAATGTGGAAATAATGAGTAGAGAAGATCTTTTTTAGGATTTCAACCATGAAAGGGAGTAAAGATCTGACCATGTCATTCTTTTGCTCTAGAAGCTGGAGTACCATCCTGCCTCTTTTTAGCAGGTAAGCACTTTACAATTTCCACTAAATTGCCAGGCTGATTACACATTATTCCATTTCATACATTCAACATTCTAGCCTACATAATGACATTTCTCATCCCACTTCCATTCCTTTGCAAAGTCCTAAATACTTTTTTCCAGGATCAAAACATTTCTCCATGTTTACCTCTGCCTTGTAGAACACCTACAAAGTCAGTACTTTGACCCAAGGATACCACTAAGTCTATACATCAAAGAAATTTTAGAAATAAAGAACCCATATTTTTAAAAAATTTGTAACAGCCCTTTTTTTGTAGTAGCACCTAGGTGGTTCAGTGGATAGAGTGCCAACCGCAAAAAAAGCAAGACTTCTTTCTGAGTACAAATATGGCCTCCAAAACTTACTAGTTTTGTGACCCTGGACAAGTCATTTGAACCTGTTTGCCTTAGTTCCTCATCTGTACAATGAACTGAAGAAGGAAAGGGTAAACCACCTTCAGTTTTTACCAAAACTCCAAATAAGGTCACAAAGAATAACCACTGAAAAGACTGACTATAAGTCTAAGAAGGTACCCATCAACTGGGGAATAGCTAAACAAGTTCTAAAATATAAATGTAATAGAATAGTATTGTGCTATAAGAAATTATATGGGAGCAGTTTGGGGCATGTAGATGATACCATAGTACAGAGCACTAGCCCTGCTATCAAAAAGACCCGAGTTCCAATTCAGCTTCAGATACTTAGTGGCTATGTAACCCTGAGCAAGTCACTTAACCTATCTGCTCTCAGCACTACAAGGATCTGGGATAAATCTGAAGGACTTATGACAAAGAACACTGTCCACCTCCAGAGAAAGTACTCTTGGGAGTCAGACACAGATCAAAGTTCTATCTTTCATCTTAATTTTATTTGTTTTATTTGGAGATTTTGATTTCATAATCCTACAATGCATTCCAATGTTTAAAACAAACTATTCTACTTCAACATACAAATGATCAATAGTTTATTACATGTAAAAAATATAGTGGTATCTTTCAGAAACTAATGAAATAAGCTTTTTAAAATTATACCTTCAGGTTTACAAACAATTACAAAAAAAGTTGGGCTTGAGAATCCTATTTCTAGCTTCATCAATGACTGAATACATGAATACCAATAACCTCTTTGTTCTTCATTATATTATTCCATATTACTCACCTACCTCTTAATGAAATTCCAAGTCTTTTAATATTTAAAAATTAACAATTTTGGAAGTTTTGTAACAGTTACTGAGAGAATGGGATAGTGAGTTAATAAGGAAAGTGCAGAAGAATCGCCTAGCAGCAATTAAAATTGCCTAGCAATCCTTAAAATTACTTCAGCAGTACTACTAGGGGAAGGGGAAGTAAGGGAGGATGAGAAAGGATAATTAGGAAATGATTGTGCTGAAAAACAGTAATCCTATAAAATATAAAATGTGTATATCTGAATTATATATGCTAAAAACAAGTTACTACTATCAACGATCAGTGTTCAAGACAACATACCTTCAAATTTATATGCTTGTGGTCCTCTATAATAGATACATCAACTTATCATGTTATTTCAGTCCAGGCACTTCCCAGCTAAACCTGAGCAAGTCTCTTTAAATACAACTGCAGCTCTTGCCACTCTTCTCTTAGAACTGATACTAAGACAGAAGGTGCTCTTCCCCAAGAGAGAAAGAAGAGCAAATGACTTTGGAGTTCCCAAGAGTCAAGTTCCAGTCTGAACTCCACTCTGCCCCATAAACTGCTTTATTCTGGAAAACCACTGAAGCAATGGAATCACCACCTAGGAATTACCTTCAACCTCATTCCCACTTATTAGATAGCTCCTCCCAGGGCCTCCATTTAAGTAGGGTATCCAGGCTTCCCTTTCCCTGCTCAGCTTCCTCTTTTAAGGATAGTCTCTTTCCAATAGAATGTAAGCTCCCTGAGGACACAATACCTCACACACACACCATTTTTTAGCTGATATTTATATTACCAGGGTTTCTTAGCACAGCACAGAGCTTAACACCCACAGTAAGGCTTAATAAATATTTGTTGACTGACCAGTGATAGCAAAAGCAACCAAAAAATGACAAGAGCATCAATGAAGCAATGTTTCAAACACACAAAAGAGAACAGAAGGAATTTCCAAAGAAACACCAAGTAGGACAACTATGGGTACTTACTGTTCTGAACTAAGTATAACTCTTAATAAAACGAGCTCTATATTATAATACTGAGTTTCATGGGCAATGTTCTTTGGGTTTTTTTTTTTTTTGGTAAATGAAAAAGCTCACACTTGTTGGTATTTATCAAGTTCAGAATAAAAAAACTTGAAAACTTACAAAATACAGCTACAATGACCTTTTTCTACACTCATTAAACATCTTTTTAATAAGATGTTCTAAAATTTTGTTCACACAGAAGCTAAATGGTAGAATCTATATTCAAACTAAGCCTTTTAAATCTAAATTAAGTCCTCTTTATACTATCACATGTTTTTTACCCATCTCCACATAAAACCTAAAACACTCCTATGAAGATTAGTACTTAATAAATATTTGTTGAATGAAATACTACAACCCTTTTGCATGAACACATACTAGTAAGATCCTAATTACCATATAAGTAAAGATCAACTTCACAGCAATAGGAAAATGTGGCTAAATTTACATATTCAAATGATGATGCTGACCCCTCTTTCTTCCCCTAGTAGAGAATTAGATTTGGATTTTATTTCCAGAAGTAGCAACAGATTTGCACTGATCTGGTAATATTCTTTTCTCCCTCTCCTACTCTCACATCCAGTCTTCCTTATGATTAAATGCACACATTGTCAAATTGGATAGCTAGAATTCCTAGCTTTGAAAAACAGCATAGCTAAATGGTTCATATAAGGAACGTGTGAAGGACACTCCATCTGTATTAAATGACTAGATTATTAAACTTCAATTCCTCTCTCATTAATAGAATACATAAGATATTCAGTAGGATTCTTCAACTTACCTTTCTAACTTTACACATTACTCTTTCATATATGCCTTCAATAATACCAAATTAGCTTTTAGAAGTTCCTTACATACACAATTTTCCCTCTCCTTTGCCACAAACTGCACACTCCACAGATGCACATTAATCAAACCTCCACCTCTTAGAAACCCTTTTTTCCTTCAAATCATCTTTTGCATGAAGAATTTTCCTGACTCTCCCAGCTGCTAGCATCTTCCCCACAAAAATTTACCATGTACATGCTTATTTATAGAAATGTCATCTATTTCAAAGGAATGTAATAAGCTCCTTACAGACAAGGGAGTATTTCATTTCTGTCATTTTAACCCCAATGCCTAATATAGTGCCTGGAACATAGAAGGTCCTTAATAAACATTTTTAATTAATAAGTAATAGCAATTTACTTACCTAAATAATATTTTTGGCCCTCTCACTTAAGAATCCTAACATTTTCCAATTAATACCTTTCTGTAATGCCTCACATCAAAATGCCCTATGATATAACATGGTGATACAATATGAACTGGCTAAGAATATTTGTCCTGAACACATTTTATTTCCTAGTACACAGTATTACTGTCCAATCAATCAATAAAAACTTAGAAAGTACCTACTATGTGCTAGGCACTGTGTTAAGCTTGGAGATACAAAAAATAAAAGCCAGTCCAAGACAGTCCTCACCCTCAAGAAGCTACAATCTAAAATGGAAGATCTTGCCCTCAAGAAGCTCACAATCTAATGGGGAAAGGGCAAAAAATGTATACAGGAGAATTAAGAATAGAGGGAAGGCACTAGAATTATAAGACTTCCTATAAAAGATTAGACTTAAAGGAAGCTAGAGAGGTCAAAAAGCAGAAAGGAGGAAAGAGCATTCTTGGCATAAGAGTTAAACAAGGAGAGTCCCTAGAGTCAAGAGATGGGGTGTCTTGTTTGTAGAACACCTAAGAAGCCAACATAAACTGGTCTGAAGAGTACTTGAAGAGAGGATAGATGTAAGACTTCAGGAGATAGGTTGTATTGTGGATAGAGTGCCAGACTTAAGAGTCAGGAAGACTCATCTTCTGAATTCAAATCTAGCCCCAGGCACTTACTAAATGAGTGATCCTGGGTGGGTCAATTAACCCTGTTTGCCTCGGTTTCATCAGTAAAATGACCTGGAGAAGGAAATGGAAAACCACTCCAATATCTTTGGCAAGAAAACTCCAAATGGGATCACAAAGAGTTACACACAATTGAAATGACTGAATAAGAACACAGCAACAAAGATGAAAGAAGACTAGAGAGGTAGGAGAGAACTATAGGCCCAGAAACAAAGGATTTTTTCATTTAAAGTCACATAAAGCAAACAGAAAATTATTTTACTCTTTTCCTCTTCATTATCTACATAGTAAGCAAAAAAAAGTATGCTCAAACACATATACACTAATTTAATTGTATTATACTGTCACAGGATCACAGATTTAGAGTTGGAAGTGAACTGAAATTTATCCAGTCCAATTTCTTCATTTTTCAATTGAGAAAACTGAGACCCAAAAGCTTGTCCAAGATTACTTTGGTAAGAAACAGCCCTGATTCTTTGCATTCCACCATACTGCTCAAAATGGATGCAAGAAGCAATACCCAAGACATGCCACTAGTTCTGACATCAGCTTCCTGGAATCAACGCCTAAACTACCTTTGATGAGCCCATGTTTACAAAATAAAGGAACGTAAAGAATAGCTTTGGGACAGTCCAAAATGGTTGGGACTTGTTAAAGAGATATTTCTCCCAGAACTCTCAGGGTTTAAACTTCATAAATCATTTATTTAATCCAACACTCTCCTTTTAAAGATAAGGTAAATGAACTGACAGTGTCAAGTGTGGGATCTGAACCCAGGTCACCTGATTCCTAAATCCAACATTCTATCCACTACCCATATTACCCTCAACAAGAGTTGATCAACAGTTTGATTCTGCAATAGTTAGTCTGATTTTACTTAGTCACACAGCTGACCAACTCTACTTGGCTAAAAGGGAAGCAGTCAAAAGTAAGACAGTGCCCCCAAAAGAGGGAATATCTGCCTTTTGAGTTGGAACAACACATTTCACAAAGTCCTTTTGGCTACTGCCAGATCAATCAAGCTTTGCCCTAAAGACAGCCACAGCAATCTAACTGTTCAGTTTCTCCACATCAAAAAAAAAAGGGGGGGGGGGGGAGAAGAACCGACCTCATTATAAAAATTTTAACAACTCACATTTTTATACATGTCTTTGAAGTTCTCAAAGTGATTTCAGACTGTCCTCTCATTGAGTCTTTTACAGAGGAGGAAAACAGGTTGGGAAGGGTGAAGGAGTGAGGCCGCTGGGTTGGGGGAGCCCCATGGATCGAGGAGGCGCCCTTGCATTAAGTCTGGACTCGGAGTCACACCCTCCCGACTTGCTTAGCTAATACCCAAGCCAATACCAATCCTGGCTCTCCCCGAGAACCCCTCCGTTTTCTGGGTCCCCGCTTTCGAGTTACCTCACGACAGAGTCAGGTGAGAGTCACCCAGGAGGACCTGGGCAGCTGCCCAGGGTGCTGAAGCTGAGGATAACCTTCGCCGCGAGAGGGGCTTTCACCTCCTCACTGTAAGCCCATCCCCAAAAAAAGCCAAGGTGAGAGTGTTTGTAGCCCCTCCGCTGCGAGCACCCCTCTAATTCGTCCTCTTCTCCCCGGGAGGGGTGGGGGAATGGGGAGTCAGTGGCCTATAAAATGACCAGGACTGACCCGCCCTTCCACGACCAGACTGGCACGGGTGGATTTCAGAGCCTGGGGTCAATGTCATGTGGATCAGGGGTAGTCTCCCCGGGAGTCCCAGGCCGTTTCAGGTGAGGGGAAGGAGATACAAACAAATTAAAACTTTAAAACGCCCTCTACCCACCCCCCTCAAAAAAAGTGGGGGGGAGGGGAGGAAGCGAGGTTCTGCGTACGGGTCTACGCTAGGATCAATTCCCGCAAAGGCGCCCGCACTCGGCTCCGCCCCAGAGAGTGTGGGGGGAGAAAAGGGAGAAGCCCACGCTCTCAGGACGGACAGACAGACAGACTGACAGACAACGCAGGGCCCCCGCCGAAGCCCGGCCACTCCGCCTCGCACTGCCCGCTCTCACCTGAGAGAGGAGGGGCCGGGAGTAGGCGGTGGACCCTCCCAGCGAAGAACGAATTCGTCCCGAGTCCCTCCTTAGTAGCGGCTAGAAACCCTAAGCGACGTCCATGACCCCGGAGCTCGCTCTGCGGATCCAACGGCGGAGAAACCCGAGAAGAGACGACAACACGGAGGAGAGACGGAAATCCCGCCTTCCGGTAGCTCTCATTGGCGGATCCGCGGGAGAGAGGGAGGAGCTCTTAAAAACGATTGGCCGGTCCTAACTGTCCGTTAAGAAAGCCGCGTTCCAAGCTCGCTTTTCTCCGCCCCATCTTCTCTGTCTCCTCCGCCCCTGTGTTAACTCTGCTGGTGCTGGTGCTGCTGCTGCTGCTCCTCCTGCTCCTCTTCTTCCTCCCTCCCTGTCTCGAGACCACTCTCACGAGTGGACTGGCAGGAAGGAAGAGGGTGGAGGGAATTAGATGGAGGCTCAGGACTGCTGCAGCAAGGCGGTTTAGCGGAGCTGGGAGTAAGCGACCGCCTTCCCCAGAGGGCTCGTAACTCCTAGGCATTGGAATAGCCCCATTTTACAGATGCGGACCCTAGAAGCCTGGAGAAGTTCAGCGTCTTGCTGAACACAGCTAGAGGGGACCGACTTACTTCCCGGTTTTCCTAGGCGTCCGCCCGTCTGCTCCGTCGGCTGCCCCCAGGCACGGGCCGAACTAAATGAGTGGGAAGATTGCTCCCGGCCCTGCAGCTAGGGAGGAGGCTCGCTAGCTGGCTCCAGTGGGACGCGGAATTCTACCCGCCTTGGCTACTGAATACTGAAGCCAAAACGAGCCTTTTGACTGTTACGGGTGGGGATCTGTTTGGTCCTTTGTGCTTCTTCCAAGGCGGAGGCTATATAGAGAGAAGAGACTCCAGACCTCTCTTAGGAAACAAGGAGTCTCGGAATCTCGAAACTGGAAGAGATGATGAAGATCGATGACTCCGACCTCTACCTGGCCCCCAATTTACATCCTACAATCTACAACATACCCTAAAAGCTTTTTTTGGTTTGAAGATTTCCAGTGAGGGGCCACCCATTCTCGAATGAGATATACTTGTAAAACATTTAGCACAGGCCTGGCACTTTGAAAGCGCTAAAAGAAACACATATTCCCTTCACCTTCCCTGAAGCTACCCATTCCACTTTTGCGTAGCTCTCATAAGAGAATCTGTCATGGGGCATTTCTTCCAAATGAAAAGTACTTCAAATTTCGCCCATTGTCCATAGTTCTACTTTCTGGGGCAAATAATAATAATAATCGTTATTTTTCCCCCTGTTCTTTTTTCCTCCAAGCCAAACATTTCCAATTCTTGTACTATATCTTGATAACATATGTTCTCTAGGCTGTTTAACTCCTTGATTCAATGTTTTGGACAGCAAAAAAAAAAAAAAACATTTCAACTTTTTTTTTTTTGCTGTACAAAACATTTCCATTTACTTAGAAGAATGATAGGAACATATACAAAGTTAAATAATAATGCATTAGATAACAGTTCAGTTGTACAATGGAAAACACATCACAAAGCCAGACATGATTAATTGCTGAGTGAATGCTAGAGATCAAAAGTACAAAGAGAAGTCAGAGAAGATAGAGAATTCTTGCCGTGATTTGGTAAAACTTCATGGGAGAGACAGGTTTTGAGAAAAGATTTTGAAAAACAAACCCTCTAGTTATAGATAAAACCTTCCTTAAAAAATGTTCTTTCCAGCTTTCTTCATCACTAAATTAAAATCCCACCACTTCCTGGCTATGTGACCTTGAGCAAGTCACTCAACCCCAAAAGCCTAACCCTTAATGCTATTCTGCCTCAGAAACTATATCAGTCTCAGACCAAAGGCAAGGGTGTTGTTTATTTTTAAGTCACACCTGCAAAAAGCTTTTCCCAGATGCCCCAATACTTAGTGTCTTCTCTCTGAAACTACTCCCAATCTATCTTGCAAATACTTGTTTGCCCATAGTTGTTTGCACGTTGTCTACCCCCATTCAATTGGGAGTTCCTTGAGAGAAGGGCCTTTCTTTTAATCCCCAGGGCTTATCATAGAATTTAACTCACAAGCAGGTACCTAAAGATTGCTTCTTGACTTGACAAGAACTGAACCTATTTCTCTGTGTGATGGTAAGGTGGGATAGAGCTGAGTATGACACTCAATGTCCCACAGCTAAGTGATAGATGAAGAAAGGTGTTCTGATCCCAATATTACTACTTTCCATTAGTAGTAATAGTCTCTCGGTGACTGAGAATGACGATTGTCTTTGTGCATTATCATCAATTGATGTACCCTCATGTGGCTTTGAAGTCCAAAGATTGAGGCGCACAGTTTGTGGCACATGGGGCATGGGACGCCAGTTGTTACAGGAGGTGCGGTTGTGGCCTGGTGTCGGCGTTCACGCACAGCGGCAAGATGTCAACGTCGCTCATCTTCAAAGGTGGTGGCGGCATGGTGAATGGGGGTTCACCAGCTGCTTCTGACAGAGGCAGTGAGGTCTAGTTGCTTTGGTGTCATGCCAGCCCACTTCAAGTTGGACTTTAGCTGATCCTTGAATCTTTTCTTTGGTTGGCCTTGTTTCCTGAGTCCAGCTGACAGTTCACCATAGAAAATCTGTCTTGGTATTTGCTGTGGGTTGTAAAAAATAGACTAGAATACAGGACTACAATCCCCACGAACCTTTGCTCCACTTCCCCAGAATGCCTTGTAATCTCACCTGGGCCGAGATCGAGAAGGTATTTGAGCTGATTCAAAGGCATTTTAGGGGGCTCTCTTGGCTTTTTTGGACTTCCGTTTTGGAGCAGGCGGTCTCTTGAGTGATGTGAGGTTATTTTGTCTAGGCCTCTGGCCTAGGCACATGTTTCTTACTTGTATATTCTTTAATCTTTAACCTTTAATAAACCTCTAAAAAATATAATACTCCTTGCAGAGAGAAACTAATTTCTACCTGCCTCAATCTCCATATTCCCTAAAATTTAATCTTTACAGGGTCCATGCGGATGACGTGTCCAGACCATCATAGCTGGGTTTGGAGGGCCATGACTTCGCTGCTGGTGGAGTTGGCTCTGTCGAGGACTTCCTGATTGGTGATTCGGTCCTGCCATCGGATCCTCATGATTGACTGGAGGGAGCATTGGTGGAATTGCTCCAGCTGTTTCATGTGCTTCCGGTACAGTGTCCATGTCTCACAACCATACAGGAGCGAGCTGAGGACCACTGCGTTGTACACTTTGAGCTTACTCACAGTGCTTACACTTCTGTGTTGGAGGACTTTGGAGAGCATCCGCCTGAGTGCCTGGCTGGCCTTTTGGATCCTGGCATTGATCTCATGGTCTAGGGACCTGTCGTTGGCGATGGTGCTGCCCAGATACTTGAAAGTGTTGACGTTAGAAAGCTGCGTGCCGTTGATTGTAATGCATGGCTGGTTCGTTGGCCTCCCTGGTGCAGGTTGGAATAGCACCTCTGTTTTGCGGAGGCTGATAGTCAGGCCAAACAGTTTTGTTGCAGTAGAGAAGCTGTCCACAATGGTTTGAAGATGGTTTTCTTGGTGGGCCATGAGAGCACAGACATCTGTGAAGAGAGCTTCCAGGATGAGTTTCTCTGTTGTCTTTGTTTCTGCAGTCAGGCGGCGAAGGTCAAATAGTGAGTCATCCAGTCGGTATTTGATGTAGATGCCCAGATTTAGATCCATCACAGCATGTCATAATACTTGGATGAAGTATAGGTTGAATAGCACTGGAGCAAGGATGCAGCCTTGTTTCACGCCATTGGAGATGTTGAAGCGATCGGAAGTCTCTCCACCAGATAGGACTTCCCCTGTCATGTCGACATGAAAGAGCTGAATCAGTTTGATGAATTTTTCTGGGCAACCGAGTTTGCTAAGGATCACCCACAATGCGTCCCTGTTCACTGTGTCGAACACCTTCATCAGGTCTATGAAGACAATGTAGAGACTCAGGTTCTGCTCAAGGCATTTTTCCTGCATTTGCCTCACCATGAAGACCATGTCAATGGTGCTGCGATCTGGTCGGAAGCCACATTGTGATTCAGGCAGATTCTGCTCTGAAACAGATGACAGGAGTCTGTTGAGTATAACACGGGCGAGGATCTTTCCGGCAGTGGAGAGTAGTGAGATGCCTCTGTAGTTGTCACAGGCTGCTCATGAGCCTTTGTTCTTGTATAGGGCTACGATGGAGGCATCTCTGAGTTCTGGGGGCATGTCTTCCTCTTCCCATATGCTGGTCAGCACTATGTGGAATGCCTGAAGCGCCTTTCCATTTAAGGCCCTGTACACTTCAGTTGGGATCTTGTCTTTACCGGGTACCTTGCCTGCATTCATTTGTTTAATGGCTTTTTGGACTTTCTCTATTGAAGGAGGGACATCAAGTTGTTCAATGGTGAGGTTTTGGGGGATCTGGTCAAGGGCGCTTTGGTCGACTGAAGAAGGTCGGTTGAGAAGCTGACTGAAGTGTTCTTTCCACCTGTTGCTGATGCCTTTTTTATCTTTTATGAGAGTGTCACCATCAGAGGATAGCAAGGGAGTGGTGGTGGGTTTTAATGGCCCATAGACAGTCTTGAGGGCACTGAAAAATTGTTTGTAGTTTTTCGTATCAGCAAAGCTCTGGATTTCTTCTGCCTTTTTTTCCCACCATCGGTCTTGCATTTTCCTGATCTCACACTGCGCAGTGGCTTGGAGAGACTTGAATCAACGGCTTTGACAGGCCGGCTAAACCTTGTGAGGGTAGCTATCAGGTCATAGTCCCCTGGTGAACCAGGGCTTTGCTCACCCAGCATGTGAAGACTGCTTCAGCGGAACAGGCAGAAGAAACCAATAAGAAGGTTCAACGGCTGAGATGGCAACGCAGCAAAGCACTGTGGAGTGCTTAGGGCATGTTGGAGCACAAAAGACAACACGGCAATCCAATGCAGCTGAGGAAGTCTCTAGGTATAACGACTTTTCGTGCCACTGGACCCAGGCTTCCAACGCCGAGAGAGTGGGACTGTCTCTGTGCATCGACTTTTCCACTTAAATCTCCTTCATGCACAAGTATCTTTGTGCACACTCATCTGTCCTAACCCCGTCCACCCTCTTCAAGACCTGCGGCGATGGGGGAGTGGCAAGGGGTGTATGGGGTGTTCAGGGAGGGGTAGTATCTCTGGTATGGATGGCTTGTCAGTGCCCTCCTAGGGCAGCTCTCCAACCTCTGACCCTCACCTGACACCCAGCTCCCACTTGTGGCTCCTAGTAGCTGCTAGCATGAGGCAGTGGCCACACCCTGGGCAAATTTCCATTATAATAACAATAAATAGCATTAGCTATTATTTAATTTTATCTTTACAAACTTAGATTATTATTTCTGATTTAACAGATGAAGAAACAAGATTGATTATGATGTAGGATCCAAGTCATACTAATACATTAAGTGTCTGAGATCAGCTTTGAACTCAGGTCTTCTCAACTCCAATTTACCTTGCTTCTGTTGATTTTTGTTATTGATCCTTTGTTTTTATTTTTATTCAATGCTTGACAGGACAATTTCACAGCAAATGAATTTCCATTGCCTTTAACAAGATCAAAACTGCTGATTCAGATCACCTCACTTTATTTGGGTTTAAAGCTTTTTGTTGGTTTTTTGGGGGGTTTTGTTTTGTTTTTTGTTTTGGCAAATAAAGACTTAAGTTACCTGTTTATGGTACTGAGCTAGGACTATGGAACAGGATTTGAACTAAGGTTCTCTGACTTAAAAATCCAGAGCCATTTCCACATCAGGCAGACTCTCAGCTCCCTAAATGGTACTTTAAAAAACAAATAAACAAACAAAAAAAAAACCACCACGAATGTTAAAGTTAGAAGAGATCTGAAGGATCATCTGCTTTCATTTCCCTGATAAGGAAAACTGATGACTGTAGAGGGAAGAATGTAATGCCAAAGTCCAAGGTATCACAGGAATTTGATGATGGGTTGTTCACATTCACATTTTCTCCATTACTTTCTTAAGCTTAGACAATTTAAAAAAATTTATTTGATTTACAGCATTTGCCAATTTTCAGTGTTAATGCTCATGCTGAAAATTTAACAATGCTGGGAGCTGGTTCAGGCTGACTTCAGCATATCCCTAAATATGGCTTTAAATGTTTCAAGTATAACTGGAAAGGAACCATTAGAATGTTAACACCGATTAGCAGTCATCTACTTTAAGCTATAAAAGCTAAAAACCACACAGACTCCCCATTTCCCAACCACCAGTATAGAGCAACTATTACTGGTCTGCAATATTTTTGCTGCCAAAGATCCCTTAATTAAAACTTATGGGCTTGAAAAAACTAATAGCTTCTCTGTTCTTCCACACTTTTAGCTTAGAATCTTGCTCTCTGGACCAAGAAAAACCTCAAGTTTTCAGTAAAGGTCATGTATAGAGTATGGATTAGCAAATCCTATATCTAGACTAGCGCCTTCATTTTACAAAAGAAACCTAAATAGGCTGATGACTTGCCTAATATGTATCTGTGTGTGTATGTATATATATGTGTGTGTGCGTGTGTGTATGGATGTGGATGTGTATATATGCACAAACTCATGTACATATTGTCAACTTGGAATCTAGAAGTCCCCAAAGTTGTAGCTTACAGGGATTTGAGGATCCCCAGTTTATTTAGTTTGGCGGTTTGACCTTGTCACAGGAGAATTTTCCCCCTGAGGGAAGGTCCTGCTTCACTGATCTCTGACTAAGATTTGACCTAGTAGGTAGCACATCAGTCTCCTAAACTGAAGGTCCTGAGTTCGATCCTTGGAAGGAGGGTGTGATATACTGGGAGAAGCTTCTGTAGACAAGGAAAGTCATTTGAGGCCTTAGAGTCCATTGTTAGTCAGAGATCAGTGAAGTAGGACTTTCCATCAGGGAGGGAACTCTCATGAAACAAAGTCAAACCTGGGGTTTCTACCACCAAACTAAACAAACCGGGGATCCTCAAATCCCTGTATGCTACAATTTTGGGGACTTCTAGATTCCATGTTGGCAATATATAGATATAGATATAGATATATGGTGGCAGCTACGTGGCTCACTGTGAATAGAGTGCTGGATCTCAATCCTGATACCCGAGTTCTAATCCTGAGACCTAAATTCAAATCTAACCTCAGACACTTATTAATTGTGTGACCTTGGGCAAGCCACTTAACCTCAGTTTGCCTTCGCATGCTGAAGAATGATATGGCAAGTCACTCCAATAGCTTTGCCAAAAAAAAAAAAAAACCCATGGCCAGTATTGATGTTCTATGGTCTATGGGATCACAAAGAGTCAGGCACAAATGAACTAGAAGGGGGGGAGAGGGAAAAAGAGGAGAGAGAGGGAAGATAGATAGATGGATGGATGGATAGATAGATGGATGGATGGATGGATGGACGGATGGACGGACGGATGGACGGATGGACGGATAGACAGACAGATAGACAGACAGACAGATAGATAGATAGATAGATAGATAGATAGATAGATAGATAGATAGATAGATAGATAGATGGTCGGATGGACGGATAGACAGACAGACAGATAGATAGATAGATAGATAGATAGATAGATAGATAGATAGATAGATAGATAGATAGATAGATGGTCGGATGGACGGATAGACAGACAGACAGATAGATAGATAGATAGATAGATAGATAGATAGATAGATAGATAGATAGATAGATAGATAGATAGATATGATGGGGGCTGGAAGGCCTGAGTCAAGCACCAAATAACATCTGATAGATTTATGGGAACTGGGTCTCTGCCTAGGCAACAGCACATATCAGGATACCTGGCTCCCTCCAATGTGAACAGCCATCAAGAAAAATTCCATTAGTTACTGCCTATGTTGAACTAACCAGGGGCACTTGTTCATCTCCTAAAGCCTAGCCTAAGGGGAAGGGCAAAGAGACTTCTCTGTAGAATCCTATCTCCTACTATTCTCAAAAGTATACTTCTGGGGCAGCTGGGTAGCTCAGTGGATTAAGAGCCAGTCCTAGAGACGGGAGGTCCTAGGTTCAAATCTGGCCTCAGCCACTTCCCAGCTGTGTGACCCTGGGCAAGTCACTGAACCCCCATTGCCTAGCCCTTACCACTCTTCTGCCTGGAAGGTAAGGGTTTAAAAAAAAAAAAGTATACTTCTACCAGTCTGGGTCATATCTCCCTGCTGTTCCCCCCAAAACCTTTACCCAAGATGAACAGAGCTTGAATGACAAATTCTTTTGAAGGGAGACCAAACCCTGAACACAACAGACAGAAAAATTGATTGATTATAGAAAGAGAGATGGACAGAGACAGACAGACTGACTGACAGAAAGATAGATAGATACATACATACATACATACATACATTGAATGCCTGACAGCTTCAAATCTACTTACTTTAAATTGGGCATTCTTTCCTCTTTGCCACACTGCTTCCTAGTACAAACAACAGAAACAATTCTGAAGATAAACATGACCTGACAGTAACAGTATTTCTATTATTTTCTTTGTTTCATCATAAAGAATTTAATCTTTGTTATTATTCCCAACTTCTGTATCTGTAGCATCTTCTATATATCTACAGCACCCCCATTCTCCATTCTAGAACCCTATTCTCAGCATTATTGTGGTCTCCTCACTTTTCCTCACCTGCCATTACCAATCAGTTGCGGTTGTCATGCCATGTCCACCTTCACAATATTCCCTACATCCCAAGTCTTTCTAGTCACACAGCTGCCACTTTACCTCAGGTTCTCATTGCCTCTCCCCTAGATTATGGCCACACCTTTTCCACTTTGAATCCCACTCTGCTCCAGGCCATCCTCCATATGGCGGCCAAAGTATTTTCCCCTAAGCACATATTTAGCCATGTGAGTCCCCTACTCAGTGGAGCCCTGAGCAGGATCAAATATAATTCCTCTGTTTAGCTGTTAAAGCCCTGTGTGCACAACATAGCCCTGCCCTATCTTTCCAGCCTGCTACTTCCCACACTAAGAGATCCAGACAAACTGGCCCTGTCTCCCTCTATGAACAACATCCCATCCCCCATCTCGATGCCTTTACATGATCATCCCACATGCTTGGAATGTTTTTCCTCTTTACTTCCACCCCCTCAAAGAGTCCTTTTTTTCCTTCCTTTAAAATGGATCTCGAGCACCATCTTCTACATAAAACTTCATTAGATAAACCTTCCTAAACTGTGCCTCCTGGCTTCTTCGGGTCTTAGTTAAAAATTTTCCCTTCTGCAAAAAACCTTTCCCAGACACTCTTCCTTCTGAGACTACCCCCAGTTTATCCTGCATGTATCTTAGTTGTCCATAGTTGTTGGCTGGTTATCTGCCCCATTTGAATGGAAGCTCCTAGAGGGCAAGGATTGGTTTTGATCTTGCATTTCTCCTCATGTCTTAGCCCAGTGCTTGGCCAAGAATTTCTCTTGCTTCCGTATATTTCACTACTTTGTAAATATTTGTATTTATTAACTACACACATATATTTTTAAAGCCTTATCTTCTGCCTTAGAATCAATACTAAATATGTGTTCCAAGGCAGAAGAGAGGTAAGAGCTAGGTAATTGAGGTTAAGCCAGCGTCATCACACAGCTAGGGAATATCTGAAGGCCAGATCATATAGTTTTATTTATACTTGTCTCTTCCATTAGAACATAAGTCCAATGCAAGTGGGGAATGTTTCATTCTTTGTACTTGTGATGGGAGACCCTAGGTTTACCTTGCCCCCCAAATTATAGAAGTGTTTCAGGCCAAACTGTAAGCAGCTTCCTTGTATCCTTGTTAAGGCTAAAGAAAGGGTCAGCCTGGACTTCAAAGATTAATGATAAGAAAGACCTTTGAGAGAATTATCCTCCTTAGATCTTCCTTTAGGTTTTGAGGTGGACACAGAGATACACCTCCTGGCTATGCTTGGATACCATCCAGTGGTATCTAAGACATCTATTTGGTCCCCACACTATGAGGGTCACCCCCTATGTCTTCAAGCTGGCCTGGGTCAGATGACCAAAACTGCCCCCCTTGTGCCTGAGTGCATACCCTCCTGAAGACACTTATCACCTGTTGTAAAGAGTACAAAGACCCCAGAAGTGATGTCGATGAGGAGGCAGCTTTCCATCTATGATGTCCTCCCAGCCAAATTCAACACAAATTCTAAATTAATAAATTTCTCTTTTAATTTTTAAGTTAAGTTTTGAGTCTTGGAGTCTTGCATTATTTCAAAGTGTACCCATCCCAAACCCAGGGGGTTCATCTCAAGCCCCCCACAACACTTGTACCCCCAGAGCCTAAAACAGACAGCATTTGGTAGACATTTAATGAATACTGATTGATTAATTGATATTTCATTATCTTACGTCAAAACTATTTAATCATTTAAATGATCCAAGATTTTTTACGTGACCCTGATAGGAAACTAGCAAGATTTTCCCACTTTATAGATAGGAAAAATAAGTTACAAGTAAGATAAATTTATTTAAGCTTATTCAAATCAAGTAATGGCAGATAAAAAAGAATACAACGTTTATCATTCTAAATCTGGTGTTCAGCATTATACACAGTAATTAAAACATTTGGGGATGATCAAATGTAATAGACTTTGCTACTAATAGCAATGCAAGGATGCAGGACAATTCTGAGTGACTTATGAAAAGAATGCTATCTACTTCCAAAGAAAGAACTGTGGGAATAGAAATGCAGAAGAAAACGTGTGATTGAGCACTTGTTTATTTGGGTATATGATTTGGAGTTTGGGTTTTAAAGGATTACTCTATTACAAAAAAGAATAATATAGAAATAGATTTTGAGTAATAATAATACATGTATAACCCAGTGGAATTGCATACCAACTCTGGGATGGGGAAGGGTAGAGGGGAAGGAGACAACATGAATTATGTAATCATGGGGGAAAATATGTATTTAAATAAATAAATCTGCTGTTCAAGAATATTACTTGCCAAATTTATGAACATTCAGTCAATTAACATTTATTATATGCCTACTATGTGTCAGGTACTATCCTAAACTCTGGAGATAAAGGCAAAAATCAATCTCTGCCCTTAAGGAGTTTACAGTCCAATAGGGGGTAATAACAAGATCACAGGATGTTTGTTTTGCTTTGACAACCTAATTATCCTCTACTTTGCTAAGACTTTAATTAGCAGAAAGACAAAACTCATCATAATCTAAATTACTCTGCTTAATAGAAACGAGAGCAAAAAAGAAGGGAGATGGGAAAAGATAGTTTATAAAAAGAACAGAATTGAGATTACATAGTTGGAAAAGGATGAAGAATACATAGAAGGAAAAGGATAATTGAACAATCAGCAGTCCCATCAGCAGCTTAAATTCAACACACCTGCTGCCTCTATAAATTCAAGAATCTTTATCCTAACTCTTAGTCCCTGGTAGTTCCCCATCCCCTACAAGGTTCTATGAATACATCAGAGTGGTCAGAGTGACTCACTCTACTACCATGAGGTCAAATCCACATTCCAGAGTTTTCTCCCCAGGGTTAACCACCAGGGATTAGGGCCTCAGTCTCATTTAACTGATTAACTTCAATTATCTATTACAAATAGAAATTACTAAGAAAAGATAACAAGGTCAGAGGTGTAAACATTTCCCTCCAACAAATGGGAGCATACTCTCCTCTATACAACCTTGATCCCTGGAAAAAATGGGCTCATATTTAAAGAGACTGCTAATAATATTCAATCCCTCGAATTCACTTGAAAGTGGGACTTCGCCAATAAATCCTCCTGAATGTCCCTAGTCCATTTCTATGCTAGATCAAACAGATTGCTTGGGACATTGAACCTTCAGTGTCTCAACTGTCCAAAAATCTGACATGGACTCTGGCTCCCAGATCCCTGGGAGAATCACTCTCCTGACTTGTTTGAGACTCTCAAAGTTGTAGCCTGGTCTATTCCTCCATCTATGAGGAAGAAAAAAGCAATTGCACATAATAGGCTCTTTATAAATGGTACATATTATTATTATTATTATTATTGAAGAAAAGACATGGAAGTGAGTAAGAGAAACAGGATACTTGATTCTGTTTTCTTGCTGGATATTAAATGAAGCTGTGTGGTTGTTCAGAGTTGTAACTGCACTTTCAAATATTGTATTAACATAAATAATTTTAGCCCACCTAGTAGTAATCTAAACATTATTTTACCCAATCCAGTGTTTCGTCATGTGTTGTTTTCTCGGATAATGCTTCTCTCTTCTTAAATATACACTTTCTCTTCTTTTCTCCTGGTGTTTATCATGTCTATTTCTTCCTATCTTCTTCCTAAAAGGCTATGATCTGATATTGATAGACCTGCAAGTAGAAAGCAGGAATCCTATTCATTAATAGTTGATAACATCTTAATGTTTACATTGTCAGTGGCATTGACTAGGAGCAGAAGGGGAAATGGGAAGATGCCTCCTTTCCCAAGTCCAAACTACATGCCTTTGGACTCTCTCCTCCGGACCTCATCCCTGTCCCCATGCCCCTCACTGCCCTTTCTGGCTCTTTTCAAGGCTCAGCTCCAATCCTACTTTCTGAGAGAAGTCTTTCCTAGACTTTGCCCCTTCCCCCTACATATTCCCTCTGAGGTTATTTGATGTTTTTCTAAACCCATCTGTCTCATCTTACCATCTGTCTTAGACTCAATAATAAGTATCTGTTCCATGTTAGAAGGGCAGTAAGGGCTGGGCAATTAGGGTTAAGTGACTTGCCCAGGGTCCCCCAGCTAGGAAGCCTCTGAGGTCTGACTTGTACCCAAGACCTCCTAATTCCAGGTCTTGCTCTCTATCCACTGAGCCACCTCCCTGCTCCATTTTACATTTACAGTATATATTATATGTATAGTTATTTACATATTATCTCCCCCATAGCATGAGAGCTCCTTGAAGGCAAGAGCTTCAATTTTGCCTTTCTCAGCATCCCCAGTAGTGTGCTGGCTCATAGTAAGTATGGCACATAGTAAGTATTTAATACACTAACTCTTCAGAACCATGTTGCCTTGAGCCAAAGGAGAATTTCCTTCCCTATTCAATTAAAATTTAGTAGGGAGGAATCAGCTAGGAGGCTCAGTGGGTAGAGAATCAAGTCTGGAGATTGGAGGTCCTGGGTTCAAGTTTAACCTCAAGCATTTCCTAGATGTGACCCTGGAGCAAGTCACTTAACCCCCATTCCCTAGTCCTTATAGTTCTTCTGCATCAAAGCAAGAAATAATTCGAATACATAAAGTAATGGTTTTAGAAAAAACAAGAAAAACAACTGTATAATCAAATGGGTTGATGGGGATATAGTTAGGGATGTAGACTCTAAATGATCACTTTAGTACAAATATCAATAATATGGAAATAGGTCTTAATCAATGACACATGTAAAACCCAGGGGAATTGTGCATTGGCTATGGGGAAGGGGGGAGGTCATGTAACCATGGGAAAATATTCTAAATTCTAAATTAATTAATTTCTAAATAAAAATTTTCAATTAAAAATATAAATTTAAAATAAGGTAATGATTTTAGGGAAAAAATGTTAGTGCACACATCAGTGATTTTAAATAGCAAGAAACCCTAAGAGAAGCAAATCTATGAGAACCTGGGGAAAATGAGGATATGGATTGTTGTCATCTCTGACCTTTCAAAGAATAATAATAGGTAGTATTGATGTATTTAATATTAATTAATTAACTTATATACTAATATACTATTTAATATTTTCTAAGCATTTTACTTTTATCCTCCACTATTATTATAGATGAGGAAAGTAATTAAGTGACTTGCTCAGGGTCACACAGCTAGGAAGGGTTGAGGTCAAATTTGAACTTGGATCTGATTTCAGGCTCAGAGCTCTTCCACTGTACCATCTATGTTCCTCAGAGAACACCAATTGTGATAAAGAGGCAGCTTCCCAGAACTGTCTGCAGTGCTAGACTTTGAGCTGGGAAGTGTGACAAGGAAATCACTTGAAAAGACTGATATATATTAATTTAAGGTCGCCAAGGAATTCAGCTATGTAATTCCTAAATGAAAACTCAAGTCAGCAGTCAATCTTTTATGGAATTTAATTACAATAGGAGGAAGAAAGGAATTAGAGATAGAGAGAGAAAAAGGGAGAGAAGGGAATAGGGCTTAAATACCCCTTCTGTTTAGGCTGGGCCAAAAGGCCCAAGCCCTTAGATAGCTGGGGCAAAGAAAAGAGATCAGTCCCTATTACTCACGTGACCAAAATGGAGAAACAGTCTCAGAGGCCCCCACCTTCAGCTTCCTTCAGAGCAAGCTTCTCAGAGCACACTCCAACCACTCAGACAAACTCCTCAACCACCCCCCTGAGTCTTCAGCCCCTCTCTCTTTAAGGAAACCATCCAAGTTCCCTCCCCTCAGTTCTCACATCTACCAATCACTGTCCATCAATTTCCCTGTGCCAATGGAGGCTCTAGCTTAACCCAGGACCACCCAGAGGTCTTTGGCTTTGCACATGTCTGTTGAAGGTCATATTTTCAAATAATTAAATCTTTGATCCTTTGCTACAGCCCTTCCTAAATCCTGTTAACCTGAGTAGGGTAGAGATTGGAATAATTAAATCTTTGATCTATGCTACAGCCCTTCCTCAATCCTGTTAGGACTGAGTAGGGTGGAGATTGATTCCAAGTATCTCCATTGTATCAATTCTAAAATCAATCATGACTCAAAGAAATTCCTGTTCTATGCTTAAGCATAGGTCAAAGTCCTTTCCATTGTTCAGCAAAAGGTTTCTGTCCTAAAGTAATCTTAAGAATGGAGGAGGGGGAAACTCTCATGCCAATGGGGTTCACATTCCAATAGCCAAGACCCACTATCAATAGGAAATTTTTCAAGTATGAAATTTCCCAATGGTGAAATTTCCAACATTTATAAGTCTAAGAAATTTTGAGGTTTACAATCCCCCCTGATGATCATTGGGAGACTAGTCTCCCCATTGATCATTTAACATAATCATTTTGTAGTTCTAAATTCACTTCTAACTAAAGATATACACAATATTCAATTTTCTAAGAGAAATTAGAATAGTGAGAGAGGAAATAGAAAAGAAAAGAAAGCAAAACCAATGTTTGCTAGGCGCATTGACAGAAAGCCAAATTAGGGGCAGTCCCTTTTGGCATAAATGTGTACAGTTACAATAAATGTTCAATCAAAAGTTCAGTCCAATCAATCACATCCAAAGTTCATTCTTGATCTTCTTGATGAAGTGTAGGTTTTCGGCATCTTTCTGCAACAGTTCATTCTCTGGATATAAAAATTTCAAGCTTCTTTCTTGAAGATCTTTTCTCAAACAGAATCAAAATCTTTGAATTTTTTTTTTTATAAAAGTAAAATCTTTTTTTTTTTAAACCCTTACCTTTCATCTTGGAGTCAATACTGTGTATTGGCTCCAAGGCAGAAGAGTGGTAAGGGCTAGGCAATGGGGGTCAAGTGACTTGCCCAGGGTCACACAGTTGGGAAGTGGCTGAGGCCGGATTTGAGCCTAGGACCTCCCATCTCTAGGCCTGGTTCTCTATCCACTGAGCTACCCAGCTGCCCCCATAAAAGTAAAATCTTAAACAAAATTCTTGGATTTTTATAAAAATACAATCTCAAACAACAAAAAAAATTCAAAAATTCTTAGATTTTAAATTAAAATACAATCCCCCCTGAAGTAAGTATTAAAAAAAAATATATCAAGTTTAGCTCAGAATGCAATGTTCAGTTATGGGGGTGTATGTGTCAATTATCAAAAGAATAGAAAAATAATCAAAAACATAAGAAAAATTCAAAATAGACCTTGTATAGGTCCAGTTTAAAGTAATTTCTATCCCACAAGTATGTAGGACAGAATGCAGTAATATTTCACTTAGCCATTTGTAGCCAAGACTACAGGAAGTTGCCATAATATAAGAAGAAAAGAATTAGAATTCTATTTTGATGGGGAAATGTCATTCCCTTGTCTGATTTTTCCTCAGGGATATAGGGAGCCAGCATGATAGTCAAGCTTTGTACTTGTTTGAGTACTTCGAAAAGAGTGTAGATACAAGGAAGTCCTACGACTTAAACATAAGTTAAGCGTCGCAACCTCGAGTCTCACTTTAATATTTCTTGTGTGCTCTATTGGCACTATTCAGGTTTAGTCTGTGCTCCTTGTTTTTATCCCTTTTCCTGGAATCAGACACAAACATTAATCACAGTCCTATAATATTTTATCAATAAATGGCAGGTTCCCATAGTTTAAAGCTTTTAGGCATATATTGATATTATAGCAAGAGTATATATATTAACTTGTATTACTGCAGGGAAAAATAATATTAATATTAATTATGTGTACCTTCAGTACAAAAAATGAGAAAAAAAATCAAATATTCTGATCAAAAAATAAAAGAAAATAAATAAGAAAAAATAAGAAAAAATCAGTAATTCAATATATTCTTGAAAAAAAAACAGCATCCATTTGTCTATGGATTATTATCTCCAATTCATATGATAAGATAGAGTCACAATTCATATGATAGGATAGAGTCAATCAGTCTCAGCAGAAGATGCTTTCTTCACATGTGAGCAGTGAATCCAAGAGTCTCTTTCTCCAATCTTTATAGATGTTGGAGTAGTTAATAATATTTGGAATGGTCCTTCCCATGAAGGTTCAGTTGCTCCAGTTCGCTTGAAATTCTTGATATAAACTTTATCTCCTGGGTTCAGGTCATGCAGAGAAAAGTCTAATGGTCCAGCTTGTACTGCAGCTCCGGATTCATGAAGTTCACGTAGTTTGTGCTGTAACTCCTGTATATATATTTCCTGTATATATTTCCAACATTTATAAGTCTAAGAAATTTTGAGGTTTACAGAAGAAAGGTTTAATTGGCCTCCCTTAGACACTGACTTCTTGTGCTTTCCTTAGTAAATTATTCCTCCTCTCCAAGTTTTGGTTTCTTTATAAAATGAGGAAAGTAATCACACCAATGTGGCAAGGTTATTGTTGAGGCTCAATGGAGATGGATGACTGAGGGAATGAATGAAATATTAATAAGTAAATATTAAGCACTTACTATGTGAAAAGCCCTGAGATAATGTATGTAAAGTTCCATTCAGACCTTAAAGAACTATGTAAATGTCAGCTATTGTTATGATCTAGCTCTGCTGGCAAAGCATTTCATGCTATTCAACATTTTTCCAGCTAGCAAAATGACTCTGAAAGGAAGGTCACCAAAGACATTTCCCTCTCCCATCTCCCACATAAGACACTTCCTAGCTCTCCTCCCTGTTCCAGAAGGCTTTTCATCTTAGAAATTGTGCCAAGAAGCAAAAATAAACATTTCCTTTTGAGAAATAAAGTCCACATTAAATGAGTTTCTCTCCTTCCTTCTCTATCTCCCTTGTCTTCCAACCTCTCCCTTTCCCCCTTTTCTCTTTCCCCCCTCTCTCCTTCCTACCCATTCTGTCTCCCTCTCCCTTCTCTCCCCTTGTCCTCTCCCCACTCTCTCCTTCTCTCTCTCTTCTCTTTCTCCTACCTTCTCTCTCCCTCTCCCTCCCTAGTCTCTCCTTTCTCCCTCTCCCTTTCTCCCCCTCCTCTCCTCCTATCTCCATCTCCTCCCTTCTTCAGCCTCATTGCCTAACACATCCCCTCTCTCATATCAGGAAAGGCCTCCAGAAAGAAGTAACACTTGAAATGAGCCTTGAAGGGAGCTGGAGTTCCAAGAGGTGGAAATGAGGAGAAAGAACACCTCCATTCATAGGGAACAATCTGTTGAAACCCTTAGTCATGTAAATTTATTATTTTTATGTTTTTAAACCCTTATCTTCCATCTTAGAATCAATACTATATTTTGGTTCCAAGACAGAGGAGCAATAAGGGCTAGGCAGAGGGGGTTAAATGACTTGTCCAGAGTCACACAGCTGAGAAGAATCTGAGGTCATATTTGAACCCAGGACCTGCTGTCTCTAGGTGTAGCTCTCAATTCACTGAGCCACCTAGCTCCCCCCCCCCCATGTCATGTAAAACGAATGAGGTTTAAATGAGTCTTTTTTCAAATGCAATATTTGTGGGAAAAAAATTATCTGGACCTGGCACACAGTAGGGGCTTTAAACATACTTATTCCTTAACCCCTTCTGCTTTTGGTGTTTTTTATCCAATGGTATTTCATGCACTTAAACTATACCTTTGCTTTCCTTCTAAAGTCCCTTTCCAGTGGTCCTAATCTACAATGCAGAATCTATGGGAGGCTCTGATGGCTCAGCAGGCAAGTCTCCTCTCCACTCCTAACAGAATGTCATACCAGCTATAAATATTTGATCTTGTTGGCAGGACTCCAGATACTGGCTTACTTCCTCCACTGCCCAGAAGCCCTTTGCTGTGGTGTTATTTCCACTTCATTCTATTATGTAACATAGACATTGGATGGTAGAAACAGATGGGGTAGGGTTTTTTCCCCTAATATAAATTGCTTTGTTCAAGTAATCTGTAGGGTAATAACCTTTCAACATTCTGGAATCCACATCCGGATTGGCATGACATAACCAGTTATAATCTCTCTGTTGAAATCATGTATGTGTGTATAAAATGCTTTTAGAAAAGGATAAATAAATCCATCAGACTTCCAGGGACGGGTTAATTTTTATAATTGCCACACAAATGTCACATGTGTCGTTCTGTAGCCTAACGCAGAGGTTTAAGATCACATTAAAAGCAGATAAAGTGTACTATAATTAATCAGTTCTCATTTCTAATGTCCATGATCAATAAACTGCTTTTGTTCAAGGAGAATGTTTATCCTTTTATTTTAAGTCCTTACCTTCTGTCTTAGAATTGATACTAAGTATTGGTTCCAAGGCAAAAGAGTTGTAAGGGTTAGATAATTGAGGTTAAGTGACTTGTCCAGGGTCACAAAACTAGAAGTGTCCAATTTGAACCCAGCAACTTCAGTTTCTAGGTCTGGCTATCTGTCCATTGAGCCATCTAGGTTCCCTTGCTGTATTCATATATGATGTTTATTCTAAGATTATAATATTGTAGCACACCTTAATTTCTAATCAAGAATATAACAGTGGTCTTGAAACAAATTCTTAAAGGAGAATGTAAGGAGGAGGAGAAAGGAGATTGGGAGATTGGTGGTACTATTTTTTAAATTTTATTTATTTAGTCAATTTAGAACATTATTCCTTGGTTACAAGAATCATTTTCTTTCCCTCCCTCCCCTTTCCCCCTACTCGCAATTCCACTGGGTTTTACATGTGTCCTTGATCAGAACCTATTTCCATGTTGTTGGTGTTTGCATTAGGATGTTCATTCAGAGTCTACATCATATCCCCTTGACCCATGTAATCAAGCACTTGTTTTTCTTCTGTATTTCTACTCCCACAGTTTTTCCTCTGAATGTGGATAGTGTTCTTTCTCATAGACCCCTCCCGGTAGTTCAGGATCACTGCATTGACACTAACGGAGAAGTCTATTACATTCGATTGTACCACATTGTATCAGTCTTTGTGTACAATGTTCTCCTGGTTCTGCTCCTCTCACTCTGCATCTGTTCCTGGAGGTTGTTCTAGTTCCCATGGAATTCCTCCACTTTATTATTCCTTTTAGCACAATAGTATTCCATCACCAACATATGCCACAATTTGTTCAGCCATTCTCCAATTGAAGGGCATCTTCTCATTTTCCAAGTTTTGGCACCACAAAGAGCGCAGCTATGAATATTCTTGTACAAGTCTTTTTCCTTATTATCTCTTTGGGGTACAAACCCAGCAGTGCTATGGCTGGATCAAAGGGCAGACAGTCTTTTATCACCCTTTGGGCATAGTTCCAGATTGCCCTCCAGAATGGTTGGATCAATTCACAACTCCACCATCAATGCATTAATGTCCCAACTTTGCCACATCCCCTCCAGCATTCATTACTTTCCATAGCTGCCATGTTAGCTAATCTGCTAGGTGTGAGGTGTACCTTAGAGTTGTTTTGATTTGCATCTCTCTGATTATAAGAGATGTAGAGCACTTTTTCATGTGCTTATTAATAGTTTTAATTTCTTTAACTGAAAATTGCCTATTCATGTCCCTTGCCCATTTATCAATTGGAGAATGGTTTGATTTTTTTTTTGTACAATTGATTTAGCTCTTTATACATTTGAGTAATTAGACCTTTGTCAGAGGTTTTTGTTATGAAGATTGTTTCCTAATTTGTTGCTTCCCTTCTAATTTTGGTTGCATTGGTTTTGTTTTTACAAAACCTTTTTAATTTGATGTAATCAAAATTATTGATTTTACATTTTGTGATAGTTTCTAGCTCTTATGTGGTTTTAAAAATCTTTCCTCGACCTCCAAGAAGTGATGCAGAGCGAAAGGAGCAGAACCAGGAAATCATTATACACAGAGACTGATACACTGTGGTACAATGGAAGGTAATGGACTTCTCCATTAGAGACAATGCGATGTCCCTGAACAATCTGCAGGGATCTAAAAAACACTATCCACAAGCAGAGGATAAACTGTGGGAGTAAAAACACTGAGGAAAAGCAACTGCTTGACTACAGGGGGGGAAGGGGATACGACTGAGGAGAGACTCTGAATGAACATTTTAATGCAAATACCAACAACATGGAAATGGGTTCAAACCAAGAACACATGTGATACCCAGTGGAATCATCTGTCAGCTATGGGAGAGGTGGTGGGAAGGGGGTGGGGGGAGGAAAAGAAAATGATCTTTGTTTCCAATGAATAATGTTTGGAAATGACCAAATAAAATAATGTTTAAAGTGAAAAAAAAACTTTCCTTTCCCAAAGATCTGACATGTATGCTATTCTGTATTCACCGAATTTACTTATAGTTTCCTTCTTTATGTTCAAGTCATTTACCCATTCTGAGTTTATCTTGGTGTAGGGTGGGAGGTGTTGATCCAAACCTAATCTCTCCCACACTGTCTTCCAATTTTCCCAGCAGTTTTTAATCAAATAGTGGATTTTGGTCACAAAAGCTGGGATCTTTAGGCTTATTATAGACTGTCTTGCTGAGGTTACTTACCCCAAGTCTATTCCATTGATCCTCCTTTCTGTCTCTTAGCCAGTACCAAATTGTTTTGATGACTGCTGCTTTATAATATAGTTTGAGATCTGGGACTGCAAGGCCACCTTCCTTTGCATTTTTTTCATGATTTCCCTGGATATCCTTGATCTTTTGTTCTTCCAAATGAACTTTGTTATGGGTTTTTTTTCTAATTCAGTAAAAAAAAAACAGAAAGAAGGAAACCAAGAGAAAAAATGAAAAGCCTGTGAGAGAATGAGTCTGAGTTTAATGTCAGCCTTATTGAGTTTAAGGTGCTGTAAAGACATAAAAGGGGAGAGATCCTGGAGATAATTCTAACTTATTCAATCTGTAATCAAGAAAAGTGGCCAGGCCTTGAAATATTTGTAGAAGCTATTCATATAGAGGACATGGCTGAATCTGTGAAGAATAAGGAAGAAGGAGAAAGGAGAAAGAGAATGTTAGTACCTTGAGATCAAGAACAATCTCACTTTTCCAGTTTTCATTACAATTTCTGGCACTGGCACATAGAAGTTGCCTAATGAATGCTTATGGATTGATTGTTAATGGAAACTAACTTTTTTTTTCTGACAAGCAGGATTATATTTAAGAATTTTTACCCTTATGTTACTGACTGTAAATAGTACTTGAGGCAAAAGGCATGAAAAACATCTTCAGAAAAGGGAAGGGGACAGAATAAAGATAAAATTCCCAGTCATTGTGAAGAAGGTAGAGACAGGCCAGATTTTAGCAGGAAAGAAACTCACATCAGTGATTTCCTGTTTTAACCAATTATTCAAGCTAACTAGGTACTAAGCTCTTTGTCTATACTGCTGAGGGACAGTAAGTACTATCAGTACTCTACATTTGATGCCCTAGAGCAAAGGTCCTGTTGCCATGTCCTAGCACTGCTTAAAACTGATTATTCTTACAGAAATAAAATTTAAGGTTGGAGATTTCTTGATCTCTTTATGAATGTTAAACAGAAAATTGTTTTATTGGTCCCTCTTCTTCTCTCTGCCCCCTAAATGCTGATGTTAGGATTTTTCTTAAGCCCTTTCTTCTACTTTTTTCTACATAGCTTCCTTTCCTTTAAAAAAAAAAAAGCTCATACTTTCTGTCTTAGAATCAATATTAAGTATCAGTTCCAAGGCAGAATAGCAGTAAAGGGTAGGCAATTCAAGCTAAGTGACTTATCCAGGGTCACACAGCTTGGAAGTATCTGAGGTCAGGTTTGAACTCAGGCCTAGTTCTCTATCCCTTGAACCACCTGGTTGCCTCTACATATTTTCCTTTGATAGTTTCTGACTCTTCACAGATTCAGCCATGTCCTCTTTATGAATAGCTTCTACAAATATTTCAAGACCTGGCCACTTTTCTTGATTACAGATTGAATAAGTTAGAATTATCTCCAGGATCTCTCCCCTTTTATGTCCTTACAACACCTTAAACTCAACAAAGCTAACATTAAACTCAGACTCATTCCCTCACAGGCTTTTCATTTCTTCTCTTGGTTTCCTTCTTTCTGTTAATAGCATCACCAGTCTCCCAAGCTTCCAACCTTGGAACCATCTTTGGCTTTCTCCACCTCTCTTCTCTCATATCCAATCATTTGCCAGATCATTATCCACCATCACTCCACAATATATCTTTCATCTGTCCTCTACTTTTCTTTCCACTACTACCACTCGATTTTAGGCTCTCCTTACAGTTCACCTGGATTATTTTAGTGGCTTCCTTATAGATCTCTTGGCCTCCAACCTTTTCTCCTCTCAATTCTATTCTAAATATTGCCTTGAATGGTAAATTAAGAATTTTATCTTTTATCTTACAGGCTGTAGGGAGTCATGTAGAGTTTCTTAGCAGGAGAGTGACATAGTCAAACTTGAATATTAGGAAGATTAACTTGGCAGCTGTAAGAAGGAGGGATTAGAGAAGATGGGTTAGAATAAAACATCCTGGTTTTCCCCTTTGCTCTCTTTTTGAATCTGTTACTCTAAAAACTAAGATCTCCAACAAAACTAAGATTCCCAGAACCCTACTCACTTCCTGTTGTTTCGTGCTGACGTAGATGGGATATAAATTGGGTGTAGTTCCCTCTCCAACTCTCTTTCCTTCCTGTTGGGGCTTTGGTGGAGTGGGGTTTTTGAGCAGGTACAAAAACTCAATCACATAGTTCTATTTTGTCAGATAATAAACTTTATAACAATAATACTTGAAGTAGTGGACATTAATTTAAATCCTACACAGGTCAGCCAGTAGGAAATGAAGAGATGGCTGGAAATTCTGCGACGTCTATAAAGGGAGGCTTTGGGAGGGTGTTTTAGGCTCTACTCTCCAGCCCCCAATCAAAGGGTTATTGAACTACTGAAATTCTACCCATCTGATAAAGCCAGACTTCCAACTCAGATGCTGAAGCCACCATTGACTGGAACAACCCTACTGGGAGTCACCAACAACTGTAAAATGGAGATTTGAACCCTGGACTTCAATCCCCAGAAGTCCTTGGTACTTCCCAGAATTCCCTATAATCTCACCTGAGTTTCCACCTGGGCGAGATCACAATTTGGTATTTAAAGGGCTCTCTGCCTCCCAAGAGTCTCCTCTTCCTCTTCTATTCTCACATGTGGCTCTCTCTTCCTCTACTCAGAGATCACAACATGTAGTAAGTAGGCTGTGAATGGGCTAATCAGCCTAGACATGTGGTTTATTATTTTGTATCCTTGATTTCTAATAATCTTTAATAAACCTCATAAAATATAATACTTTTATTACTAGAGAATATTTTAACTGTTACACAACCATCAACCAATTGCCACCAGTGGGCAAATAGAGCATGAGCCTGGGAAGGGCAATAGCTTCTTAAACCACAATTCCTATTTCCAGCCTGCCCCAGTCATAGACTGGAGAAGTCCAAAGAAGCCACTCTTTTGGAGGTTCAGACCCCACTGGAGTTCTTCAAGCACAGACCAGATGCCAACTTCTCAAGTACTATATATACTGCACAGAAGATTCTCTGTTATGGAGGATATGTTGGAGTAGGTTTCCACCCCAAGATTCTGTAAGTTACATTAATTTCTTTCTTTTTTTTTTTAAAACCCTTACCTTCCATCTTGGAGTCAATACTGTGTATTGGCTCCAAGGCAGAAGAGTGGTAAGGGCTAGGCAATGGGGGTCAAGTGACTTGCCCAGGGTCACACAGCTGGGAAGTGGCTGAGGCCAGATTTGAACCCAGGACCTCCCGTCTCTAGGACTGGCTCTTAATCCACTGAGCTACCCAGCTGCCCCCTAAGTTACATTAATTTCAAGCACTTAACACATTCTAATTTGGACTATAGCTATAGCTATAGCTATAATTTGGACTATACCCATCTTATCTCCCCTACTAAATTGTGAGCTTCCTAAGGTCAAGGATCATGATTTTCTTTAAATCAGTACTTAATTCATTGAGTAAGTATAACACTTTGCAGGTGCTCAATAAATTTGTTGAATTAAATGTGACAACTCTTCTTTTTTTTTTTTCTCCCCCCCCCCCAACAGCTAAACTAAGGGGGAAGCTAGATGGCTCAGTGGATAGAGAACCAGGTCTGCAGATAGGAGGTCCCAGATTCAAATCTGGCCTCAGACACTTCCTAGCTGGATGACCCTGGGCAAGTAACTTAACCCTCATTGACTACTCCTTACTGCTATTCTGTCTTAGAACTAATACTTGGTGTTAATTTTTAAGTCATAGGGTAAGGGTTTAAAAAAACAAAACAAAACCTTAAATAACTACTAAATGGAGCCTGATTATTCCTATCAGTCATCACTAGTCACATACAAATAAATTGTGTTTCAGGTATATTTTGCTATTACTATTTTCAAACAAGTCAGAAAACATAAGATTAATATGCTTGTGAAACTATTTCTTGGTTGCTTTTTTGAAAAACATTTTCTCCTACTTTCCTTTTCATTGAATTGGGAGACAGCTGTGCAGGCTTAGATTTACGATGTGCAGCTTCTAGTAATTAATTTTTTCCTGCTTCCTTCAAATTACAACAAACACTCCCTGAAATTTTCAATGTAGCATGAAAACATAGCATCCATTTTGCATTTTCATAGATAGAAGAAGTAAAATCCAACAGAGAGAAAAAATGAAAAATGAAAAATAATTATACAGAACATTATTTCTGATATATTACTAGCTACATGATATTGGACAAGTTGGACAAGGAAGGAAGGAAGGAAGGAAGGAAGGAAGGAAGGAAGGAAGGAAGGAAGGAAGGAAGGGAGGGAGGGAGGAAGGGAGGGAGGAAGGAAGGGAGGGAGGGAGGAAGGAAGGAAGGAAGGAAGGAAGGAAGGAAGGAAGGAAGGAAGGAAGGAAGGAAGGAAGGAAGGAAGGAAGGAAGGAAGGAAGGAAGGAAGGGAGGGAGGAAGGGAGGGAGGGAGGGAGGGAAGAAAAATGATTTAAGGGACTACCATGTGCCAGGAACTGTGCTAAGTGCTGGGTATACAAAAAAATGTAAAAGCCCCTATTCTCAAGGGAGGCAGCTAGGTGCTCAAGTGGATAGAGTGTAGACATTAGAGCCAGGAAGACTCCTCTTAGTGAATTCAAATCCACTTCTAAGTTATTTAATGGCTATATGACTCTGGACAAGTCCTTACCCTATTTGTCTCTCTTGTTCCTCATTGGTAAAATGAGCTGGAGAAGGAAATGGCAAAACACTCCAGTATCTTTTCAGAGAAAACGTCAAATGGGCTCACAAAGAGTAAAACTCCATCCTCAAGGAGTTCGTAGTTGAATAGAGATGACAACAAATAAACAAACTGTACAAGCACGTTGTGAATAGGATAAGTTGAAAATAAAAAACAAAGGAGGCACAAGAATAGTAGTATAATGGAAAAGTATTAATCAGTCATAAAATGCCATAAAGGATTCAATTTTGTTTCATTTGTTTCGCTAATTCCCTTCTTTAATTGTTTTGAATGTACCAGCAGAAGTGAAGACACACACACACACACACACACACACACACACTCACACACACTCTTTCCCCATCCCTCTGCATCCCTAGAAATACCCTGAAAGAAAAAACTTAAATGACAAATTTAATTTCAAAGGAAACAAAAGTTCAGAGGCAGCTGGGTAGCTCAGTGTGGATTGAGAGCCAGGCCTAGAGATGGGAGGTCCTAGGTTCAAATCTGGCCTCAGACACTTCCCAGTTGTGTGACCCTGGGCAAGTCACTTGACCCCCATTGCCTAGCCCTTAGAACTCTTCTGCCTTGGAGCCAATACAGTATTGACTCCAAGATGGAAGGTAAGGGTTTAAAAAAAAACAAACCAAAAACAAAAATGGAAACAAAAGTTACTAGTGAATTTTAATTTTTAAAAATGGTTATACATTCATTTTAAACATTGAGCTGAGAATCAGGTAGCTCTAATTTTTTTTATCACTATCATTGAGTTTGGTGACTTTTTAGACAGTTCAAAAACTAAAACCCTTTGCTCTCCTAGTGATTTTTAACTTTCTCTCATTCTATTAACAGAACCAGTACTATATGTAGCAGAACCATTGACTACCTAATGAATATCAATATTATATTTATTATAATATATTCCATTGTCATATTTTTGTGATGTTATACATCATACTATTTATATGACATCATACTGTTATTAAAAAAAAGAAAACAAAACCAAAGGTAATGTCACCTCAGATCAGCTTGAAAAGGAACACTGAGAAAATACTAAATCTGCAGAATGTGGTAATGTGGCTCCCAATTACTAGGAATTGTCCTTTTCCCAAAGGTTTGAATTTGCCAAAACCTTTTTTAGGGTTCAGTGATTTGGACTCAAGTCACCTTTGGAGCATTTTTTTTTAGCAGAATAAAGTTCAAAAGGGAAGAGAGGAAAGTAGGACATAGTTTATATAACCATATTAAATATATTTCATGCTTTAAAACATATATATACCATGGCACATGTAATAAGTATGTAGTTTTATATACAATCCTCTTTTTTCTCTTCTATAGGAATATTCATGCTTGTCGATATTTGTCAAATTCAGATAAAAAGTTTTTAAAAGAAAATACTTTTCTGTTTGCTTGGAGTTCATTTGCTTGGGGTTAAAAGCTGAGAATTTGATTATGATGGTCTGTGTTTCAGACACAAGCCTTTATGAAAGAATTTTAATTAATTTGACATTATTTTAAACTCAAGCATTTTTCTGCTTGGAGAGAAATGTCCAAATTGGCATGCCCTCTGACATGTCTCTAACAGACATTTTTGAAGTAACATTTATAGGATTCTTAAATAAGAAACAAAGAAAAATCCCACAATATGACACAGTTCCAGGTTAGCATTCTACTTTATCTAATAGAAAATAATCCTTTAATCTCTCCAGAATATTCCTAGAGAATCTTAGAAGTAAAAATATACCCAGGCCATCATTCTGAGCTGAAAATCCATCTTTAATTGTGGGAAATTAAAGCTGGGCTTACCATGCCCAGCCTGTGGCAAAGATCCCTTGTAGATGTCTAACAGTGTTTTGATAGGTTTTTGAGAGTTAATGAGCATAAGTGATTAACAAGATAAAAAGTTCAGAACATGTTAAAATCATATTATAACATTTAATAATAAGTTTTGGTATCATTTGATAAGAAGTAATAAATTATAATACAAGGTTAAGAAATATAATTGATCTTATAACTACTAGTCTAGAACCATCATACTAACTCTGGGAAAGATTAGGTCAAAGTGGCCATAATACTCTGGGGAGCTTATAGTGAGTATAAATCTTCACAAGATCAAACAACACCTGGACATGCCAAGATTGTTTTTCTGTTATCTCATCAGGCTAGTTGTCGGTGGTCGCCAATCTAAATGAGCACAGCTGCATGACTTTCAGCTTCCCTAGGTAACTACACAGACCTGAAGTTTTTATTCCTCCAAGAGAAGCTCTTAATCTAGTTAGTTACTTTAATATTTTAATATATCAAACTATATCCTTTCTAATACTATGGTTAATATTCTTTTATTATAATGGATATCTTATACACAGTTTATTTAATCATTAGGTCTAACTTTTTCTCAAATCATAGTTATAGTTACTACCTAAAGGATTATATGTAATCACTTGCTTTATGATCAGTAATATAAAAGCAATTAAGGCAATTTTCTTTTCAAGAATCATCCTTCTAAAAAAAACAAAAAAGAAAAAAGAATCCTCCTAAAACCACACAATTACTTCCTGACTGGCAGTCAACTAGCATTTATTAAGTGCCTACTATATGCCAAGCACATGGCAATAAAAAAAAAAGATAAAGTTCCTGCTTTCAATAAACTGACCATCTAATGGTGACATGAAGTAGTCAGAGATCTGCTGCCTTTGATCAATTCCCCAATTTCTTTGGGAAATGGAGGGAAGAGATTCATTTCTCTCCTCCCTTCAGGTGGATCAATCAAAGCTTCCTGGTGTAAAAATAGACTCAAATCCAGGACTTCAATCCCCACAAGCCTTTGCTCCACTTCCCCAGAATGCTTTGTAATCTCACCTGGGCAGAGAGAGAGATGGGGTATTTAAACCTGGTTGTGAATAGGCTCGGCCTCTTTTGGAATTCCATTTTGGAACAGATGCTCTCTTTCAGGATGTGAGGTTATCTTGTCTAGGCCTCTGGCCTAGGCACGTATTTTTCTTATTCTGTATTTTCTTTAATCCTTAACCTTTAATAAACCTCTAAAAAATATACTACTCCTTGCAGAGAGAAACTAATTTCTACCTGCCTCAGTATCCCCTAAAATTTTAACTGTTACACTGGACTGGTCAGAATCCTAACTACATCAAGTGATGAATCCTACCTGTAGTCAATTTGTAGAAAAAGGAGCAGGACATGGTTCCAAAACTGAGAGTTGAAGTGTAATAAAGGCTTCTTTTTCTGATTGAACCAAAAGCATCAGACTAAGATTTTTTTGAAGTGCTTTCTTGTTTATAACAGGTAGAGTGAGAAGCTTTGTCTGGTCCCATTAGATTTATGTGAGATTAAATTCCTTAATTTGTAAATTTAGTTGGTTATTTCTCTTTCTGGATGGTTGCTCAGCTTATAATTTGAAAAAAATTAATGTACAATGTCTCTTTCCTTCTCCCAAATTTCGAACTATCTTTATTGCTTTTTACTTGTTGGTGCTACTTCCTGTTTTTGAAGACACACAGGAAGAAATGACATGTTTTAAAAAATTCTTTGTGTTCTTGTTCATTCATTAATATGAAGAGATCATGCATTAAAAATGAGCAAAGGAAGAATCTGAACAGGGTGTTCAAGGTAATAACAAGGGGACAGTAAACAAGGAAACAACAAAAAAATTCTGCCAACGATTTCCTCAATTCCTCAAATTCACAGGTATTAGAGAATGTGTGAATTCACAGAAGACAAAAGAGAGAAGCCATGACAAAAACAGAAATTGTTATTCTTAGCTTGGGGTCATAGATCTGATCCATTTTAGGGAGTTTATGAATTTGGAGAGGAAAAAAATTACATTTCTTTTTTCATTGATCTCTAAAGGAAAATTAGCATTTCCTTCCATTTTCATGTTATTTTGAAAAAGAGTCCAAAGTCTCCATCAGACTTCATTACATAAAAAAAGATTAAGAACACCTGACTTCATGGGATTAACTTGAAGGCACTGTTCTAAACCAGGCAGACTGGTCGATGGGATCAATTCCTGCCCAAGCATAGATTGCTCCATAGTTTGACTGAAATTTCTTTAGGTTAAAGAGACATCTCTTTTTAAAATGCAAATATTCCAGGGATGATTAATTCATCAATAAATATTTCTTAAGTAGATAGCACTAGATAGAGCTGGAGGAGAAACACAGAGAAGTAAGAAGAGAATCCCGGCCCTGAAGGAAATAAATAATTTAATAGAAATAGATAATAAATGCATAAAGGAAGTACCAAAATTTTGCTTTGAGGAAGCTTTGAGTGGTGGCTTTTTACCAAGTCAGTGTCTGCAGAAGTAGAAGTGGAAGACAATGCACACATCCTGGGTAGAGGCTCTTAAGGTTGCAGCACAGTTAGGATAATCTCTTCCCCAAACCATAATCAAATCAATATAATATTGCAGAGGTGGGAAGCAGGGTAGCTAGGTGGCTCCATGGATTGAGAGACAGTTCTAAAGAAGGGGGGGGGGGGTTCTGGGTTCAAATCTGGATTCAAATACATCCTAGCTCTGTGGTCTTGGGCAAGTCATTTAACCCCTGTTGCTTAACCCTTACTGCTTTTCTGCCTTGGAACCAATACCCAGTATTGATTCTAAAACAAAAGGTAAGGGTAAAAAGAAAATCATAATTGCCAATACTACTGGCAAGGTTATATCATTCTATTCCTCTATGATTCCACTCACCATCTCTGTTATTTTCCCAAGTTAGTCCTCCCTGACCTTTTTTTCCTTTCCTATAGTGTCTCCCCTTATTAAAATATAAGTTCCTTGTTGGCAGAGAATGTCTTCACTTCTGTGTTTGAATTTCAGCATAGTCTTTGGCACATAGTAAATGTTAAACAATTTTTTTTCTTCCTTTGTTTTTAATTTCAGATATTCCTCCAAAGAGCTGCTGATAAGAGGAGTCGAGCTGTCTTCCATTGACCTTACATTTGCTGCTTCTCTCCTGAATCATTACCAGGCTGCTTTTTTAGCAAAGGCAGTTGTCTATTGTTCTTTTGGGAGATTACTATAGGCTCAGAGTTATTTCAGCTCTTTTATGAGTCGGAGTCCATACTTACACTCTGCCAGTATTCAGGTAAAAATCCATCTTTCTTACTTTTTCTTTTCTTTTTCAATAGGAATTTTTAAAATTTGTTTGTTTCATTAAAATACCTAAGTAATTTCTTGCCTCCTTTCCCTCCCCACAGTAGAGAAGACATCATTTAACAAAAAGATATATGTATATATAAAACTATCTCTTGATTATTTCTAATTATCAGTTCTTTCTCTCGAGGTAAATACATACAAGATATTCTTGAAACAGTATTTCTGTTACTGTATGTAATGTTCTTTTGGTTCCACTCAGTTTACTTTTTATAACTTTAGGTAGGTCTTCCCATTTTTAAAAACTTAATCTGCTCATTATTTCTTACAGCACAGTAGTATTCCATCACAATCATACACCACCACTTGCTTCAGGGCCACTTGATATTTAGTTTAACATGAATAAATTATTTTAAGCTCCTACCAAATCCCAGGCTATTTGCATCAGAGCCAAGCAAATTAATAACCCTGGCATTTTACTAACTATCCTGAAGGAAAGAAGTAGAGCCAGTGACTTTTGTCCTGAATTCTTGTAGCTATATCCCAATTCTTACCATTTCTACACAATTTACAATGATTAAGTTTACTCATTCATAATTTTCCCAAATTAGTCCAATGGATTTACTCTCCTGCTAACATCAAACAAGGCCAGCAGCATTGAAGGAATGAAAGTTTGGATTAGGGGAAGAATGTCATTGTTGAGTCTGAAGAAAGTTGGCATATAATAAAAATAATAAAAATGATATATTTGAAGAGCAAGACCATTCACATATATTATTTCATTCACTTCTCACAACAACCTTATGAGGTGGGTAAGGCAAGTGGTTTTTATCTCAGCTTCATAGAAATAAAATGATCCTCAAAGAAGTTAAGTAACAATGCAAAATACTAAAGCTACCTCTGAAATCCTTAGTCCAAGTTCTACTACTCAAAAGTCCTAAAACTCTAGGCACATCATCAAACCAACTGAGAGCTCCGTTTCCTTATAAAACAAGGACAGTGATTAGAATAAGGATAATAATAAATAAAATAAGGATAATAAATAAAATAAGGATAATAATATATGATCTACTTACTTCACAGGGTTGTTGCAAAGACATGCAAAGGTCCCATAACCTCTGACTACAGAGGGTCCTGTTGCCTCAGACACAGGTATACCTGGAAAAAAGTACAGAAAGACTCAAAGAGATGATTTTTGAGGACATCATTCTCACTGATCTTGGGTCATAGTGTCCTTGTTGGTCAGTTATATTGGTGTGCCCTTTGCCTTAAGATCACAAAGAGCTTGTAGTACACAACCTATTGCACAAGAGTCCCCTCATGGCCACACAAAACACAGAAGAACAGAGTTATAAGAAAGATGTCACTTAGGAGACCAGGCTTCCCAAGGATGATGGTGTTTGGCCATAAGGAAATCTCACCTGACTCTTTCATTCCCCACCCTCCAGGACACCCCCTTTCCCTCCCCTCCTTTTGACTCTCAATTCACGAAGCTCTCTAGTATAAGACCCATTTTAGTCCTGTGCTCCAATTTTTATAAGTTGGCTATAGGGAGTCTCAGAGGGCAAGAAAAGACTCTTTCCTTATTAAAGATAATGACAATTATCACAGGTCAACTTTGTCCTGTCTTCCTAGTTTTTTATAACAGGAAAATACCTTTAGCATATAAATTTGAAATATTAAGTTACTCAAATGAGATAATATTTGTAAAGCATGGAGCACAGTGCCTGCATATAGTGCGTATTTAATATATGATTATTCCTTTCTCTTCCTATGCCCGAAGATACTGAATTAATAAATGCCAGAGCCTGGATTGTCACTCCTCTGTAAAATGAAGATAAAATTTCTGGACTATTTTTCTTAACATTTTATTCTTCTGATTACATGTAATAACAATTTTCAACATTCATTTTCTAAAATTATAAGATACAAATTTTTTCCTTGTCTTTCTCCCTTCCCCATCCCAGAGATGGCTATATACTACTTCTAAAAAAAATCCTTTTGTTTAATACTTTTTCTCCCATAGTATCCAGAATTTGGAAGAAAACAAAAAAATCTCTTTAATGATTGAGGATAGTTCATTTAGGGAATATGTTTATTCCTGTTATAGGTCATAGGAATATATCATAATTGATATGATATCATATATCATAAATCATGCCTGGTTTGATATCAAAACTCAAACCAGTATTTTCCTTCAGCAGTCTAAATGATAAACCTCTGCATTTCTTTAAAAATCACATACCCTGGCAGCTAGGGAGCACAGTGGATAGAACTCCATGCCTGGAATACAGAAGACCTGGGTTCAAATTTGGCCTCAGATATTTCCTCTGTATGATTCTGTGCAAGTCACTAAATCCAATCACCTAACCCTTCCAACTCTTCTGCCTTGGAAACAATAGTATTGATTCTAAGACAAAAGGTAAAAGCTTTTTAAAAAATACATACAGATCCTTAAGATGTGGGACAGGCAATTCTCCTTAAAACTACTAAGCAACTTTTCAAATCTTCCCAACACCATTTCAGTCCACCATAAATTCTTTATGTGAGAATCTCTTTGAATGAATTACAATTTGATTCACTACAGTAATCTCCTGTAATGATAATTTTAGTGTTTTGACTTAAATCTAAATAATTGGTCGCCAGGAATGATTCCCAAATAATAAAATACCCAAGTCAGCTGGGAATTATGGAGATTTTTAATTAATAGAGAGAGAAGGAATTAACGAGAGGGAGGGAGGGGGGGGAGAGAGAGAGAGAGAGAGAGAGAGAGAGAGAGAGAGAGAGAGAGAGAGAGAGAGAGAGAGAGAGAGAGAGAGAGAGAAAGAAATAATTTAAAATGCTCTGGCTCAGGCTGAGCCAGGCAGTAGTTTAAGGCCTTGGCCAAAGTGGCCTCCCTGAGCCTAAGGGAAAGGGAGTCAGTCTTATCACTCTCCAGTGCTCCACTGAACTCAATCTCCTGAACTGAGTTCAGCCTCCAATTCCACTCTGAACTGAATCACCTGAACTGACTTTTTACCCCTCCTTTTAAAGAAATTTTCTCTTGTCACCTCCCCTAAATTTTCACACTTACCAATCACAGTAGACACTTTTTTTCAGAATTGCCCGTTCTTTGTTCTCACCACTCTTTAGTTCTCACCTTCTCTGGTTAGATCATATCTTCTGAGTACTTCACACTTCTTTGTTAATCTTGCCTTTTGTGAGTTACTTGACCTTTTTGTGATTAATTTAACCTTTATAAGTACTTAACACCTTTTTGTATTAGATCTAAAAATAGACTTAGCTTAAGGTTCTAGCTTCACTATAAGGTAGGAGTTAAGTACCTTCATTGTTCAATCAGGAGTTTACAACTTTATCTTCCCCTAAAGTATGTCTAAGTATGGGTGGAGTAATGTAAAGTTCCCAAGACATTCCTGATTCTTGTTAGACCAAGTATCTCCATTGTTATAATGAGGAAATAACTAAATCAAATCTTCTAAAGTATAGTCTGAGTAGTTTTTAAGATTCACACTCCCTTTGTTTCTTAAAAATCCAAGAAATTTCAGTTCCTTTAGGCCAATTAACACACTCCACATTGAACAAAGGAGCCATCAGGTAATTCTGCATTTATTTTAATACTAGCTATAAAGGCATTCTACTTTATAGACTCTGTTGTCTTTTTCCTTTTCCTCAAATTTCCTACAATTGGGTCGCTTAAACAGGAAGTTAAAGAGGTGGCCTGACACAGAAGGTACAGGGCTGGCCTTGGAATCAGAAAGATTTGGATTCAAATCCCAACTCTGACTTTTTACTAGCTTTGTAACCTTGGGCAAATTACCTGACTTGTCTAATTTCAAGAATTCCCCAGGATTTATCTACTAAGTCACAAGTTAGTTTCTTTCTGAATTGGTGAAGGTAAAGTTCTATGCTAAGAATTCTTCATGAAATGACTTATCCCTTATGCATTCACCTAAATTGAATGTGAAAAGTCAATTACTTAATGAACTGATAGAAAAATATTGACTAACTACTAAATATACCCAGTACTATGCTAACTACCAAGAGAATATGAAGAGAATAAGAATGGAATAGCTATTCTTTTATTTATTTATTCATTTATTTTTAAACCCTTACCTTCCATCTTGGAGTCAATACTGTGTATTGGCTCCAAGGCAGAAGAGTGATAAGGGCTAGACAATGGGGGTCAAGTGACTTGCTCAGGGTCACACAGCTGGGAAGTATCTGAGGCCAGATTTGAACCTAGGACCTCCTGTCTCTAGGCCTGGCTCTCAATCCACTGAGCTACCCAGCTGTCCCCTATTCTTTTATTTTAAAACTTACCTTCTATCTTAGAAGGGATACTAAGTATTGGTTCTAAGGTAGAAATGTAGTAAGGGCTAGGCAAATGGGTTAAGTGACTTGTCCAAGATCACATATCTAGGAAGATTCCAAAACCAAATTTGAACCCACTGTCTGGCTCTCTATCCACTGAGCCACCTAGCTGCCCCAGGATACCTACCCTTAAGGAACATGTAATTTTGTTGGGAAGATATCTATGAAAAAGAGAGCAATGGATATGAATATCTATTACAATATTATATTATGAGGATAATATTATTTGTTCTATAGGATTTCTAAGAAGTGGCTCAGGATTTAGTAAATATGATAGTTTTCTGAACTTATCTCCCTATTCTCCGTTATAGTTTTGGTTCTTGGGGCATGGAATAACTAGGATGCTTCATTAATTAATCATCTGGTACAGTTTTATTCTCAAGGGAGATGAGTTGTCCACCACTGGAGTAGGTAATGAATTATAATATTCAACTTGAGGGTTTCTAGTACTAATTTCATAACTTTGGCACCTTCCATAAACACAGGCAGTTAGCTGCCCTCTCCCACCCTTTCTTCTGCCCAGGGCCTATCCCTTTGTTGTTATCTATGAGTACTTATAATTAACTTTTAGTGTTGGCTCCTAGAAATACTTTTTGTTGAAAAGTTCTAAAAATTATGTTCCTGCCCACCAAATGCACTTGTATGGTACTCTTTTCTTTTCAATTCTCTTGTCCCAGTTACTCTCTGTTCAGAGTCAGATAGTAACTTCTTGCAGTGACTTTAAGACCCCAAAGAGGGGTTTCTAGACAGTGGTGAATGATTACCTATGTCTATGTCTTTGTTTTTAACCTTCTATCTTAGAGTCAATGCTGCGTATTAGTTCCAAGGCAGAAGAGTGGTAAGGACTAGGCAATGGGAAATAAGTGACTTGCCCAGGGTCATACAGCTAGGAAGTGTCTGAATTCAAATTTGAACCCAAGATCTTCCATCTCTGAGCCATCCAGCTACCCCCATGTATAATTCTTTTTTTTTAATTTACTGAGTTTTATTTTTATTTTTAAAAATTTAATATCTTCTTTTTCTCAATTACTTGTAAAAATTTTTCATAATCTGTAATTTATTTTTATTTAATTGATTAATTGAGAATATTTTTCCATGGTTACATGATTCATGTTCTTTCCTTTCCCTCCTTCCTTCCCCCTCCCATGGCCAACGAACAGTTCCACTGGGTTTTACATGTGTCATTGATCAAAACCCATTTCCATAATATTAATGTTTGCAATAGAGTGATCAATTAAAGTCAACATCTTCAATCATATCCCCATTGAACCATGGGATCAATCATATGTTTTTCTTCTGTGTTTCTACTTCCCCCATGTATAAATCTGAAGAGTAACAGGAAGTTCTCCGATGATTGAATGTACACTGCTTATCTATTCCACCTGTTTTCTGTTGAAGCTCTACCGCTCAAGTCTCAATACTAACCTCCCAAGTGCCCAACAGGTCCAAACTTTAATTCTACGGAATAGCATTTATTTACTGTACATCAGCCGGGGTCATCCTGTGACCTTGTTTTGTTTCTTGGCTCATTATCCAATAGAGTTGAAAATACTTTCTATTAACATCACAGTAGGGTTCTGAAGATGAATGAGATAACAGTGGTACAGTGTTCTAAGTCTTATGAATACTGTACCATCAAAGAAAGTGTGGAAGGAAACAGAATAACATGGTGTAATTAAATGGCAGCCTCCATTGTGCAGAGATGGGCAGAGGCAACAATAGAACCATTCGCCCACATATTCATCTCCTTGGTGTAAGGCGTCACTGTTCTGTTCCCTGTTAAAAACAAGCTCAGAAATGTCATCAGGGAAGGAAGTGTGCAAAGTTGTTATGGAAACGAGAATGCTTTGGCTCTGAGTTATTTACAGAGCACTTGAAGGATTACCCCAGTCAACAAAATCCACCCCAGTTAAGCCTCAGCCTGGCATGTACTCTGCCATCCCATGCCATTCTTGAAGGCTCTGGTGATCAGCTCTGCCTTCTGGGAATAAGGATGAAGCCAAGAACAAGTAGGTGTTACTCACCATAATATCAGGGACCCAGAGGGAAGGTCCTTGGGGTGGGGGGGGGGGATTAGGAGGTGCTTCAGACTGGTCCTCACCAGGGAGAAGAATCCTGGGGGTACCCTTCATCTGAGCATGGGGTGGATCTAGCCTGTTTTATTCCGTCCCCCCAGCACAATGTAAGTACTGTGTACACGGTCGCCTGGTACTGTGGGACTTTCCCTGCCAAATCAGTCCTTCTCCTGGAAGAGAAGCTAGTCTTTGTGGTGAGATATTTATAGCTGCAGCTGGCTATCATTTTTGGTCTCAATTGTGCAAATGAAGACTTTTGCAAGTATGTTTTGTTTACTTAGCAAGATCCTTTGGATTTTTTTTTTCATACAGGCAAAAGCAAAATCAGGATATTCATCTCTTTTGAAGGAACTTATGAACCTTTTGATGTTGGGGGGGAAGACACAGTAGAAACCCTAAAGCTGATGATAAACGTAAGTGCTTCCTGGGTTAAGCAAGGAGATGCTTTTGTCATTTAAGATCTACAAAATGTGGTATGCAAGTGGCAGTTGATATTTCTTTAAAATTTGTAAAGCACTTTACAAATATTATCTCATTTCAGCTTCCCTCCAACTCTGTGAGAGAGGTACTATAGATATGGCTATGTGGGGAGCTAAAAAGGCTCTTAGACATCACTGAATCCAACCCTCCTCATTTTATACATGAGGAAACTAAGGCTAAGAATTGAAGTGACTTGCCTATAAGTTTACAGTTCATGAGAGCCTGAGGCAGGATTTGAATTCAGGGCTTTTTGATTCTAACCTTAGCCCTCTATCCAAGGCACCATCTAGATGCCTTCTAAGTTTCCCTTCTAAATAAACAGAAAGTTGAAAATGTGAGAAATTTAAATCCTCTACTTGCTATAAATCTTTTAAATCCATTCTGTGCATGCTATTGATGCTCTTTTCTTTTTCTATTTCATGAAACCTTTTCAATGACCTACTCTGACACATTACACAAGGGAACCCTCTCTTATAACAAACTAATAGGGTCCGGCAAAACACAACAGCTCATTGGCCATGTCTGACAATGTGTGCCTCATTCTGAGCCTCTAGTCTTACCACCTCTGCAGAAGGGCATGACGTGTACTTTACCACCAGTTCTCTAGTCATGATTCTTGTGATGAATTGAGCAACTCTGACGAAAGCTCAGGGTCAAGACTGGAACAAAATGAGACACTGGAGGAATATCTGACAGGATGTTCAACAAAGGATGGCAGGGAAAAGACATCAAAAGCAGAAGAAGGATATTCAGCATCAATTCAGTTTAGCCAAGTTTCTCTGCCTCCGTATTCCCAGAACTGGTGATCTGGTCACAAGTCTGAGATAGGAATAAGTCCTGGCTTTTCTACTTCACCAACAGACTAGTCCTTTGGGTTTATTAAGTCTCAAAGATATTCACAATTATATTTAAATCAAATTTTAAATTTTTTAAATTAAAAAAATTTTTAATTTAATTAAAAAAAATACTTGCCTAGTTTCATGTTGTCTGGGACCATTGGATGTTGCTCTGACCAACTTAACCATTTAGTTTAATCTGAGAGAAGGAATCAGAGAGAAATTGAATAGAAACAGGAATTTTTCAGCCAGAACACAGTTCAACACACTACTGTTCTTTAGGAAATATTTGAGTTGCAACTGGGGCTATCCAGATTAGACCAACACTTCAGCAAAATGTAACAATAAGGAGAAGAGCAGAAATAGGCCTTAGTGTGACCTGGGATTGCCAGGCTTCAAATAAGTCCCTTGGTAAACAAGTAACTCACATGATAGCGCAGTGATGTGTTTCTTGGGGGAAAATATTCTTTTGCAGAATTTGACTATGTCCATACCATTGGAAATAGGGCATCTAAACTTTTGCTGGTGATTTGATTAGAACTTTAAACTCCTTGAAGGCCTGGACCATCTGTTTTTCTTTATAAAGCATAGCACTTATGTATTGTCCAGTTGTGTCTAACTCTACATGGCCCCGTGAACTTTGTCTTTAGGGTTTTCTTGGCAGATACTGGAATGGTTAGCCATTTCTTTCTCCAGCTTATTTTACAGGTGAAGAACTGAGGGAACTAGTGGTTAAGTGGCTTGCCCAGGGTCACACAGCTAATAAGTGTCTGAGGCTGGATTTGAACTTAGATCTTCCTGACTCCAGACTCAATGTGCCACTTAGTTGCCCCATACATTATGCATGGAAGGCGCTTAGTAAATATTAGCTCATACAGCCTGAGGAGAGTAGACCTTAAATCTCCCATGAGTTCTCCCAAAGCTCTTGTTTCCCTCTTGTCAGTACCATTGTCAAAAGTGAGGGTCCTGCCAGGGTGCTGACCTCAGGTGCCTAAAACAAGCAAGTAAACTATCTACATTTATGATATGTGTCAACACGGAATCTAGAGACCCCAAACTTATAGCCTAGTAAGATCTGATGAACCCCAAGTTTTAGGACTAGATTGTAAGTTGGAGACCCCAAAGTTTGTACTTGTTCCCTGTTGGGGTCTCCAATTTACAATCTAATCCTAAAACTTGGGGTTCATCTTACTAGGCTACAAGTTTGGGGTTTCTAGATTCCATGTTAACATTTATAAAATGCTTATTCCAAACATTCTTTTTCAGATTTAGTGATAGTAATGTTAAAATATTAAAATTGAACAGCAGAGGAATTCCAATTGGGCATTTTTCCTTCTGCCACTTAGGCCTTAAGGTGTTTAAGGATTTATTGGTCAGGGCTGACCGCTGAGAGTCCAGTCACCTGACAAACTGGAGGTTCCCCAAAAAAGAGACTCCTCGAGGACAGAATAAACTGTCAACAAGTGGGTGACCCAATATGGAAAACAATCAGTTTGGTATTACCATAGACAACAGGAAAACTAAAAAAGCAGCTTCTCTGAAACCAAGTGTCATTGTCTAGTCAGTGTTCATCACGTCTGGCCTTGAAAAGAATACAATCCAAAAGGGAGTATGACAAAGAGAATGCCATGAAAAGTTTAAGGAGGATTATTTGTAGATTGGGAGATTAAGGAAAGGTCCAGGAAGGTGATGTATAAACTAAACTTGGAATAAAGAGAAGGATTTCAGCAGGCAAGAGATAGGGGAGTTAGCCCTTACCACTCTTCTGCCTTGGAACCAATACACAATACTGATTCCAAGATGGAAAGTAAGGGTTTAAAAAAAAAATAGAGATGGGAGAAACCCATTTTCTATGTTATTAACAGAGTAAATAAAGGTATAGAATGGGGCAGGGAATGGAGTGAGTAGTCAGAATGAGAATGGAACCAAGTTTGGGAGAAGCAGAAAGTATATTAAGGGTGATCGTGTAAAAGTGGTTCTAGGAACATTGAAGACGTTTTTATTTAATTCATTGGGCAGTTTTTGAGTCAAAAACGTTTTTGGGTCTAAATCAGGATAGTGTTCATCCAGTGGAAAGAAGAGGACTGAGGTAGGACACGCACACACACAAAAAAAACAAACAAAATTTTTTGGAAGTTTTTGAGTTGGGGAGTGAAAATCTCTATGTCTTAGGACCCTTCTTTGGTAGCTGCATGATTGAAGACGGGAAAACCAGTTAGGGTATAGTTACAATGATTTCTACCCAAATCAGGAAGATGTAGGGTGACTGCACTGGGAATGAATGGATTGCTTGCCAGCATGACTCACTTAATATATAAGGATATTTTTGGATGTTGATTCAGAAGTTTCACTTCTACTTCAAAGCTAGTGAATCCAATCTTATGCTTCAGAAAGGTGAAAATTCTCAACGTTAAGTCTCATACAACTAAAATCTTTCATATCGATCAATCAATAAGCTTTTATTAAATACCTGTGTGCCAGACACCACATGGGCACTGGAGACACAAAGGTAAACTGGAAACAATCCCTATCCTTGGGGAGTTTACATTCTACCAGGGGAAAAAAACGTGTAGATATATAATTGCATACAAAATATTCCTAAATATTGGGAATTCTACTATAGCACTTGCTTTGAAAACAGTTATTTGTTCCAACCCAATTGATATATTGAGGAAAAGCATGATCATTAAAGGAATTTTTTATTTGCTTCTGTGCATTTCGGTTGTCCCTTTGGCAGGTCATGCTTCAAGGGGACGACTTTACAGGTCAGTTGTGCTGGGCAGGCATGTCTGGGGGAGAAAGTGCTGGAGCGGTCATCTTTCTCTAACCAGGTGGAGGCAGGGTGAGATAAAATACTTGGGATGGGAGTCTGAAGAGGTAAACAAAGAAAGGAAGGCAGGGAGCTCCCAATATGCCTCCCCACCCCAGAACAGATACCACAATGACGCAGCCTCTTTGACTTCCATACCCAAGTTCCACTAGCCCAGTGAAAACCTTAGCTGGAGATAGTGAGGGCACACAGGCTCTGTGAAAATGGGCTAGTACTGTTGGCCTTGGGGTGGGGTGGGGAAAGTGGTCTCTTGGGACACCTCACAGAAGAAGCTGTACCAAAAGATTTCTGTTCCTATCATAAGACAATCCCACCTGTGCCTCTATGGAGCACTTACATTGTCACTGCCCACATTCTCCCTGTGATGATTCCCAATGTTGAGTCTGGAGTGGCTTCCCCAAGAAGGTGTTCCAATGTTATACCCTTAACCCTGTCTTCTCCATAAGGCCGGGAATTTTATTGTGCAATTGGGAATGGTGAGGTAATTTTTAGAAATGTCTGTTAAGGCAGAACTGCCTCTAATTTTAGAGGGAGACGATACTTGTACGTGGGAGGACTCATAAAAGGCTTTTACCAAGAATGTTGCACAGGAGATAAGCCTTGAAGATAGCTAGAGATTCTAAAAAGGCAGAGATGACAAGAAATGCATTCCATTTTTACCTGAAAAAAAAAAAATAGAACAGAAGAGGCACATATATTCATCTGTCACTGAGTTTTCCTACCATCATTCTCCTGATTCTTTTCTTATCTGCCTGAATGCTCTGTTTCCTTTGCTGCCTGTTGCCTTAATCATCATCTCTATGCAGATGGTTATCAGATATGCAGTTCTCATTTATCTCCTCTCACCGACTGCCTATTGGGCATCTTAACCAACAGGAACCCCTCAAGCATTTCAAATTTAAAATATCCAGAACAGAACTCTTAACTTTGATCCTAAATCCAGCCTTCTTCCTAACTGCCCTGTTTCCATAAAGGCACCCCAGTTTTTCTAGTTAGCTATGTTTGCAACTCAGTGTTATTTATGACCCTTCCCTCTCCCTGACCTCCATGTACAATCAGTTCTCAAGTCTTGACACTTCCACCTTCCCAACATTTCTTCTGTCTATTCCCTTTTTATCATTTCTTACATAAACTATTGCTACAGGCTCCTAACTGGTCCTACTGGATCCAGTCTCTCCTATCTCCTAGAAATCCTTCACACAGCTGAAACATTGATTGAGCTTCCTAAAGTCTCGGTCAGACCACATAAATGCCAAGCTCAAGAACCTCTAATGGCTCCCTGTGGCTTCTGGTTTAAAATATAAATGCCTTGATTTGACATTTAAAACTCTTTTCCGTCTGCCTTCAGCTTATTTTTGTGGAGTGGTTTCATATCCTCATGTTTTCAACTTCCCCATCTTTACTTGCTGTTCCTTGAAGATAACATTTCTTCTCCTGCCTCCTGCAACTTTAGATTAACCTATCCTCAATTCCAGGGATATTTATTTTTTCACCACCATGGCTCAAAACTTCTAGCTTCTTTCAGGCCTGAATGTGTGTCACTTTTGTACCTAAGGCTTTCCCTGATCCCCACCCACGAGTGTCCTCTGGCTAGTACTCAGAGCCCTTCAAAATTTAGGATTATATTTCCCATCCAACTACCTCAGTCAGACAGTTGGCTACCATCATGAATCTGTGATCTCAATGAACCATTAAATCATGGAATCACATGATCTCTGAGTTGGAAGAACCTCAAAGAACCTGATTACACCTCAACTAGAATCCTCTCTACCACCTACTTGACAAATGGTCATCCAGACTTTTCTAGAAGACTTCCAGGGAGGATTTACTAACTGCAATTTTAGATAATTCTAATTTGGGGGGATCATTTTATCATTTCAAACCAAAATCTTCCTCTCTGCCCCTATTGCCTATTGCTCCCAGTTCTTGTCCTTACACTCAACCAAACAGAACTAATTCCTTTTCCATAAATCCTGGAACTGTAACAATAGCCTTTTAAATGCTTGAAGAAAGATGATCATGTCTTCTTTCTCTCCACCTTTCCCCAGGCTTCTTTTCTCCAGGAGAAACATTCCCATTTGCTCAACTGATCTTTATATGGCACAGTTTAGAGTCTCATCTCACTGATCAACCACATAGGTTTGTCAATATCTCTCCTAAAATGTGGTGCCTTTAGCTGAACACAAAATTCCAAATGTAATTTCACTGATTCTGAGTGGATCAGAATTATCCCTCTTCAGCTTGGTAGCTCAGTGGTTTGAGAGCCAGGTCTAGAGATGGGAAGTCCTAGGTTCAAATCTGGCCTTAGACACTTCCCAGCTGTGTGACCCTGGGCAAGTCACTTGACCCCCATTGCCTAGCCCTTATCACTCTTTTGCCTTGGAACCAATACACAGTATTGATTCCAAGATGGAAGGTAAGGGCTTTAAAAAAAAGAATTATCCCACTTTCTGAACATTATATCACTATTAATGCAACCCAAAATGGCATTAGCATTTGGGGCCACCATGTTGCACAGTTGACTAATACTAAAATTCTGATCCACTAAGCTTTCCAATTTTGTTTATATTGCAATACAGGTTGGAGAACTATCATTCTAGGATTTATGTTTTAAAGGGTCAAGTATTTCTTATCAGACCTGAGATTTGGACTATGACAATATTTGAGCTGGGAAGAGTTCAGTCATATCCAAGAGTTTTGAAAAGGGAATTTAGTCTGAAGAAGATCTTGTGAGAAAGGAGAGGGACTAAATGGAATGGACAAAAGATTTAGTGAGGAAGGCAGTGTTTTCAGTCCCCTGCCAGGCACTTAATGAGCTGAGTTAAAGAGAAAAATGATAGTAGAGGAGTTATGGACGATCAGATAGAAAGAAAACATTCATGATGATAAAATGGATTTATATAAGTGATACAAGGATGTTTCAACATTAGGAAAATAACCAACATTATCATATTGAAATTAAAAAAAACATCTTGTGCCATGTGATTATGTCAATAGATGCATAAAAAACTTTGATAAAGTATAACACCCACTTATGCTTTTTAAAAACTCTATAAAAGATAAGCATAGAAGAGATTTTTTTTTTTAATAAAAAGACTCATAAGAGAGAGGGGAAAACAGCTGTGGTAAAGAGGGAAGAGATCACACTGTGTGGTTGGTTCCCTGAAGGTGCCTTGGAACAAAGGATTAGGACTGCAGCTTCTGCTTATAAACAAATAATATTAATGAAATAATAATGGTCATAAGCACTTACTGAATGTTTATTCCCTTCCCTTATAATGTCTTCGAAGTCTGAAGGCGATTCCAAAAGGTCTAACCTTTCTCCATTCCCATGTCTATCTGATAGTGGAAGCTGTTATAGTCTTTTCTCATTTCCTTCTATCTAAGCTATTTCTTTTACCTTAATTTTGTTTCATGAAAATCTCCATGCATAATCGTAAGGGCTTGCATTACATGTCTGGATACTGATAAGGATGACTTCTAAGAAATTCTCGATATTGGCTACTTTCATGATTCATTTCTTACTCCCCTCCCCCCCCCAAAAAAAACCTCTTACGTTCTATCTTAAAATCAATACAAATACAGTTCTAAGTCAGAAGAGTAAGGACTAGGCAATGGGGTTATGCGATTTGGCCAGGGTCACACAGCTAGAAAGTGTCTGAGGTCATATTTGAACCAAGGACCTCCCGTCGCTAGGAAAAGGAGGAATAGGAGAAAAGAAAGAGGAATATAGAATGTTTGAACTTGCATTCAGATTCCATCAGTTCTTTTTCTGGAGGTGGATGGTATTTTTCATGATGAGTCTTTGGGATTGCCTTAGATCATTGAACTGTGGACAATAGCTAGATCATTCACAATTTTTCATCACACAATGTTGCTGCTTCTGTGTACAATGTTCTGGTTTTGTTCACTTCACTGCATCAGTTCATGTAAGTTTTTACAGTTTTCTTCTGAAATCATCCTGCTTGTCATTTCTTATAGCACAATAATATTGTATTACAATAATATACCACAGCTTGTTTAACCGTTCCCCAGTTGATGGATATCCTTTCAATTTCCAATTCTTTGTAACCACACACACACACACAAAAAAGTGGCTATAAATATTTTTGTATAAACAGATCCTTTCCCCATTAAAAAAAAAATCTCTTTGGGATACTTACCTAATTGTGATATTGCTGGGTCAAAGAGTATGTACAGTTTTAGAGCATTTGGGATTGTTCCAAATTGCTCTCCAGAATGGTTGAATCAGATCACAACTCCACCAACAATGCATCAGTGTTCCAATTTTTCCACATACCCTCTATCATTTATCATTTTCCTTTTCTGTCATATTGTCCAATCTGATAGGTATGAGGTAGTAACTCAGAATTGTTTTAATTTGCATTTCTTTAATCAAGAGTGATTTAGTACATTTTTTTCCCCACATGACTATAGGTAGCTTTGATTTCTTTATCTAAGAATTGCCTGTTCATTTCCTTTGACTATTTGTCAGATGGCTTACTGGGATGTGGCTACTGTGCATGCTAAAGCTTTTTGGAGCTACAGGTGAGAGTTGGGTAAAAGATAGACACAAAGTGGATCAGCAGCCTTGAAAAGGGTTTGGCAAACCCTCACACCAGAGGTACTATTTCCTCTCTGAAATTATGGGAGGACATGGACAAGTCACATAGGATGAGCAGACATGGCTGGGTTGCAATCTGATTCACTGAAAAGAATATATATTATAGCAACATATCAATATGATATGTCAATATATCAACAATTATTAATGTTCCTCTACTACCTGGTAGAGATCTCAGATCTATTAGAATATTTGAGTAAACGTATTAATGCAGGACAAATTCATTTGCCGTACCTCAATCCTACAGGTTCCACAGTAACCATATCTAATTTCATTTTTCCCATATGTGAACTGTCTGAATATTTTAAAAAATGTGTCTTTGTTCTATTTAAGGCTTTTGTCATTTTTTCATTTTAATGTTCATGTTTAAATTTAAGGTCTTACTAAGAATTTCTTGGATGTGTCCTGTTTTTCACAATCTCTTCTTATTCATTTAAAGAATCACTTCCATGTTCCTTTAACTGAGGACAAACGAGGAAAGAGCTATCTACAATTGATGTATGCTGGTGCTGAGTTAAATGACAACTGGAATCTTGCTGATATAGGAGTATCAGTTGGTTCAAATCTCAAGTGCTTGGTCAAGGTATGCTCAGAACAGTATTTAGTGAAGTGGTCTGCATCATGGTTTCACTAATTCAGAGCAAATTTGTCTAGGCTTAGCCTAATGTTACTATTACATATATACCCATATATATCCACCTATTAGAAGTACTTAATCATTAGAATAACAAGATCATTTAAATGAAAGTCAATAAACAGAAAAAGGCCTTTGAAGAATTCTTTTGCAAGATAATTACAAAGTAGAAGGATTTCTTGTTTGTCCCATAATTGAATTTGAGCAGCTCCTAGCTTAGGAACAACTTTATGAATGACGATTAGTTTTATAGGCCAGCTCATAAAAATCTTTTAAAGCAATGCCCACTTCAATATTTCAAAGATCTGTCATGTCTTTGATGTGAGCATTCCTTCTGCCCATTCAGACTTCAACCCTTTATGAATAGTAGACATTCTTTGAGAATTGATGTGGCTGAAAATTGCATTATCCTGCAAACAACCTGGTGATAGACCTCTCCAAACGTGGCTAGGCTGGACTTCAGCCTAGACATATAATATGTCACTGGGCCATACTCAAGATCCTTCCTTCTTGGTAGTGCCTGCCAAAACTTGGGCTCTGCTGGCATAGCTTACAAGAACCCAGGGCCAACCTCCAACAATGAGAAAAATTCTCAGAGAACTTCAAGGGAAGATTAACCAATAATGTCCTTGAAATACAGTATTACTGATGCTATAGGACCTAATTGCTATTGATTTCACTTAGGTCCCTCTTCCACACATGTGAATGCCTAGAAAAGCTATTTCAAATTTAAGAAACTCTGTGGATCAGGACCCATTTGAATTGTTAGCTTATGAGCATTTACTTTTATTAGCCAGCCAAAGGATTCGAAATGCAACATTTAGCCAAACATCACAGCAAATGAGGTGAGGAGAAATGATACAGGATGAGGAATATGCTTTTATTTTAATTTTATTTTAATAAAGAAATTTAATAAAAATAAACATTATTATATTTAATAAATATATGTTTATTATAATAAATATAATAAATATTTATTAAATTAAGATATCATTAAATAAATAAATATTGATAAAAATAAATAAATAATAAAAATAAATCAATTTAATAAAAATAAATTAATAAAATTTAATTTTTATTTTATTTTAATCCTTACTTTGTCTTAGTTATCAATTCTAAAACAGAAGAACAAGGGCTAGGCAACTGGGGTTCAGTGATTTGCTTAGGGTCACACAGCTAGGAAATTTTAGGGGTCATATTTGAACTGAGGTCTTCCCAACTCCAGGCTTGGTCTTCTATCTACTGTGCTACCTAGCTGCCCCTGTATTTACTCTCCCCCACATGACCACAGCAGTAGTGGAGAGAGACATGGAGAACATAGGTGGTCAGAACACATCAGGAACTCACAGGCATCTAGAACATGTATGGTCAAGGAATTCATGTGGTGAAGGCATCTTGGACCTCCAGTGCTTCAGAGTTGCTCATGTACTCTGATGGTACCCTTTGGTTGCTCCTTGCTGCCTTTGGTTAAACACTATATCTCTACTCCCCAGCACATTGTTTCTGCCAAGAATGACTGGTGGTTTGCTATCAAGTTATTCTCTGATACCATCTGCTACGTCAGTTCTTCAAGGTTACCTATTGCTCTCTGCCCCGGTGCTAAATTTAAATGGCTAGAAAACCTCTTCCTTCTGAAGGCAGATTGATGCTCTTTTAGGGAAGAGTTAGCATACACAACTAGGAAGTTAACAAAAGAACGTTCCAGAATATTCTTTAACTTTCTTTTTCTGGTGGTGATCAAGGTCCAGAGTCCCAAACAACTATCTGACTTAAAGTTGAAAAATTCCTTGCAGCTCTTATTATATAACTAAATATGAGCTTTTGGGAGGAAATCTTACCCCTAAAAAAAAAAAAACAACCCTAGAATTGTGTGGGCACCTGGGATAACAAAGATAACTTTACTCCAAAGGTCATCCTTGATTGACATGTAAATAAAGTTAGAGACCCAAACAAAAACTAGAATAAAGCAGACGGGTTCCATATTTTAACATATGTATATCTAATACATTCATGCTATCCCCAGACCTCTCTGGTCTCCTCACATTTCTGTTATCATTGAGGGGCATCTAGGTTGCTCAGGGGATAGAGAGTCAGATCTACAGTTGGGAAGACCTCAGTTCAAATCTGGTCTTAGACACTTCCTAATTGGGTGTCCCTGGGAAAGTCACTTAACCCCAATTGCCTAGACCACTCTTCTGCCTTAGAATCAATACTCAGTATTAATTTAAAGACCAAAAGTAAGGATTTAAAAAGGAAAAAAAGTGTGAGCCACCAGATTTTGCTCTTCAGTCTCTCCACTCCTGTAAGCTTTAAAGTAGTGGCAGGCACCTCTTAAATTTCTGGCTCTATTAAGGGTTTCACAGACCTTCAGTATGGACACCTGGTGGCTGGATGCTGGGAAGATGAAGGGTGGCCTGGGAATGGGGGATTGAGGCACTAAGAGCAACAGTACAAGTAAAACAGGTTTTCCTCTCTACTTCCCTAACAAGAGCCATGAAGAAGAAAGGATGAGGAGGAGTGGAGAATAGGGACTGAAGCAAGTAAGGAACTAGGTCTTTACAAAAATTCTCCCTGACCAGAAGGGACCTTCTGCAGACCAGGAAGCAAGGCCAACCAGGGCTTGGTACTCGTAAGTGGTGGTCAAGCTTGACACTGGGGGCCCCATGCAATAGGATAGGGTTGACTGAAGCTAAGGAAAAAGGTAAGAGGAGAAAGTATGATAATATCAGAGGCAATAGGGACTGGGGAAAGTTCCTATATGAAGAAGCCAGCTAGAGCCAGGTATCTCCAGGATGTCTTCCTTCATTTATTTATTTTAAATTTTTTTTTAAGCCCTTACCTTCTGTCTTGGAGTCAATACTGTGTATTGGCTCCAAGGCAGAAGAGTGGTAAGGGCTAGGCAATGGGGGTTAAGTGACTTGCCCAGGGTCACACAGCTAGGAAGCGGCTGAGACCAGATTTGAACCTAGGACCTCCCGTCTCTAGGCCTGGCTCTCAATCCACTGAGCTACCCAGCTGCCTCCTATCTTTTTAAAGAGCAATTTTTTTTTTCAATTAACAAGCATTTATTCTCTCCTTCAGATGCCCCTAATTAAAGACAAAAAAAAAAAGAAAAACAAACCCTTTGTAAGAAATATAGATAATCAAGAGAAACGAATTTTCAAATTGGCCAAGTTTAAAAATGTGTCACATTTTTTGAGTGGCTTTGTCTCATTCTGCATCTTGAATCTTATTACCTTTCCATCAAGAAGTAGGTAGCACATTTCTTCATCAGTACTGTGAAATCATGGTTGGCCATTGTACTTGGTTAGTTAGTTGTTTTTTTTAACCCTTAACCTTCTATCTTAGCATCTATTAATTCTAAGACAGAAGAGTAGTAAGGGCAGGTAACTGGGGTTAAGTTACTTGCCCAGGTCATACAGCTAGGAAGTGCCTCAGGTCAGAAGAACTCAACTCCAGGTCTGGTGCTCTATGCACTGTGCCACCTAGCCGCCCCTTGATCAGTGTTCTTAAACTTTCCTAGTTGTCTGTCTTTACAATATTAATGTTACTATTTAAATTGGTATCCTGCTCTGTTTCCTTTACTTTGTATCGATTTATATAAGTTCACCCTAATTACATCATTTCTGATGTAAAAATAGCATTGCATGACAGCCATATCATTTGTTTATCCATTGCTCAATTGATGGGTGGCTCCTTAGTTTCTGGTCCTAAGAAATGTCTCCATGTATTCCATGACTTCTTCCCCAACACTCCCTTTCTGCTCATAATGACTTTTCCTTTCTGGGTTTCACACAATATATTTATATTTTGTTGAGTATATATGTAATATATTTATTATTTATATTTACTATATTGTATATCAACATATATATTATATTTAATATAAATATACTAACATAATATATAGTTGAATATAAATTAATAAGAATAAATAATACATTTAATATATTAATAAAATATAAACAATTTAATATCATTATCATGTGTCATTGTTTACTTTTTCCTATGTATATTATATCCCATCATTAGACTACAAGCTTCATGGGTCCAATTACTGGGTCTTATCTAAACTCTACATCTCCCCTATCATACTTCACCCAGTGATTTGTAACCACCTCCTATTCTACCTCTTGTAGGCTATGAAGAACAGAATAAATTGCACTATAGGTTTTTTTTTTAATTAATTCACAAATTTCAGAGACCCCCCCTCATTGTGTGACCTTGGGCAAGTCATTTAAACTCTGAGCCTCACATTTGTCATCTGTAAAATAAGGGAGTTGGAGTTCACCTTCTTTACATCATAGACCCCTCATTCAGTCTGAATCTCAGAATACTGTTTTGTTTCCTACATTCATAATAGAAGGAATTGATCATTTCAGTTAGAGGCTAGAGAAAATGAAGATTTTTTCCCCTCCCATATAAGTTCATTGACCTCTGAAACTCATTCATGGATCCCTTGGAGGCTGATGGGTTCCAAGTTAAGATTGTTAGGCTAAATGATCTCTAGGGAGGCCCTTTCTATTTCTAAATCCTCTGATCAGCTGGCCTCCCATGGAAACTTCCTGGTTTATGATCTTGACAAGTCACTTAACCCCTTCCCACACTTCTGCCTTGGAGCCAGTACTTAATATCAATTCTAATAGAGAAGGTAAGGGCTTAAAAAAACAAAAAATAAAACAGAAAGTAACCCATCTGGTGGTCAGCTGGCTGGAGGCTTAGGCAGGATAACTCTGGCATCCTGGCTGGCTCACCATTTGTTAATTTGGAAATAACACAGAACTATTAAATAGTCAGAAAAATCAAGTCTTTAATCAGGATAGGGATAAGCCTAGTATTTAATTCTTTACTCAGAGTCTGGCGCCACAACCTTTTCAGGGTATAAACCCTGGACTCTGGGGATATTATCCCTGGGAGTGCCACCAGGCTAGATGACAACTCTGAGGAGCCATTAAAGTTGGGGAGTTTAAATACTATTCTAGGTGAAACTTGGGGTCTAAGGATGAGAGGGATAGTTGATTGACTTTACAATGGCAATAAAGGAAAATGAGGAGTTCCAGACAGGAATAACAGTGAGGGGCTGACATTTTACAATGGACACAAAAGGGAAAGACCCAGTCAAGGGCTGGGCTACCTTGGTAAAGGACTTTGGCCTAAAGGGAGAAACCTTTGGGACAAAAGAGATACTTCACATCTTTAAAGTCTAATGTTAGTCTGAGAGGCAATGAAGTAGGTCTTTCCCTCAGGAAGGAACTCTCCTGTGACAAGGTCAAAGCTGGGGTTTCTGCCTCCAAACTAAATAAACTGGGGATCACCAAATCCCTCCAAGCTCAGGACCTCCAGATTCCATGTTGACAGGGTTTTGTTAAATCCTATGATCATTGAGGAGATAGGAGGACCAGCTGATCTCTAGGGCCACTTACAGCCATAAAATTATTCTCTCCCTAGGAACAGTTGGACTAGATCATGAAGGTCCCTTCCATTTCTAAATCTCTGATCCCAGGATCCTTTCCTAGGGACAGGGCCAGAGTGGAAGCCAAAGAGTGCAGCAGCAGTAGCAGCAGCAACAAGGAAGAGAGCTAAGGGGCACATTCTAGCCTCTAGGGATGGAATCATGCCAAGATACAGGATTTAATGAGCACACTTAATATTCCATGGAATTTTTGCTGATCCAAATCATCCCTCTTCTGTAGAGCTACACTAACTCCATTTCAGGTCACCAGGTTCATGCCGGACAATGCTGCATTGACTCAGAAAACAGCTACCATCCAACTCACAAAACACTGGCCAGTGCCAGCTTTCATCTTGACTTAACCCTTGCAGAGGTGCTGTAATAACATAAGCCAATGCTATAAGGCAGAAAAACCTGACGTAAAGGTCAAAGAAGGGCAAACAGCAGCTCTTTCTTCAATAAGAGGACCTTATTCATCACAGGACTCAGAGAATGCTGTTCTGCTACATATACTCCTTAATCTCTCTCAGGTGACTGAAGGCATGCCCCTTCTCAAAACACAGTATTGCATTGCACAATTGGATATACAAACATCACTACCAACCTAGGTGCGGTTTACCCAATCAGATGTAAGCTCTGCCAGAAAACTGGCATACTGTCCAAAAATCCTTCTGGGGCTCTAGGGAAACAAGAGCCACTTTACTGGGTTTTTGGCAGGGTTAGGAAACATTAGTTTGCCTATGAATAAAATATTCTTTTAAGTGCCCCAAATGCTTGTGGGTAAGAACCTGTCCTTAGTACTTTCATCAAATGCTGGATAGAGAAGCTATTAAGTACTAAGATATGCTTGGAGAATATTTCATTTTGTTTGCTCTATTGTCATTGTGTGGTGAGCTGGTCTGCCTTTTGACAAATTTCTAAAAATAGGTAGTCCTCCTTTCCCATTTTACAAGCATTGTTCTTCCCCTAAAGGCATTGCATGAACAATATTAAATGTCCTCATGAAAGGTATTTGTAAATATGTTAGACACTTGCAAAGGTCGTGTGTGTGTGTGTGTGTGTGTGTGTGTGTGTGTGTGTGTGTGTGTGTGCAGTTCCTTTAAAAAGAATTAGAGTTATGAAGAAAAGAATCATTGATCTAGAAGGCAATTCTTTGTTGTTGCTTAGTCATGCCCAACTCTTGGTGACCTCATTTGGGATTTTCTTGGCAAAGATAGTGAAGTGGTCTGCCATTTCCTTCTCCAGCTCATTTTACAGATGAGGAAATTGAGGTAAAAAACACAAGTGACTTGCCCAGGGTCACACAGCTAAGCTTTGAACTCGGGAAGGTAAGTGTCCTTGATACCCAATTCAGAGACCATTTAAGTCAATTCCCTTATTAAAACAAAACAAAACAAAACATTACCTTCCATCTTAGAATCAATACTAAATATTGGTTCCAAGGCAGAAGAGTGGTAAGAACTGGGCAACTGGGCTTAAATGACTTACTCAGGCTCACACAGCTAGAAAGCAAGATTTGAGCCCTCTCTCTCTCTTTTCTTTTTCTTTTTTTTTTAAATAAGGACAGTAGGGAGATTAGATAGTATGCCTCAGAATGTACAAGCAGAAGACATTATCAGAGGCAGGATTTGAACCCAGATATTCTTTTTTTTTTTTAAGTTAAATTAATTTTAGTCAATTTATAACATTATTTCTTGGTTACAAGAATCATATTATTTCCCTCCCTCCCCTGCCCCCACCCTTCCCATAGGTGACGCATGGTTTCACTGGGTATTACATGGGTCCTTGATCAAAACCCATTTCCATGTTGTTGGTGTTTGCATTAGAATGTTCATTCAGAGTCTACATCCCCAAACATATCCCCTGGACCCGTGTATTCAAGCAGTTGTTTTTCTTCTGTATTTCTACTCCCACAGTTTTTCCTCTGAATGTGGATAGTGGTTTTTCTTGTAGATTCCTCCAAGTTGTTCAGTATCACTGCATTGCCACTAATGGAGAAGTCCATTACATTTGATTGAACCACAGTGTATCAGTCTTTGTGTACAGTGTTCTCCTGGTTCTGCTCCTCTCACTCTGCATCAATTCCTGGAGGTTGTTCCAGTCTCCATGGAATTCCTCCACTTTATTATTCCTTTTAGTACAATAGTATTTCATCACCAACATATACCACAGTTTGTTCAGCCATTCCCCAATTGAAGGGCATCTTCTCATTTTCCAAGTTTTGGCACCACAAAGAGTGCTGCTATGAATATTCTTGTACAAGTCTTTTTCCTTATTATCTCTTTGGGGTACAAACCCAGCAGTGCTATGGCTGGATCAAAGGGCAGACAGTCTTTTATCGCCCTTTGGGCATAGTTCCAAATTGCCCTCCAGAATGGTTGGATCAATTCACAACTCCACCAGCAATGCATTAATGTCCCAACTTTGCCATGTCCCCTCCAGCATTCATTACTTTCCTTTGCTGTCATGTTAGCTAATCTGCTAGGTGTGAGGTGTACCTTAGAGTTGTTTTGATTAGCATCTCTCTGATTATAAGAGATTTAGAACACTTTTTCGTGTGCTTATTAATAGTTTTGGTTTCTTTAACTGAAAATTGCCTATTTGTGTCCTTTGCCCATTTATCAATTGGAGAATGGCTTGATTTTTTTGTACAGTTGATTTATCTCTTTATAAATTTGAGTAATTAGACCTTTGTCAGAGGTTTTTGTTATGATGATTGTTTCCCAATTTGTTGATTCCCTTCTAATTTTGGTTGCATTGGTTTTGTTTGTACAAAAACTTTTTAATTTGATGTAATCAAAATTATTGATTTTACATTTTGTGATTTTTTTCTAGCTCTTGTTGGTTTTAAAGTCTTTCCTTTCTCAAATGAATCCAGGTACTCTAATGCCCAGAGCATCCACACTTTCCAGAGTACCATACTGTCTCTTAAAAGAAATGTCCATAAACAACAGAGGGACAATATGAAAGTAAAGTAATAAAAACAAAGGAAAATGAGTGTGATTTGGGAGGTAAAAAGGTAGGGAATAAGATAATTTGGGCCATCATCTTTCCATTCAGAGGAGAGCTAAAATATGTGAAAAAGAGGAAAACCCTTGTGAATCATACTTTTAAATTCATGCTTCTTTTTTTAATTTTTTAATTAAAAAAAATTTTAAACCCTTACCTTTCATCTTAGAATCAATACTCCGTATTGGTTCTAAGGCAAAAGAGTGGTAAGGACTAGGCAATGGAAGTTAAGTGACTTGCCCTAGGTCACACAGCTAGGAAGTATCTGAGGTCAGATTTAAACCCAGGACCTCCCATCTCTGGGCCTGACTCTCAATCCATTGAGCCACCTAGCTGCCCCTAAGTTCATGCTTCTGATAAGAAAAGAGCCCGATGGTTGAGAGGAGAGAAAGCCAGTCTTGGAGTCAGGAAAATCTGCTCTGACACCTACTTTGGGTTTTTTTCTTCCTTGTAGTCTTTCTCAATTTTTTGTTCATTTAATCATCTCTTTATAATATTCATTTTTTAAAAATTTTTGAATTCTAAATTCTCTCCCTTCTCATTCACTGAGAAGGCAAGTGAAATGATCCTCATTATGCATGTAACACATACTTTGAAGAGGCAACATGATACAGTGGAAAGAAGAGTGGCTTCGGATTCAGAGATCCAGGCTTTAAACAGTGCTTCGGCTCTTCTCTACACAGGAAGAAAGAGCCTCAGGAGGAAGGTTCAAAGAGAGCTGGCCAGGGAATTGATTCCATCCAACACATTAACTTAATTGTTTCTTGAACTGAATTGACAGGCAAACAGTGAGATGGTACATTGCTTATGGGGGACTATATAATTTCCGTCAAAAGGCAGCAGCCTGGTAGCATTAGTTTTTCCCCTAACCCCAGGGTATGTGATGAAAGAGGTTGATTGCTCCCTCTCTCTGCTAGAGGAAAGGAGGTTCAGTGGCCCAGAAAGAAGGAACTGTTACCATATATGGTGGAAAAAACGAGCACTCTGGCTTCACCTCTGACATTACCTGGTGCCATTGAGTTGGAGAAAGTTGGACTGGATTCTGAGGTCTCTTCTAGCTCTAGAGTTATGATATCGTTTTCCAATCTAGAGGATAATCTTAAAAACAAAAAGCAACCCTTACCTCTGTCTTAGGATCAATACTCTGTACGGGTTCCAAGGCAAAAGAGTGATAAGGGTTAGGTAATTGGAGTTAAGTAATTTGCCCAAGTTCACACAGCTAGGAAGTGTCTGAGGTCACATTTGAACCCAGGACCTTTCATTTCTAGGCCAAGATGCCCCTTGAGGAAAGTCTTTTTGATCTGTGAGGGCAGAAAAATGGCATCTGCTTGCTGCCAGTAGCCTTTATAAAGGGTTTTGTCTTTAATCGATTAGCCTACTTGACTTCAGATGCAGAATCATGTCCCATATTCACTCTGTGTGTGCGCCCTGGAGTTGAGTGGCCTCTCAGGGTAGCTCATGCTCTTGGCTGTGCCTGAAGCTACCCAAGGTCTTGGGAACATTGCTCACTGAAGGATTTCTCAATGCAGACTCTGTGTTAGGTCAGGAGCCACCATGTCTTCATTAATACCTTCGGAACCTTTCCTTATTCTGGGTGTATGTGTGGGTGGTGAAAATCCCCATAGCAAAATCACAAGACTCTCCTGACCAGAGATCATGGGACCTTTATAAGTACAATCTTGGGTCTCCTGAAAGCATCCCCTAACCCCAAACATTTTCCTGATACCTAATCTAGAACCTAATACATTTAAACCTTTACCTTCTGTCTTAGAACCAACACGATGTATTGGTTCTAAGGCAGAAGAGCAGTGAGGGCTAGACAATGGGGGTTAAGTGACTTGCCCAGGATCACACACCTGGGAAGTGTCTGAGGTCAGATTTGACCTCCTAACTCCAGACCTGGCACTATATCCACTGAGCCACCCAGCTGCCCACTTTTTTTATTATCATACTTTAGTACTTTTTTTTTTTTGGATTATGGCAATGTATCATTGTAGCCAAGGATTATTTTATCCCATTAATCTATTGCTACTCATTTCTCTTTGTACCTAAAATCCTGACCAAGAGAACAATACAAGTGAGAGATGAATTTTTATCTTTTATAATAGAAGAAGTAGCATGGAGATGAGGAGGTAGGGTGATGAGGAAGTGAGAAGATGGGGAAATTCTAGTGCCCAGAAACCACATGAAGACGTTGGCTGCTTTAGAAAGTAGAGGAAAAAAGGAAAGACTCTGAAAGGAAGTGTATATTTGGAGGACAAACTTTTAACTTTTACCTATCTCAAAATTTTGCCCCCCAAAAATTTCCTTCAAAGTACTGATCAAATGTTATCTCCTTTTTGGGGGTCTTTCCTTATCCCTCCAGATTTAGGATCCTACCCCAAACCATTACAACTTGAAATAATTTGGTATTTATTTTAATATGCATTTTGTATTTACTTACACATACACACACACACACACACACACACACACACACACACACACACACACACACATATATATTTTTTCCTCCTCCTTGAGGACAGATTTTCATTTCAGGTTTTTTCTTTGTATTCCTAACTTCTAACTCAGTGCTTCAAACACAAGACTTTTTTGGATTGAAATGAACTGAACAGAAACTGACTCATATAATTAGGAAACTACTTCATTGCCAAGATTAGGATAGAATGTCTAGTTTTGAGAATTTTGAAGAATTTGGCCTGGGATCCCTTTTCTTCAGAAAACCAAAATTCAATAGCTTACTATTTATTAATTTTTGGAATTTGTGTGCGTGTATACATGGGCGTGTATGTGTGTGTGTGTGTGTGTGTGTGTGTTGTGAACAGAAAGATTGGAGTAGTTTGCCTCCAATAGTAGAGTTTTACAGTAATCAGTTTTCTTTTCAAGAGCCTTAGCTACACTCATTTTCTTGAAACATCTACAAAATAAAAAGGAACAAAGCCACAAGTTTGTAAACAACATTTCCAGTCAAAAGAGAAAGAGGTAGGATCATTTCCAAAACAAAATGATACAAGGTTATTTAAACTCCTCATCTCCTTAGTTTGTAGAATCATAGGCAAGTGAAATTAAATTACTCTTAATCCTAAATTATCTTTAATCCTGGGAAGATAGGTGGGGCAGCAGATAAGAAGACTGGATTTGGAATCAGGAAGTTCAAATCTGGCCTCAGACACTAGGTTAATTTAACAATGTTTGCCTCAGTTCCCCATTTGTAAAATGAACTGGAGAAGGAAATGGCAAACAACTTCATTATCTTTGTCAAAAAACTCCAAAATGGGATCCTGAAGAAGAATGAATAACTACTACAGCCCTAAGTGAATCAGCTGAATGGAATAGTAAATAGAGCCTTGGACTACTGGGCAAAGGTCAAGAAGATCTTGGTTTATTTAAATCTTTCCTTAGTCACTTACTAGAATAACTGAACAGGTCACAATAAGCCCTTTCAGCCTCAATTTCCTCATCCCTGAAATGGCAAATAAACACCTACCTCCCTGGGTTGTAGAAAAGAGTAACTGTGATAACAGGTAAGGTGCTCTGCAAGACTTAAAGCACTATGGGTAACTATTGTCATTGTTAAAGTCCAAAGGACCTCAGTGGCAGAAGAGGAGACTAGATCTCAGTCGTCTTTGAAACTTGAATCTTTTTTCCCATCCCTGCTTCTTGTACAGCCTGGCTAATTTATATCTCAATTTGAATACTCCTTTCTTTTTTCCTTTCACTTAGAAAGAAAGCAAACCAATCCTCCACATCTTCAATTCAGTAACCCAAGAAACAATGCCAATAAAGGAAAGCATTTACCTTCTGAGTAAAAAAGTATCCTACCTGAAAACACTGATAACACTAAGATGTGGCTTTCCAGTGAGTATCTTTTGTCTTCGGACTCCTCAAGGAAGGGAGATGTATGACTGTAACACACTGCTTGATTACCAAACAGAGATAGGTACAGTATATGATTTTTTACTTTGGAAACTCTTTCTGAAACTTGTCCATCACAGGTCAATTCCCCTCCAAGGGTTTGTCTCAATTTTTTTTTTGTACAGAAATTTGGATTGAAATTAATAATAATAACTGATATTTATAGAGTGCTTTATAAAATGTTTTATATAGATTATTATTGCTTGCTCCTCTATACTCTTTTTAGTAGGTTCTAATATTATTCCCATTTTATAAATTAGCAAACTGAGGTTTAGAGAACTACTGTTGAATATTTCTTGAAGTTGAGGATTGAAGAAAGGGAAAGGCTGGGGAGGGAAAAGTTTTGGTTATACTGTATAAAGATTTTTATTATAATGAAGTTGGATTTATACTCTGGACACTGTCCAAGTGGGTAGTTCTTTGCCTTACCTTTTTCCTATAGAATTCATACAATAATTATTGTTTTTCAGTCATTTTTTAATTGTGTCCAACTCTTCATGACCCCATTTGGAGTTTTCTTAGCAGGGATACTGGAATGGTTTGCTATTTCCTTTTTCAGTTCATTTTACAAATGAGGAAGCTGAGGCAAATAGGGTTAAGTGACTTGCCTAAGATCATACAGCTAAGTATCTGAGGCCAGATTTGAGCTCACAAAGATAAATCTTACTAACTCAAGGCTAGACACTATCCACTGTGCCACCTAGCTGCCCCTATGATATAATATAGTAAAAATAATAATTAGCATTTAAAATTTGTACAGTGATTTTCAAACATTGTTTCATTTTACCCTCATAATAACCATGGGAGGTAGGTGGTATAATGATCTCCATTTTACAAAAAGGAAACCGAGGAAAACAAAGATTAAGTAATTTGCTTGGAGTCATGTAGTTAGCAAGTATTTGGGGCCCAACACTCTACTAAACCTTAGAGAGCATTGGAAAAGTAGTTAAGTTTGCCATTCCTTATGCTAAAGTAACTCACATTGAGAGCCAGGCCTAGAGACAGGAGGTCCTAGGTTCAAATCTGGCCTCAGGCACATTCCAGCTGTGTGACCCTGGGCAAGTCACTTAACCCCCATTGCCTAGCCCTTACCAGTCTTCTGCCTTGGAGCCAATACACAGTATTGGCTCCAAGACAGAAGGTAAGGGTTTAAAAAAAAAATACAGTAACTCATAAGCTATTTCTTACACCAAACATCAGAGCATCAATGGCAAACTGGGAACAGACCCTGCTTTGCTTGCCTATTCCCACTTGCTTCTGCCTATTCCCACTGAGACTTTAATAGGGCAACATGCCTCTGTACCAGTATAGCATTCATTCATCCAATACACTTCCTCTGAATGGCTACTGTAATGATTGTTTTTGTTACACAATCAGGAAACATGGAACACAATAGTCTCCTAAGGATTGAAAACAAGTATCAGCTAGAGGCAAGAAAGAGGTCCCGAGTAGCTGTGAGCAAATATATTTAAAACAAGAAAGTTTAGAAGTGAAGTACATATTAATTTAAAAATTTAAGAGCAAAAGAGATCTTATGTTCATGTGGTAAGAGTAGATGATAACCAGTCAAAAACTCCTTTGGTATTCAAAAGATGTCAGTACAAAGTGAAGAAGGCACTAACATATTGGAGTAGATCCCCTGTAATAAACTTATGGGAGGATATATATAAAAATTTCATAGGAATCTTAGGATTCCTCCACCCTGAGGGGCATCTGTAGTGGATCCAGTGCTGTCCTCTACAAGGCATGACCTTTTGATTCTTTATTGAGTGAATCTCTCCATTGTACTTGATATCTGTACTTCTCTCTGAGAAGAGAAAGAAAGAAAGAAAGAAAGAAAGAAAGAAAGAAAGAAAGAAAGAAAGAAAGAAAGAAAGAAAGAAAGAAAGAAAGAAAGAAAGAAAGAAAGAAAGAAAGAAAGAAAGAAAGAAAGAAAGAAAGAAAGAAAGAAAGAAAGAAAAAGGAAGGAAGGAAGGAAGGAAGGAAAGGAGGGAGGAAGGAAGGAAAGAAGGAAAGAATCTTTCTTTATTCCCTCTTTCTAACTGATACATGGAAGAAATTATTCTTTCAATTCCAAGTACCCCCTCATCCAGGCAGATTCAAAGTCCTGCCAGGGTACCAGACTCTCAATAACATAATGAAAATTGGGTTTCTTGGTGTGTTAGAAATGACTAGTTCTGAATTCTCCTTTAAAACTATTGCTCACAATTTTAGGTTCATAGTTACCAAAAACATCATGCTAATGGCTCAAGATGAATCCCTCACTTAAAGCAAGATTCTTAAACGGTGGACCAGAGATTGAAATTACCAGCTAGGAGCACAGAAGAAAAAGCTTCCCAGGCAGTATCCTTCTGTGACTAAAACTAGAAGACTGATCCTGGCTTCCACTGCAAGTTTGGATTGCAAACAAAGGGATATAAGAACACGTACATGTCTAAATCAACCACAAATATAAATAAAAAATAAAACTGTATTTATAAAATACAACTTTTAGGAGAAGAACCAGTTTCAGATCCAGATTTTAGCTGCATTTAGGCCAAGTTGGGTAATGTGGGGGAATGAAAACCATAAGTTCCTACACATTGCCCATAATGTGCCAGACCATAAGTTCCCCACAATGTGCCCACTTTTCATTAGTGCTCCAGCCAACTGAGAAAGAAGCCATAGTCTTAAATCTTGTCATTTGCTACTTTAGCTTTCTCTTCTTCCTGTGGTCTTGAGAAGGGAGACTGCTGCTCTAATCCAGGATACCTTCTACTTCCTCTCAGTTTTTCCTCCTCTTTGTGGGCTCTTTCAAGTTTCACCTCCTTCCTAATACTATGTGATATTTCCTTGCATAGGAAAAAGATAAGTGAAAATTCAAAATCTCAGGCAATCTTTTGGTGTCTAAGTCATTCCTCCTACTTGCAGAGGAGTTATTACACAAAGGAAAGGCAGAGCATCAAAATATATGTAATCTCACAATAAATTAGTATTTTGTAGATAATGGAGTACCAGTAAATGAAATTATTGAATCTAGAATGGGCTATTTAAAGTCACTGCTCTCTCATGCCTATCTCAAGGGAAATTAAGCATCTTACTAGAAAAAGTCAGTAGAATTGGAGCCCTTTAATAAATAAACTTTGAATTTTCAATTATAGTCTTTGAAAGTATTTTAATTAAAACATTACTAAAGAATCATCATGAAATTGTCCTCTCATAGATATGAAATCATCCTATTTGTCAGGGGACCTCTCAACTATGGGTGAGTTCATCTGAGTCAGAATCAGTTATAGTAGGTTGGGAAAGGGAAAAATCACAAGATCAACAACTGTGGGGAAATAGAGAAAGCAAATAGGAAGGAAGTTTGAGAAGACCTGGTGTCTAAATTAGGTTGTGAAGTCAAGGAAGACTCTGGCAGTGTAAAGGTTAAAATTATGGTTGAGATTGAATGTAATAATTATATTTGGTCGCCAAGGATTTTATTTATAAAATCCTAATGAAACATCCAAACTCAGCTGGAAATTTTATGGTGATTTAATTACAAGAGGAAGAAAATATTAGAGGGAGAGAGAGAAGGAGAGAAGAAACGGAGTTTAACTCAAAACCACTCTGGCTCAGTCTTAGCCAAAACGGGAGTTTAAGGCCCTGAAGAGCCAAGGCAAGAAGGGAGTCAGTCCTTATCACTCCTGTGACTGATCTGAAGGAAAGCTATCTGTGGGGCTCCTCCAAGCTTGAGCTCCAAGATCAAACTGGTGTCTAGCCCTCTCCACAGGAAGTCACGAGAACCCCAGAGGCTGTTCTCTACCTCACTTCCTGTGTCTCACATGTCCCAATGGTGGCTCAAGCTTGACTTAGGACAGCCCAGAGGTCTGTCCTTTTTTTGTACATGTCTGTTGAAGGCCATTTTCTCAGATAATTAAATCTTGAGTTTGATGCAGACCTTCCTAATCTTGTTAAAACTAAGAAGGGTGGAGAATGTAGAGTTTCCAAGACCCGATTCTGTTATTCCAAGTATCTCTATTGTTATTGATCAGGAAATAGCTAAATCATGTCTTCTAAAGAATGGTCTGATTAGGGTGGAATAGTTTTAAAATTTACAGTAGACTGTCAAGTTCTGTTAAACCAAAATCAAGACCACTGGAGAATAGGACCAGAAGAGTACAAGGTATAACTTAGCCAGACATTATTTATCTGGTAGCATCTTTCCTTCTCACACATTAAGTCTTACATGCCCCATTGTATATTTCCTCTTGAAAAGTAGAAGAAAAGGCAAAGAACAAAGAATGTGAAAAGGGGAAGAAAAGGGAAATGACAGAATGGAGAAAGGAGAGAAGAAAGGAAAAACAAAAGAGAGAAAGAATGGAAGATAGTGTCTGTGGGTTCAGAAGTGGGTACATCAGTGTTAAATTAGTAGTTAGGTCAAATGAAAGGTCTCATATATGCTAGAGTATTTATAGCAGTGCTTTTTGTGGCATATATACTATCAAGTATTTTTAGTTTCTAAGATCAAAAGGAGTCGAAAAGAGTATTTTTAATATAGCTATTTATAGTAAGAAATTTTTTCCCATATATATTTCCTTAATATCCTTTGACCATGCACATATATGGGAAACAATCAATATTACAGATGGGGAAATATAAGTACTCTGAAATCAGGGTGACATTTCCAAATGAATGACTAAGCTAGAAGCTCCATACTAATCCAGAGGCCATTTATGCTCTCCTGGAAGAAACATACATTCCAGCACATCCACAATAGCAAGCCATTTTCATTTTGGTCAAGCAAACTTTGTGAATTAGAATTCACAGTCAAAGACAAGGATCATAAAATATTGTTTGTTCTCATCTATAGGAACAACACTTCACCTAGATGTATGGGATGAATGGAAAGAATTTCTGATTGGTTGTCTGCAAGGACAAACAGTTACAGTCAAACGGTATCTCTCAGAAGAGGAACCAGTACTCAGGTATGGTTGCTAAAAATAAATGTTACTTCTATTAATAAAGTTTCTTTTTTTCATATGAACAGCTACTCCTAACAACTCTTGATGTAGATATGCATCCAGAGTTATAAGGCATCTCAGTGGTCAACTTATTCTGTTCTTACTCTTTGGGTCTGTGGTTTCATCATACACAACAAAACGAAGGAGATGTGTGGTTAACCATTCATTGCTGTAAAAGATAGTATCTCAGGCTGGTTATTTGTGTGAAGAAACTGTCATTGGTGAATACTTTGAAACTTTTTATAAAGTTCTGACTTTAAATTCAGCCTAGACTTCTGTTTACCTCCTTGGATATCTATTAAGTCTTGGCTTGGATCTCCATTTCTCCCTCTCATTTCCCCCTTCCCCACATATGAATTAGAATGTTCTCTTCCTCTAGGCTTGGCGATTGCAACTGATCTATGGCTCAAGTCAACCCCTACTTTTTCATTTTGTTCACCTCATCCTCACAATGGTAGGTAGGAACCTAGCAGGAAGAGTGAATGATATTCAGGTTCAACAATCTAGGTTGATTTAATCTCTTCTCACCAACTATTGGACTCCTTCGCTATATTACTGCCATCTGCTGGAGCTGCCTTCCTTTGCTAGGGCTTCTTCCTTAAAGAAAGGGTGGTTATCCTCTTTAGCCACAAAGAATGTGCCAGGTCAGAGTTCTTCTTTTTTATCAAATTACTCCCTAGCAGCAGAACTTCTTCCAATCTGCTTGGTATCTAAGTCAGGGTGAGAAAATTCTTCTCAATTTCCATCATGCTTCTGGCAGATAGAAAATGGCAGGGGTATGTAAGTTACCCACTTAGCAGCTTAGGAGGGATAAGATGGTTTTAGCTACTTTTGCCCCGGAAATCTTCTGCCTTCACTCAAGTGTCTGGTTCTCCCTAGATTCAGAGGACCAGGGGAATTCTACCAATTTGGGGAGTATCAAGTCCAGTCCACTCTTACTGCTTTAGCCCAATTCAATGAAACAATTAGGACTATCCATTTTGATAGGCAAAAGAATCTTTATAGAGCCTTCTCCTAATTAACCCCCATATGGACCAGTCTTCCCCCCATCCCCACCCCAGCAACCTACGCGTTCTTAATTGTTGAGACTAAACTTCCTACTCACTGAGTGTTATAGGTCCCAAGTTTGTTGTGCCCCAAGACCTTGGGGAAATTTCATGGACTCAGTCTTTATTCAGAAAGAACAAGTATTGCTAAAATTCCATGCCTACAGCCTTACTAAAGAGAAGTCTTAGACCAATGACCCAGACAACTAAGAATCTGTCAGCTTGGTGGGAAGATATTAAATCAGCATGAATTGCTCAGTCTGAATGTCATTTACTCTGTGGACTTCCTTCAGAACTCATCTGGCTTTCTGGCTTCTTCTAAGATTCAACTCCACTCCCCTTTCACAGGAGACCTTTCCCACTGCTCCCTTCTCTATCATCTTCTGAGAGTACTGTCTATTTATAAAGTAATATATATCTTGGGACTGCTAGGTAGCACAGTGGACAAAGTGTCAGACCTGGAGTTGGGAGAATCAGAGTTCAAATCTGCCCTCAGATACTTTCTAGCTCTATCACTTAACCCCCATTGCCTAGCCCTTACCACTCTTCTGCTTTGGAACCAATACACAGTATTGATTCTAAGATGGGAGGTGAGGGTTTAAAAAAAAAGAATTGATACTAAGACAGAAGGTAAGGGTTATAAAAATTAAAATTAAAAATATAATGATAAAGTAATAAGATCTAAAAAATATCTGGTGTGTGTGTGTAGTTATTTGCCTGTATCTCTCTATTGGAACGTTAGCTTCTCAAGGACAGGAACCCTGATTCATCTTTCTTTGTTATCTTTGGTGCTTTGCACAGTGCCTGGTACGAAGTGAGTGCTTAGTAAATTTTAACTGCCCTTTCCTCCCTTTTCACAGTTGTTCTTAGATTCCTGCCAAGACTCTACTTACCATGGTTATCAGATCACCTCTAGCTATAGCTCCATATTGGACCTCAAGTCAGAGCTTCCTCCCCTGGACAGAAATAGAAGAGCACATTTAGTGTAGCCAAAACTCAAATATGAGTGTCACCCTTGTCTTAGAATGACAACATTTTCCTGGTCGCAGGAACACCACTTCTAGTCTAGTTAATCTACTTGTTGGCCTGGCCTAACATTCTGCACAAACTGTTAGAAAGGAATCATCTCTCTTCAAGACTCTAGTACTCTTCAGTGTAATAAATTAAATTCTCTGGAGGCTTTTTATATTAAAAATTTTAATTAGTTTATTTATTTATTCTACACATATTCTGTGTTCTAGTCAAGTCATTTCATCAACTTGGCATTCTGTCTCTTGACTTCATGCTTTTGCACTTGTCTGCATACTTAGGATATATTTTCACATCACATCTGTATCTCTGAGAATCCCTAGCTTCCTCAAAAGTTCAGCTCAGATGATAGGGAGCCTTTGCTGATTCCTTTAGTTGCCAATACTAGCTCCCTATTTCTCTTCAAATTATCATTTATATTTATTTATTTATACCAATTACATGTAATAACAAATCAGATTATCATTTGTAAACTCATCTGTCCATATTCTGTATTCTCCTTACCCCTATTAAAAAGTAAGCTCCTGGGGGCAGCTGGGTAGCAAAGTGGATTGAGAGTCAGGCCTAGAGACGGGAGGTTCTAGGTTCAAATCTAGCCTCAGACACTTCCCAGCTGTGTGACCCTGGGCAAGTCACTTGGCCCCCATTGTCTAGCCCTTACCACTCTTCTGCCTTGATGCCAATACACAGTATTGACTCCAAGAAGGAAGGTAAGGGTTTTAAAAAAAAAGTAAGCTCCTTTGGGCAACTAGTTCAACTTCAATTTTTTTAATGACTGATTATCTATGATTATCTATTAAATCTATGATGAAGCTGTATAGTATCACTGAAGGAACATTGCAGGTGGTATAATATTTGCAAATGGGGCCAGTGGTATTAAAATGACTTATTACTACTCGTTTTACCAAAAATTAATATTTAATAGAAATATTATTTACATACTTCTATCTAGCAAGAGATAAATAGTTGCAACAGAATATTTAGTAATGTAACAGGTACCTATTTTATTAAAATTTTCCTATTTTCTTACATTCACTCAGGTACCAGAAGAGGGTAGCACTTTATCTGGCTGCATTTTATGGCTATGTTGAGCTCACAGAGTGGACCCTACGGCAAGGAGCAAAGCCCAATGAAGCAGTTGGTGTACATCCCTATCGAGAATGGTGTCATGAAAATCATCACCCAGATACTATTAAATGTCCCATTCATGCAGCTGCAGAAACAGGTCAATTATTGATACTTAAGGCCTTCATCAATTACAATGTCCTGTGCCTGGTCTGCAAAAATGCAGTGGGAGAAATCCCACTGACGATTGCCCTCAAAAACAGGCATAAAGATTGTGTGTTATACTTGGTGTCAAAGATGTGGTCCACAATTTCTTATTCTAAAATTTCAGTCCCCATGAGGATCTATGTTAAAATCAAACAATGGCTTCTCAGAGCTCAGCATCGCATCCTACAAAGAACAGGGCAGATCAGGATTCATGCATTCAGGACTCGAGTTGGAGATTTTGTCATGGTGGATGGTTTTACCCAACCAAAAATGACCTCCAAGGAATGGAGTAAATCTAGGAGCAAGGACACAAAAAGCAAAGTTTCCAAATTGCCAAGTGTCCATGATAAAATTCCAATGAAGAAAACTGGGCATCCTTCAACAGTTCCACGGCAACAGAAAAGTATAGAAAGCATAAAACTGCCTCCAATAGAACAAACAAAGGAGTTCTCAAGTTTACAAGAATTTCGCTCAAGCAATCCAAAAAAAAAGATAACGACGTATAGAAAGAAGGAAATTAATACAAAAAATCTATATTCAGACCAAATTCCTCTTCCTTTACTTGCTTTGAAGAACTATACACATCATCCTCCCTTTTGCTATAAAACACCTAAAGCAGCTTGTTTCTTAAGTTCCTCCCTTCAATCTTTCTTGGAACACAGTGGGAAGACTACGAGAGAGAATGCAATCCACTGCTTAGCTACAGCAAGGTATTTTTCTTCTTTAACCATTCATGTCAGCAGACATCTAAAATTGTGCATCCTAAGTCAAAGAGGATGAGGATGGTGAGCATTATCATCATCATTATTATATGTAGCATATGCTCTGAGGCACTTATCCCAACTTTCCTTCTTTCATGAATCCAATTCTCAAAGCCTAGGGATATAGTCTTAGAGTCAAGAACACTTGGAATCAAGTCTTCCTGCCTCCAAGTCTATTACCATATCCATTGCCTCAGTAGAAAGGCCATCAGTGGAGGAGGAATCAGCTACCCTCTGGGGATCCCACCTCTACTGTGAGTCCCCAGTTGGGAGATGAGTCCAGCGCTCCATTTATATTATAGCTCATCTTATCAGAGTCCCCTACAAACTATAGCACCCCATCTTGGCATAGTACAGACAGTAGAATTCAGATCATTAATCCATCATGAATTTGTCAGGCTACAACATGGGAAGTAAGTGTCCTATCAGGTGGAACAGCTGCATTTTTTCTGTCCAGTAGGTGCAGGGGAGGTGGTAAGGAGTGATAGGGGAAAGGGAAAATGGGGCTTAGGCTTATCAAGACTTATCATTATGGAGTTCCTCAGTGAAAAGTTACATGTTAAATCAAAAGGTCCTCTGGTTTTGTTTATTTTTATTTTTGAAGGAAAATATGGAATATTCATTTCCTTACATTATATGTATGTATATGGCTCAGTGGATTGAGAGCCAGGCCTAGAGATGGGAGATCCTAGGTTTAAATCTGACCTCAGACACTATCTAGCTATGTGATCCTGGGCTAGTCACTTAACCCTTATTGCCTAGCCCTTACTGCTCTTCTGCCTTGGAACCAATCATAGTCTTGATTCTAAGATGGAAGGTAAGGGTTTAAAAAAAAAAAGTATTTCTGTAGTTGGGAATGGAACAAAGAATTTGAGAAAGAAGGGGAAATGGGAATTAAAAAGCCTGGAGTAAATAAACTACAACCCTTGGCCAAATATGGAAGCTGCCTGCTTTTATATAACCTGAAAACTAAGATTGTTTTTATATTTTTAAATAAAATCTTATTGTACTTTGGAATGTGAAAATCATTCTTAGTTTGAGGGCCATATAAAAACCAAGCCTAAAGAGCTAGAGTTTGCCTACTCCTGACAGATAACTGAGCAATGATGAAAAAGGCAGTAAATTGGTAAGTAAATGAATAACAAAGTGAGCCAAGATGAATTAAGCAAAATAGTGAGGTGAAGCTCTTGGAGATAAATATTGAACAGGATGAGAAAACTAGAATATTAAACTGAACAAAAGTTGATAGTTTTCAGGAATAAGCAAAATTATCTGAACTGGATGCTTTTTTTTTTTTTCATTTGAATTAGTCAATTTAGAACATTATTCCTTGGTTACAATAATCACATTATTTCCCTCCCTCCCCACCACCCACCCTTCCCTTCATTGGGTATTACTTGTGTCCTTGATCAGGACCTATTTCCATACTTTTGATGTTGGCACCAGGATGTTCATTTAGAATCGACATCCCCAACCATATCCCTTTGATCCATGTATTCAAGCAGTTGTTTTTCTTCAGTGTTTCCAGTCCCACTCTGTTTCCTCTGGATGTGGATAGTGTTCTTTCTCATAGATCCCAACGGGTTGTTCAGGATCACTGCATTGACACTAACGGAGAAGTCCATTACATTCAATTGTACCACCGTGTATCAGTCCCTGTGTACAATGTTCTCCTGGTTCTGTTCCTTTCGCTCTGCATCAGTTCCTGAAGGTTGTTCCAGTTAACATGGAATCCCTCCAGTTCATTATTCCTTTGAGCACAATAGTATTCCATCACCAACATATACCACAATTTGTTCAGCCATTCCCCAGTTGAAGGGCATCCCCTCATTTTCCAATTTTTGGCCACCACAAAGAGTGCAGCTATGAATATTCTTGTACAAGTCTTTTTCCTTATTATCTCTTTGGGGTACAAACCCAGCAGTGCTATGGCTGGATCAGAGGGCAGACAGTCTTTTATCGCCCTTTGGGCATATGAACTGGATGTTTTTGACACTTTTGTTATCATAAATTAGAATTGTTTCAGTGGGATATTTAGGGACACACTTCATTCTAATTTCATTCAGAATAATAAATTGCTAAGATTTTTTTCTAACACTTTAAGGTTTGCAAAACACTTTACAGATATACCATCTTATTTGATCCTCACAACAACTCTGTGAAGTGGGTGCTATTATTTTCTCCATTTTACAGATGTGGGAATTGAGGGTGAGAGAAGTCAAATGGCTTAGCCAGGGTTCATAAAGTTATTAAGTGTCTGGGGTAGGATTTGAACTGAGGTCTACTCCACTTTAAGGCTGGCACTCTATCCAAAGCATCACCATTCTATTACAAAACTTGAACCCAAACCAAGATCTTTCTTTTCTTTCACTTCTACTTTTATAAGGATTTCTTATTGATACAAAACATCAATAATAAAAAATTTCCAACTGAAAACAGTAAGTGGGAAGGCAGAAATAAGATTAAAGGAAGAAGACTTTTATTTAGAATCAGAAAACCTAGGGTTTGTGTCCCAGCATTACCACTGGTTAGCTATGTAGCTCTGGGCAAGTTACTACGTCTTCCTGAGCTTTAGATTAGACTTTTATTGTTGCTATGTCTTATTTGACTGTCCCTGACCCCATCTGGGGTTTTCTTGGTAGAGATACTAGAGTGGGTTGCCATTCTTTTCTCCAGTTCATTTTACAAATGAGGAAACTGAGTCAAACAAGATTAAGTGACTTTTCCAGGGTGACAAAGCTAGGAAGTATCTAACTCAGGAACCTAGGAAGAGGAGTTTTCCTGTCTCCAAGTCTGGCACTATCCACTGAGACACCCATAGACTGAACTCTAAAGTCTCTTTATGATTTTTCACTATTCATTTTTCCTCAATTTCTTCATTTTTATTAAATTTTCTTAGCCAGAGAAACCAACTTAGATAAGATAAAGATAAAGGCAAAAAGAAGGGAATAGGTTAGTATTCTATCATAATCCAGATAGACTGCTGATTTCTAAGTGAGATATAGACACACATGGCTGGTACGTCAAAACTTTTCCTTAAGGGAGGCTGGTCACACTTTTACCTGTATGGCCCTTTGTCACATCCTTAATGAGAGGATTTGTTATGTTTTTATGAGTGCCCATTACTCCTATCTCCAAAGGGAACAGAAATGATGGGTACATTCAGATAATTCCCCTATGGGGTCCTAACCAAAATTTATTGTGCAGCCCCACATTTGATGTTATATTTTTGTTCCATCCTCCACTGTATTCCCTTAATCTCTGTTGCTGGTGCCAAATCAATTTGAGTAAGTGTTAGAGGCCATAAACTACAGGGACTTAAACTCATAGGATGTGAATCCTACATCCTAATGTTTCCAACAATGACAATGGCATAAAGATGAATAACCTTAGATACACTGAGTCATGATCCTATGTATCCCCCAAGGAAACAGACCTTGTTAAGAAGTCTCAATATGTAAACAAAGCATGTCACAGATCAAGCCATTTAAAGGGTTACATGATGGGATGTCTAAATAGACTCCCAAATTATAGGCGAAGAACAGTTTATATGAAACAAGTAGTAAAACATGGATATAAACATTTCACCAACATACTCTTGCTCTCAGAAACCCTTTTAAAAATGGAGCATCTTTTAGGTGAGTCTTCAGTAGTTGTCCTGCATTTCAAGACTATGTATAGGTTTTTAACAATTGTTTAAATAGCAAGCCAAATTAAAGTCATATTTTTCCATTACATATCACAAGATAGCTCAAAAGTTATTTTCCACTCAGATAACTGCATTGAACTTCTATTATGTGAAATAAGAACAGAAGAGGTTTCCAACTTTAACCTCACAAATGAACAGATTTACATTTTTGTTTCAAATCCTCCTTTACTTTTGGCTAATTACTCCCAGATCATTTTTTAAAATGTAAATTAATTAATTTAGAATATTTTTCCATGGTTACATGATTCATGTTCTTTCCCTCTCTTCCTCCCTTCACCCTATCAGAGTCAGTGAGCAATCCCACTCTCCCAGATCATTCTAAAACTGATATTCTTCAAGGATTTAATCTTCTACATATGACAGTTCCAGAACTAATTTGTGTTGCTTAGACCATGGAACGACTATGAATTCAGATCGAAACAGCAATATCTTTCTCATCTGCAGCTTATTAAATAATTCAGATAGATGCTTTAGTATGAATCTAATAATTAATAGATTCAATATTACAATGATAAACTTCCACTGTTTGTCTGCTCTGATGATAGAAATGTCCTATGAGAGGAAGAAGCAGGGACAGTATTATTAACAGCATCAGAAACAGTCCTTCAGGATGGAAACTGGGAGGCTTAGTAGATTGAGAGCCAGGCCTAGAGATGGAAGGCCTTCAGTTCAAATCTGGCCTCAGATACATCCAACTGTGTGATCCTGGGCAAGTCACTTATTGCCTAGCCCTTTTCACTCTTCTCCCTTGGAACCAATGCACAGTATTGATTCTAAGACAGAAAGTGAAGGTTAAAAAAAACAAACTGGTCTTCCAGGCCCAGGCCTAAGGCCACAGAAAGAATTTTTAGTTCTATTTGAATTCAGATAAATCATAGTTAAATTTCTGGAGCAGCTAATCATACAAAGTCCTACTTCCATTTACAGGGTCCCAAAACCAGAGTCAGGATTTAACCCGGTGGGAACTATTCCTATTCAAAAGGAAGTATCACTATGGGGAAACCAAGTTAAGAGAACCCTATCTTCAACAATGCCAAGGTCATCCTCATAACTTTTCCCAGATACAGACATCACACCTAAACTAGTTCCAAGACTATATTCCCACTGTACATGTAGTACATGGCATCCCCCTTGAATGGTGGAATATTGGCCTCATGACCATGAAGACAATCATACCTGAAATAAAAACTCAGAATAATATCAGATTACAGTCCCATGAAATTTCACCTCAAATAGCAAGTTTCACTAAATCCCAGCTTAGGGCTAAATTATTATTTCTCTCCTAGCAGTATAATAATAATAAAGTTTGCCAGACCTCAAAATCTACTCAGATCTTCCCCCTAGAGTCTAAGCTACTCTAGTATAAAATCTATTACTAGAAATCAATAAAATAATTACATTCTGTAATTCCACATAGATAGTGAATATGATAGCTTACCAAAACTAAAACCAAATAAAAACTGTAAACTTCCAGACTAACTGGGACTGGAGATTGGTTGGTTTTGTTTTTTTTTTAATATTATGTTGGTTCAAGATATAACACACACACACACACACACACACACACACACACACACACATACTATATATATATATTGTTCCAGGTATAACTCCATAAGCTCTACAAGTGATAGACTGATAACATATTCTACATCATAAACAGGCTTAAAATTTCATCTCCATTTTTGCAAGGAGTAGGAAAGGGGGTCCCAGGGACTCAATAAGAATTCCACAACGTAGCAAGCACTTGCTTTATACCTTTCCCACAGAAAAATAATTTTTAATTTTCCTTTTTTAATATATACCCATGTTAAGTATTCAATAGGTTCTAACATTATGACAAAACTTAATTAATAATCTTATAATTTTCTTAAGTGATAACCAAATAATTTTAGCTGATATGTCCTCTTAACTGTAGGGAAACCTAGAAGTTTCTAGTTCCTTAAAGTTCAGTACTTTATCAGCAGGGCTAACAATATAATGATTCTCAAACTTTTTTCTCACCTTTTATTTTCTATTTTTAATCTATTTATTTGTTTGTAACATTAAAATACACAGTTGACTACATCTCTCCCTCTTCTCCCTCCATCAAAGAAGACATCATTTGATAAAAAAAAAAATGCATATACAAAATGATGTCTTACTAATTTCTATTTATTAGTTCTTTCTCTGGAAGCTGACATATATAAGGTATTCTTCAAAGATTTCCCTTGCTGTATATAATGTTCTCTTGGTTCTTTTCATTTCTTCACTCTTCAAAAATTCATGTAGATCTTTCATGTTTTTCCAAAATTAATATTTGTCATTTATCACAATGCAGTAGTATTCACCACAATTATATGCCACAACTTGTTTAGTCATTCCCCAATTGATAGGCATCCTTTCAATTTCCAGTTCTTTGCCACCACAAAGAAAGCTGCTATAAATATCTTGGAATATTTAGGTTCTTTTTCTTTTTTCCTGACCAGCTTGGGAAATAGACTCAGCTGGGTCTAAGGATATTGTTTTATAGCTCTATCAGATTAATTGCAAATTACTCTCCAAAATTGTTGGATCAGGTCACAGTTTTACCAAAGGTGTATTAGTGTCCCTTAGGCTTTTGGGTCAGAAGGTTCACCATGACTAGTCAGCCTTGTCCTTAATCCTTTTATCTTTAACAAAGTCCAAAGATCCCAACCCATTTTCATAGTTTGAGGAGAGAAACTGGGAGTAGCCTCAACTTAGAATCATACTATTTCATAGGTTTTGAGTGATAATACACGCACAACACAGTGGAATTGATTGTCAGCTCCAGGAGTGGGGAGGGAAGAGGGAAGGGAGAGAATATAAACTCTATAGTCATGGGAAAATATTTTTAAAATAAAACTATATTTTTAAAAAGAATCATACTCTTTCATCCTGACCATCAGTGGAGTAAAATGGAAAAATGATTTCTCAATAGAAATTTTCCACTGGAAGGTAGCCCATTTTTATCACTAAAGTCAGTTTTTACCTTGACCCTATTTCTTAGCTTTCTATTCATTTCCTTTTCTTCACTAACTTTCTCAAACACTTAAGCTTCTATCAGAGGGGAAGCAAGAGTGCAAGGGACAACCAACCTTCAGTCTGGATGCACAGAGGATCATTTGATTTTAAGAACCCCATATTATTTTATGAAACCCACAATCACGAGGGAGTCTAAGCCCACAAACTGGCAGTCAAATCATATAAAAAGGGACCCATAAATTTTGTTTTGAGTTCATTAAATATCACCTAATAAATCAGGTCAATTTCTTTGTGTCTTGGTCTAATTCCTTTTAGACCATAGTTGATAATGGCCTCAAGCCTCCATAATAGATCCCTCCCACACAATAAAACAGTGAAAAAGGCATACTAAAATATAAGTGAAAACACATTAAGGGTCCAAAGAAATTTAAGCTGTGTAGTGAAAAGACAAGTCTCAAATTCTCCAAAAACTCTTCAGGCTTTCTCTATGGCAAGAGGAGTGGGGAGCCTCAGGAGAACATTTCAGTGCATAGGAAGTGGGCCATGTGCCCACCAGACCATCAAAAAGAGTTCCATTTACACTTATTTCTATCAAAGGTCCCTTTACTACACCTGTATTCACTACCATATTCCCAATAAATATGCCTAGATTATGTCTACCTCCCTCCTCCAGTCATTGTGAATAATTATCCTCCTAGGGAATACTAATGATCAGATACTCTGGACAATTGTGGATGCCAGGGTATTGAAGGGTTAAGCAGCAGGTAACCCCTCTTCTGGATAATTGGAGGATTTTTTCCCCTTTGCAGACTTATTCTGCTGGTGTTTCCTGCAATCCCTTTTAAAATATCCTATCCAATTGCAGTAGAAACATGTTTGACTTTTCCTTTTGCCCATTGTTTCCAGGACCCTTTCTTTATGGCCATCAAACCCATAAGATGCAATTCTCCAGATCTCAATAGTCTTTTTTCCCCCAAACATTTATTTAAAATTGATATTTAGGGGGCAGCTGGGTAGCTCAATGGATTGAGAGCCAGGCCTAGAGATGGGAAGTCCTAGGTTCAAATCTGGCCTCAGGCACTTCCCAGCTGTGTGATTCTGAGCAAGTCACTTAACCTCCATTGCTTAGCCCTTACTGCTCTTCTGCCTTGGAGCTTATACACAGTATTGGCTCCAAGACGGAAGGTAAGGGTTTTTTAAAAAATTGATATTTAAAAATATCAATTCCAAGTCAGAAGAGCAGTAAATTTTTAATCATTCCTCCCATTCCACTTCCTTTATATTATTCCTTTTCCACCACCACCCCTCTTATTCCCCTCCTATTTTTCTAAAGGGTCTTTTAATCATTTCTCCCTCCACCCAACTTCTCCCTCCTTTATATCACCCCCCTCTCTACCACTCCTTTTATTATTCCCTCCTTCTACTACTTTGTAGGGTAAGATAGGATTCTACACCCCAATGAATCTGGCTGTTCTTCCCTCTCTGAGCCAATTCCAATGAGTATAAGGTTTAAGTATTACCCATCACCACCCTCATCCTCCCCTCCACTGTAATAGTTTGCCCTTCCACTCCTTTCTATGTGATATAATTAACCCATTTTACTTCTATCTTCCCATTTTCTGAGTGTATCCTCTTTTTCACACCCTCTGTCTATGTATACTTCTTCTACACTACTATAATAATAGTAAAAGATTTTTAAGAGTTACAAATATCATCTTTCTATTTAGGAATATAAACAGTTTGGCCTTATTGAGACCCTTATATTTTTTTTCTCTTCCTTATGTACCTTTTTATAATTCTCTTGAATTTTGTATTTGGATACCATATTTTCTGTTTAAGTCTGGTCTTTTCTTCAAGAGTGCTTGGAAATCTTCTATTTTATTAATGTGATTTTTATTAAATGATCATATTTTCCTCTGAAAGAATTTAGTCAGTTTTGATGGATAGCTGATTATCGGTTTTAAACCCAATTTCCTTGTCTTCCAGAATATCATATTCTAAACCTTCCAATCCTTCAGTAGGAAACTGCCAGATCCTGACTGGGACTCTATGACATTTGAATTGTCTCTTTCTGGCTGCTTAAAGTATTTCCCCCTTGACCTGGGAGCTCTTGAATTTGGCTATAACATTCATGGGAGTTGCCTTTTGGGGAGTTATTGGAGGAGGTCACCTGTAGGTTCTTTCAATTTCCATTTTATCCTCTTATTCAAGAATATCAGGGCAGTTTTCTTTCATAATTTCTTTTAATATGATGTCTAGGCTTTTTTCCTGATCATGACCTTCAGGTAGTCCAATAATTTTTAAATTGTTTCTCCTTGATCTGTTTTCTAGGTCAATTGTTTTTTCAATGAGATATTTCATATTTTTTTTATTTTTTCATTCTTTGATTTTATTGTTTCTTGATGTCTCATGAAGTCATTAGCTTCTATTTGCCCAATTCTAATTTTTTAAACCTGAATTTCTTCTAGGACCTTTTGATCCTCCTTTTCCATTTGGTCCATTTTACTTTTCCTGGAACTCTTTTCTTCATTGGATTTTTTTGCCTCTCTTCCCTTTAGGTCAATTCTGTTTCTTAAAAAACTCTTTTCTTCATTTGATTTTTGTATCTCTTTTTTTTCCAGTTGACCAATTTTGCTTTTTAAGCTGTTATTTTCTTTTTTGCATTACTTTTGTTTCTTTCCTCCATTTTTCTTCCAACTGTCTTATTTGATTTTTAATTCCTTTTTGAGTTCTTCTAGCACCTGAGACCAAGACCCATTTTTCTTTGAGGCTTTGCATTGGATACTTGGATCTCAATGTTCCTTATTGACTCTGTGCCTTTCTCTTTTACTCCATAGAAATTTGATATGGTTAGGTGTTTCTTTTGCTGTTTGATCAGTTTCTCCAGCCCCCCCTTTTTTTTTGCCTGTGGGACAGGAGTTCTGAAAACTGCTGATTTTGTCTTCTCTACTGAAAGGCTTGCAGGACTCAGAACACTGAACTATTTTGCCCTGAGGCTAAGGGCTTCACCACAGTGCAGGCTTGAAAAGGCAAAGCACTATGGACTTCAGGACCTAGTACTTTAAGAGTACATCTGGGATGTGGGTTACCCAGTTGTTGGTATAGGCAGGGCCCCAGTATCCCCCAATTGGCCTATGCCTATGCTTAGAACCTGGCGCATTAGGTGTGGGAGTGGTGATAGTCATCCAGTACTCCTCTGTGTGCAATTTTGCTTCCAATTCCCCCTTATCCTGTGAAAATTGACTCTCTCTTCCTACCTTTCAAGTTGTGTTCTGAGACACTTTTCAATTATTTATTTATTTATTTTCCCCATTTGAATAAGTTTAGTCAATTTAGAACATTATTCCTTGGTTACAATAATCACATTATTTCCCTCCCTTCACTCCACCCACTCTTCCCCTGCAGCCAACACACAATTTCATTGGGTATTACTTGTGTCCTTGATCAGAACCTATTTCCATGTTGTTGTTTACACTAGGATATTCATTTAGAGTCTACATCCCCAACCATATCCCTTTGACCCATGTATTCAAGCAGTTGTTTTTCTTTGGTATTTTTACTCCCACACTGTTTCCTCTGGGTGTGGATAGTGGTTTTTCTCATAGATTCCTCCAAGTTGTTCAGGGTCATTGCATTGCCATTAATGGAGAAGTCCATTACATTTGATTGTACCACAGTGTATCAGTCTCTGTGTACAGTGTTTTCCTGGTTCTGCTCTTCTCACTCTGCACCAATTCCTGGAGGATGTTCCAGTCCCCACTGAGACACTTTTAAAAGATTGGTTTGGAAGGACTGTCAGAGTAGTTTTAACTTCTGCTGCTAGTAAGCTGCCATCTTGGCTCCAGAAGAGCAGTCAAAGCTGGTCATTTGGGATTAGCTGATTCTCCCAGGGTGCCATAGTTAAGAAGTGTCTGAGGCCAGATTTAAACTCAGGATCTATCATCTATAGGCCATGCTTTCTATACACTGGGATACCTAACTACCTCTTCTCTGTTTCACTTAAATTGTCAGATTTTTTGACATATAGTTAGGCAAAATACCTTCCAAGAATTACGCTAATTTCTTCTTCTTTGGTTGTGATTTCACCTTTTTCATTTTTTTAAACTGGAAATTTAGTTTTTTTCTTTCTCTTTTAAATCAAGTTAACCAATAGCATATCTATTTTGTTTTTTCAAACCAACTCCTTGTCTTTATTAATTCAATGGTTTTCTTTCAATTTTATTCATTCTCCCTTGATTTTCAGGATTTCTAATTTGATGTTTAGTGGCAGATTTTTAATTTGTTCTTTTTCTAGTCTTTTTAGTTGCATGCCCTATTCAATGATCTGTACGTTCTCTAATTTATTGATGTGACATGAATTTCCCTCTAAGAATTGCTTTGTCTGCATTCCATGAAATTGTTGATTGTTTCTATCATTTGTTCTTTGATCCATTCATTCTTTAGGATAAGATTTAGTTTCCAATCGATTTTTAGTCTTTCTGCTGCTTTTTTGTTGAGTGTAATTTTTATTGCATTATGGTCTGAAAATCATTTAATATTTCTGCTTTTCTGCATTTGGATGCGAGGTTTTTATGCCCAATTATGTGGTCAATTTTTGTAAAGGTACCACATACTTCTAAGAAAAAATTGGATTCCTTTCTATTCCCATTCAGTTTTCTCCAGAGACGTATCATATCCAGCTTTTCTAAATTTGTATTTACCTCCTTAATTTTTCTTTTTTTTTTTCTTTTTTGTTAGATTTACCTACTTCTGAGAGGGGAAAGGTTCAGATACTTTATTAGTAACATTTTACTATTGATTTCCTGCTATAACTCATATAACTTTTCCTTTAGGAATCTGGATGCTATGCCATTTGGTGCATATATTTAATATTGATATTATTTCGTTATGGTGCTTTTTATATGATGTAATTTCCTTGCTTATCCCTTTTAATTAGATCAATTTTTACTTTTCCTTTGTCTGAAGTAATGATTACTACCTCTGCTTTTCAAAAATTTAGCTAAGGCAGAGTAAATTCTGCTCCAGCCTCTTACTTTTACTTTGTGTGTGTCTCCTATATAATTGAAAATCTGTTACCCTAAAAAAGAACTACATTTCCCGGGAATTCACTGACTTCCTGTCATTACGTACTTCCTGTAGACAGAGAATATTAGCAAGTGGGTGATCCTCTTGGGCCTCTTTCTTGGCCTTGCAGCCAGCATGGTGATGGTGGTAAGCTAAGCCTGGGGATTTTGAAGTGACTAATCAGCCATGGGAATGTGGTCTTTATTTTGTATCCTCTTTATTCTTTGATTTCTAATGATTATTAATAAATCTCCTAAAATATAACATTTTTATTATTTAACATTAATTTTAAATTTTACAGTTTTTGGTAACCGGAAGGGATGAGAAAAACTCCATTTTTTTTTTAAGATAGTCTTGATACTTTTTTTAAAGCCACATTTCTCCTGGAAAGGCTTTTTGCCACCCCACCTCCCTCTTGAACTCCGAGAGTATTCTGAACTGTCTACCTGAGCTGCTGCCCTACTCCTACCAGTTTGTTTGTTGTTGTTGGTTTTTTTATTTCCCTATTTTTTGACAGTTGCCCACCCGACTGGCTACTACTAGTTTGAGGAACTTAGCCTGGGACTCTTAGATGAGAAGAGATAAGCCACTTCTCTCGCTCATCTGCTTGAGCCCATGTTCCTCATTCCTTGCTGCTGCCTTTGGTTGCTGCTGCCTATCCTGCTTCCTCCTAATCCTGCTCCTGCTCAGGCTCTGGCCCCATCCCCAACTTCATTCCTGCTGGTAGCTGCCACTGTATCTTTGGAACTCACAAACTTGACGCCGTTCTCTGGGTACCTGATAAAAACTAGGGTGTATTTTCTTTAGGCAATGATTGGCCTCCTAACTCCCTCTCCATGTGGCTGGGGAACCAAACTGCTCCCCAAACATTTTTCCTCAGGGAGGAAAGGGGAAAGGAAGAAATTTTTACTCTTCCAAACAGGAAATAAAAATTACAAGCATGGCATACTCTATGAAAGAGTAGTACCTTACCTATTTCAAATAGCTTCTACCACTCATGAGTGCACTGATCCTTTCACTTATCTTGCCTGAGATTCAGGGAAGAAAATTCGTCTCCTTACAAGTCTTTGCCATTTGGGCCTGGCCAGTCTCTATGATTCATCCAGTTTGGGATCCCTAAAAACCCATGTTCTCCCTCACTATGGGAGATATCAGAAAAGGAACTTCAAATAAACTGGGGGTGAGAATTTTAAGCCTCTTCAGACTCCATTGTTTTATGAAAGTCTCTGTATTTTATTGTATTTTGCTGATTGTCTACTTTAAGATTTAATTTTGTTATTTTAAGTTCATATATTAATGTATTCAATACTATTCTGTTATACTGAATCAGTTTAATCTACTGTGTTTTAGCTACTGATATATTTTGTTACCTTTCCCCTATAACTATACTGAAAAATTATTATTGAATAAGTCCATATAAAAACAGCTTTTTCTTTCATTTTGGCTTTGTAAATTGTCACACAGATGATGGATGGACTCCGTCAACTTGGTTAACAACCTTTGGTAAATTTAGTTAGCTAAATATCTCAAATTGATTTTAAGTGGTCTTTAGACATGATTTCAGATTTTTTTTCTAAATGACTCTGACTGATCATTTTGCCTGCTTCTGAGTTATTTGTAACAAGAGGTAAAGAGTCCATTTTTGTAGCTGAAGTAAAGCACTATTATAATCCCCACCTCCTGAATTTGTTAAAATGTGAATAGATAGGACATAATAGTCTTGTACCAAAAGAGCTAGGAAGTTGATCCCAGGGCATGGTACCCCCTGGATGGCTCCTAAGAGGGAGCATCTCTCATTTGTAACTCTTAAGCTTATTCTACCCTTCCACCAGAATGATCTAGATTCTTGGTGACATTTTTTAGACCCAACATCAACAGTATAGAGGGTTTTTTTTTCCCTAGACTCCTCTGCCACATTTTTGTAATGATGGCGGCAATAGATTTTTAAATATATCTCAGCCAAGGCTGAAACATTTCAACACCTGAAAAACTTGTGAAGAGTACCCATTAGTTTTAAATGCCAAACAGCAGACTCATGTGAATCCTGATGATAGTGGGTTTGTTTGTTGTTGTCATTAAATGGGCTCTTATAACTTTAGGGTTTCTGATACTTCTTGAATGTACATTACATGTTGTACTATTGTTCTTTATAAAAACTATTACTTTGTAAACAGTGGATCATGGCCAAGTTTGAAGAGGAAATGGATCTCATTTTTGGATGAGAAACCTTTGTACTCTACCTTTCCTTAGCTGATACAGTGTGTCAATGATTGTAAGCTATATATTTTTTATTTAAAAACTCTTTTATTATTGTTTTTCTTTGATGTGCAATATAGTATGAGTTTTATTTTTTCTTTCCTTTTTGTATTTGAAGGATATGTCAAATGTATTGAGAAAATTTTCTTAAACATTTTTTTATTTTACAGTAATACAAGTTTAAAATACATTTGCCTTAATGTCAATGCATACCCCAAAAGCTTTAGACTATAAAAATGATGCCCCTGATTGTTTAAAAAAATATGGAACTTTGCTTAATGATTCTGATTCCAGGAGAAGGGAATACAAAAAGAGCCATTGCACAGTGCCAAAGAAGCACAAAGCTACTTGCATAGTGCCAATGGAGCACAAGGTCAGAGACCAAACCAATCTTACGTGGATTGATGACATTCTGCACAAAGAACGCTAGGCCTTAATCATGTGTGAGACTTGAGGTTGTGGCTATTTAACACGTGTTAAATGCAGATCTTCCTTGTACCACACACTCTTTATAAAATACATGACATCGATTGTTTGGTTCCATCCTGGCTCCCATTTGCTCCTATAATCTAGTCCCTTTTCTCTCTTATAGTATGGCAACTTCCTGTAGTCTTGGCTGCAAATGGGTAAGTGAAATATTACTGCATTTTGTCCTACAGACTTTGGGATAGAAATCACTTTAATTTAAGGGCTCTAATTCAAGGACCTGTTATAAATTTTTCTTGTACTTAGAATTTTTACACATAAGACTTTGATAGTCTATATTTCATCCAGAAGTTGTCTTTTCTCTTTTATATGGATTTTTTGGATGTTTTTTATTTCTCTTTTTAATTGATTCATATACCTCATAACTCAGTCATGGATCCCAAAGTGATCCCTTTGTTTTTCAACACCCTCTTCAGGGGATAATGTATAATTATTCTAAAATGCAAAGTTTAAATTCTTTTTGAGAACAATTTTAGGATAAGAAACATTCTACCTCTCCAAATCTAGAAAAGAAAGTGTACTGTTTGGAGAAGGCTATCATGAAGATACCTCCACAGACCACACACTGCACCAGAAGATCCAGAGTGAACTTTGGGATGTGGTGATTTGAACTGTGTGGGGTTGAATGCATTTGTTTTTGTATGTATATTCTTATGCCAAAGGGGACTGCCCCCCAAGTGGCTTTTTGTCTATGCGCCTAGCAATCATTGGCTTTTTTCTCTGCTCCTATTATCTTCAAATTATTGTAATTTCAAAGTTGGTTATGTTTACAAGATCCATTGGAGAGACCAGTCTTCCACAGATCTCAGGGGGAAAAGTATAATTGAACATCTGTTAAACTAAAAAAGAACTACATTTCCCGGGAGCCTACTGACTTCCTCTCCTTACATACTTCCTGGAGACAGAAGATATTAGCGAGTGGGTGGTCCTCTTGGTCCTCTTTCTTGGGCTTGCAGCCAGCATGGATGGTGGTGGTGGTAAGCTAAGCACAGGGATTTTGAAATGGCTAATCAGCCATGGGCACATGGTCTTTATTTTGTATCCTCTTTATTCCTTAATTTCTAATGATCATTAATAAATCTCCTAAAATATATTTTAATTATTTGCCATCAATTTAATTTTTACACTCCCCATTTAAAATGTGTTTCTTAGAGACAGTATATTGTGGAGTTCTGGTTTTTAATCCATTCTCCTATCCTTTCCCACTTTATGGGTGAGTCATCCCATTCACATTCATAGTTATGATTACTAATTGTGCATTTCCATCTTATTTTCCCTCTTTTTCCCTCCTGTTAGCCTTTCCCTGTTCACAAATATTTTGTTTTCAAAGACTGCCTTCCCCAATTCAACCTCTTTTTGTCCATCCCTCTCCTCCCTTATTCTGTCTTCCCTCCTACTTCCCTATAGGATATGATAGGTTACCAAATTTATGTGTGGATGTTATTCTCATGTTGAGCTACTTCCAATGAAAGTAAGGTTTAATCATAGCCACCACACCCACCCCTTCTTCTCCACTGTATTTGCCTCTAATGTCTCTTAATGAGGAGTAGCTTACCCCTTTCTCTCTCCTTTTCTCTTCTCCCCATATGTTCCTCTTTCTCATCCTCTTCTTTTTATATAAGCCAGTCTTACTTAGCTTCCTTCTTTCTAGATATACTCCTTTTCATTGCTGTAATAATGATAAAGTTTTTAAGAGCCTTAGCTACGTTAGGTATCTTGCATACTTTAAAGTACATTTCCTTTCTCAAGTATCATAGCTATCTTCATCATTTCAATTATCAATTTCCCAGGTATGAATGCACTCAGTTTAATCTTATCAAAGCCCCTAAGTTTTCACTTTATCTTTTTATGCCTCTCTTAAATGTTGAATTTGCTCATCAAATTTTCTTTTCAGTTCTGGTTTTTTGGTCAGGAAAGTCTGGAATTCCTCTATTTCATTAAACATCACATTTTTCCTTTGGAGGATTATGCTCAGTTTTGCTGGGGAAATAATTCTATGTTGTAGATCTTTTGCCTTTTGGAATATCATATTCCATGCCTTCCATTCCTTTAGTCTCCAGAAGAGATTCCAGTCCAGTCCTTTAATGTAGAAGGCTATGAAGTCCTGTGTAATTCTGATGGTGGCTTCTTGAAATTTGAATTATTTCCTTCTGGCAACTTTTAGTGCTTTTTCCTTGACCTGGGACCTCTGGAATTTGGCTACAATGGTCCTGGAGTGTTTTATTTTGAGGCATAATTAGGAGATGATCAGTGGATTCTCTTGTGTTTTCACCTCTTGTTCAAAGATATTATAGACTCTTCCTCCCCACCCCCTCACCCCTGATAATTTCTTATAATATGGTGTCCAGATTCTGTTTTTTAAATCCTGGCTTTCAGGTATTCTGATGATTCTTAAATGATCACTTTTGGATCTGTTATCCAGATCAGTCCTTTTTCCAGTGACGTATTTTAGATTTTCTTTGATTTTTTTGTTCATTTTGTTTTGTTGTTTGCTGCTGTCTTATGGTTTTCTTAGCTTCTATTTGTCTAATTCTAACTTTTAGAGTTATTTTCTTCTTTGAGTTTTTGTATTTCCCTTTCCATTTTGCTAATCCTACTCTTTAAAGAGAGTTTTCATCAGTGTTAGGGGTTTTTTTTTTGCCTCCATTTCCATTTGGTCAATTCTATTCTTTAGGAAATTCTTTTCTTCAGTGAATTTTCCCCCAACTATTGAGTTTTTCTGTCAATTCTCTTATTTGGTTAAAAAAAATTTTTTTTCCAAGTTCTTCCAGGGATTCTTTTGAGATATGATATTCTTTTCTTTGAAGCTTCACTTTCATTTTTAGCATTGTTGTTCACTTCTGAATTCATATTTTGGTTTTCCCAGCTTCTATGGTCAAGGTTTTTTTCTGCCATTGCTTATTTTTCTAGTTGTTCCCTTCCACCACCATCCCATGTTACTTTATCTATCTGTTGAAGTTCCTTTGTGTCCCTAAGGTAGAGAGTGCACTGCTCCAAGTTTGCAAAGTACTCTTCTTTGGTACTTGGGATAGGACTGGCTGCCCTTGTTCCTCACAGTGTATCTTTCAAGGAGGTGGCCTTGCTGGCTTGCTCGAGGAGGTTTATAGCTGTTTGGCCCAGCTAAAATCAGTACCCATGCTACCAGCTCTCCTGTAGTTTTGTGGGCTGCTCTGGTCCTACGTTACTGCTTCCCTGCCCCTGCCAAGTGGCTTGAGCTGGGCAGGCTCTCCACTCTGGGCTCTGTTCCCCTGGCACTGCACCAAAAGATAAGAGCAAGCAAGTTACTTTAGCTCCTTTGTAGCCCCAGGGCTCTGATGCTATGTGAAATTTTTTAGGTTTCCTCTTTTCTCTATCTATGTGGAGTGGCTCTGGTTGGCTTTGTTCCATTCTACAGCTTTATTTCCTCTAGAAGTGTTGTAGGCTTCTTTAACATCTGCTAGTTCTCAAAGATGCTGTGCTGCTTGGGCTGCTCTCTCCTTTTACCCCAGTGAGTCATGTTCTTCCAGTTTTCCTTTTTTTTTTTTGAAGTGATTATTTTCTTTTTATGTGTGCATGGAGGAAAGCTCCCTACTAGCCCTTCTCAATAGTCTTAATTCTACTGACAATGGCTGGCTCTTCCTAAAGGATGAAGTGTTTTGTTTCCATAGTTTCAAAAAGATCATGCACCATTTTCTGATTCTTTCCTATAAAAACGGTCTTTAAAGGTGCCATGGTCTTTGCTATATCTGATTATAAGAGGTAATATTGAAATCTGTACTACTACCCCTAATGGTCATGGCAAATGAAGACATTTTCTAGCTAAAAGGGCAGTCCAACAGAACCAATAGTCTATTCACCTAGGCTCTAATTTTTCAAGTTTGGTTTTCATGGATGCTTTTTCTTTTTTTTTCTCATTGTCATCTAAATACTGAGTCCAGTCCACACTAAGTTCTATAATTCTAGCTCTAGAAATTCCCAGACAAATAGGCAGCTTTCCTTCATCCCAAGTCTTTAACAGGCTTCTCAATTGGGAATCAGCAGGAGGTTCCTTTTAATGCCTCTACTCTGTGCTATATCAACTAGGGTACTGGTACTTACCTCTCTTGGCCTATTAGTCAAACTAATCACTTACTGTGCCTGTGTGTGGTCACTGTTTCTTAATGCACACCAAAAAATAATAATAATTTCTAAAAAAAATAAATAAACAGGACCTGTCCATATCTATATGTATGTCTATGTCTATACCTATACTCTTTTTCTGAACTTGGGAAGTCAAAACCTCCATTGCTTTTCATGGAGCCTGTGGGGAAGTATCCCCTTGCCTGTTATAGGACATCAGCAGCCCTGTTGTCTGACAATATGAGAGAACAGTGTTCCCCAATAAGTGCCTCCAATGAAACAGTCACAATTGTAAAGAAATCAGGAAGGCTCAGAAAAATGGTAGAAGTTTATCACATTCAAGGCATTTAGTATTGTATGGGCTTGGCCTTGAGCTCAGGTCCAATCTTTTAAAGATAAACTTTCTTAGCAAGAAGAACTAATTTAGATAAAATAAAGATAAAGGCAGAGAAGTGAATGGCTTAGGATTATGTTGTCATTCAGGTAGCTTATTGATTTCTAAGGGGAAACAAGGTAGAGGAGGCTTCACTTAGAGAAGCTTTCCTAGGAGAGGCTGGTCACTTTGACCTGGTAGTCCTTTGTCATTGCACTCATTGAGAGTATTTGTCACATTTTCCTTGGAAGAGGGAGGGCGTTGTCACTCCTACCTCCAAAGGGAACAGAAAGCATGAGTACATTTTGATAAATTCTTCCACAATATACTCTGCTCACTTCTTTTTTAACTTAGCCTTGGATCTGTGACCTCATTTCTTATTTCTTCAGATTTTGATAACTGTATTACAATATACCTGCTTTTTAATCCTATGGATTTTATTTTATGAATTTGAAAAATTTATTCTGAGAAGGCCTATTGGTTTCACCAGACTACAAAAGTAATTCATGACACTAATAAGTTTAAGAAATTTTGTCCCAAAGTTTTCTGTATTCTGATTTTTGCCTTAAACCTAAACAGGCCAAACTTAAGCTAAACACAGATTTAAATAAGAAATAACCTTTGCCTGAATGTTACTAGAGAGTTTAAGTGATTATGATTATCTTAACTTTTCATCTGATATAAACTCCACAGAATAAGAGAGGAGACGATACCACCTTATAGACTTGAAAAGACATTAGTCTAAAGCAAGCTAATTCTTATAATGGGTGTGGCTGATGAAATCTCCCAAGAGAAAGGTAGTAAGTGGAAGAAGGTAGTGAAGGGACCTCAAATCATACCCCCTGGAAGGAGATGGACAGGTTTGGGAAGAATTCAGTTTCACTTCTCTTTGCATTGAGCCAGTCAACTGTACCCTCCCCAAACACACCTACATTCACTGGTGATACATCATGATTCTAGGATTTCCTTGTCTATATCACTATCATGTTATAATATTGCGTGGACCAACTATATCAGAAATATTTTCATTTTTGAGTGCAGCTTCTTCATTCCCATTTGGCAGGTTGCTGCCACCTAGTGGTAACTGGGGCATCTCCTAGAGGAAACTTGGAGCTAACAGTGACCTTAACAATTCACAGGGTCAAACGTTTTAGAGTTGAAAGGAATCTTGAAGATCATTATCCAGTCCTTTGTTTTGCAAATGAGAAAACTTGTACTCAAGGACATTTCTGTGACTTACCCCAGGTCATACAACTAAGTAGCATAAGCAGTGTTCAAAGCAAGGGGCACCAATTTAATTCAGCTCAACAAGCATCCCTCAAGGGCTCATTACATGCAAAGTACCTGATAGGTGCTGGTAATAGAAGGACAAAAATTCTGAAACTTTCCTAGTCATCAGTGAGTTTACATTCAAATCCAGCCTTTTTGCTTGGGAGGACTAACCAGCCTACTTCTTTGGTCCCTACTGAGTCATCTGTGAGTAGATTTTTTTTTAATGGCCTAGGAGTCTAAAAGAAATTCTAACAGTTGGATGGTATCTTAAAATTAATTATCCTGAGATTCACAGTGCAAAACAAGGAAATATGATTTTTGTTTTACCAATAGCTGAAGGTCTGCAGGGGGAGATCCCAGTGAAGAAGATTTATTTGTAATATATTGAATTATTTCTATTTTGGGGTTTTGAATTGAGGCTCATATTTGTCCCTTGGACCTCTGTACTCATTCCTTTGTTCCTAGGAAATTCAAGGAATACCTCACTCTAGAGTATCTTCCATTTCAGTGATTATCTGGCCTGAAAAATAGACCTAGCTTAGGTCAGGTGTGTCTGGAAGCAGCAGTAGGGAATTCTTTTTTTTTTTTTTAAACCCTCACCTTTCGTCTTGGAGTCAATACTTTGTATTGGCTCCAAGGCAGAAGAGTGGTAAGAGCTAGGCAATGGGGGTCAAGTGACTTGCCCAGGGTCACACAGCTGGGAAGTGTCTGGGGTCAGATTTGAACCTAGGACCTCCCGTCTCTAGGCTGAGCTACCCAGCTGCCCCCAGTAGGGAATTCTTAACTCTCTATTGGGGTAAATGGAGAATGTCACACATAACTGGATAGGGCCTGATTATGGATTCAAGGCATGTGATTTTCCATTATCAACCAAGGAATTGGGTAGGGATTGAGAAAATGATGGATCACATCCTCATTGGCTATTCACCACGTAGAGATATCTTGGGATGTCAACAGGTAGAATGATAATGAGCTTCCAAAATTCAACAGAATTGAATGATTCATACAGGGGAATTTCTTGGTCTTTGGTCATTGAGAGAGATCAATGATCAATTAATTTATTGCTTATTGCTAGCCTAATCAACAAACTGATTTTCTTACCTGGAAGCCAGTCTCGGATTTTTTTAATCATCACATAGCTCTAAACTAGAAGGATCACTTTTCTCTGTGACTCCCAGAACCATCCAAAGCCTTCACCAGGAAACGTAAGAACAGGATCAACCACAAATGTTTATGAGAGATCCACCAAATTCAGTTTTTAACATTTTTTAAAAATGTTACAATTAGGGGGCAGCTGGGTAGCTCAGTGGATTGAGAGTCAGGCCTAGAGACGGGAGGTCCTAGGTTCAAATCTGGCCCCAGACACTTCCCAGCTGTGTGACCCTGGGCAAGTCACTTGACCCCCATTGCCTAGCTCCTACCACTCTTCTGCCTTGGAGCCAATACACAGTATTGACTCCAAGATGGAAGGTAAGGGTTTAAAAAATGAAAAAATAAAATGTTACAATTAGAAACATGTGCCAGTTGCACCCAGATGAAGAACAACAGTGTTAAGAACTGCCAGTTCTTCATGTCTTCTTTTCCTTTCAAGGCTCCAGTGAGAGCAAGAGAATAAGTGCCTGACAAAAATAAATTAAAAAGCCATATGTCTCTCTCCTTATTCTTTTAGCAACTGACTTTTCTCCTCTTTTCTCTCTAGTGATCTTTAAAACTCCCATTGTACAGGGTCTTTTTTATAATCTTTCTTTCTAGTCCTGATCTTGTTAGTCTTCCTCTTCTGTCAAAAGATAAGCAATTTTTCATCTTGACTCCTCTGGGATCAAGGTTAGTCATGGCATTGACTAGGAACAGAATCTTTGTGAGTCTATCCTTGGGTCCCCAGTAGAGCTTAGCTCATACTAGGTCAGTAAGAGACATTTTTTGAAACTGAAAAAAATATTGGAATAGAAAGACTTTACCGGGCTGGAGGAACTCGGGGACAACATGAGAGAGAGGTGCCCTTCATTTGTCTGGGGATAGCGGTACTTTCTTCTTGGAGATCAGATAAGTCCTATTTGTGTGTTGGCTGGTCCCATCCGAGTACATATTCCATCAAATCTAGTCCTCTTATGTAGGCTTCATAGATTCCATAAATGTAGATACAATGTTGGATCTCCTTCTTTGATGCTTATGAATATGCTGGTTAGCTACTGATCACCCTTACTAGATAGCTCCATTAACCAATAAGAGAGCCTTTAAGACTCCTGTCAATTGGCAAACAGTGATTCTGTGGCCTCTTTCATTTGAAATATGGAGCCTTTGGCCTTGATGCCTTTTGTGTCTCTTTTGAAGACTCTGGCCCTTACCTCTGCCTCTGCCATGGATTCTCAGTGGTGGCATTCTCTTTATGCTCATTGGGAGCAAATGAATCCTTCTCAGTCAATTCTGCTTCTCCCTAAAGGTCCCTCATGTTTGCAAGATAGTGTAGGTATGGCAATAGTTTGCTCAGCAAAGACTGCTACATGTGTATTATAGAGAATTAAATGAAAATGAGGGGAATATAAGCAAAAATGTTAACTGCTAAAGATTCCACATTATATTGAACCAGTTTCTTTTCAGTTTTGAGTTCCTGAGGAAAGGTATTGCCATAAATCCGACTGTCACACTTAAGAACTACGTATTTACATATTAAACTACTAATAATAGAAAGACCTCAGCTGCTTTGGCATGCAGACTTTGTATGCAGTTCTGACATGAGATCTCGAGTTGGAAAGGTTAGACTAATAGACAGGTAAAAGTACAGTTTAAAAGGTATCCTTTACATCTAGTTCTCAATGGGGAAAAAAATTAGGTTTCATTATGAATTGTTATTTTTTTGCAGTGCATTTAAAGAAAAACCATGGCTGCAGCAGTTAGAGATTGCAAAAACTATGGCAAAGAAGAGTATTTATAATCTGACTACTGAAGACATGACTACAAAATCAAGATCCTCAAGAAGTTTTTCTTTGAGAAATGAAAACCCAACTCAATGGTGACTCTATCAAAGTGCACACATAACCCTTCATTTCTAATGCCAGCAAACCTGGCCCAATAGCAGGGAGGAAGGGCTTATAAGCAGGTACACCTCTATTGTATCAATAAAAATCTTCCCAAAACATATTTCTACATCGGTAGACCCCAAGATAGCTTCAAAAATACCCTCCTGGTTAGCCTATCCTGTCAGTGAGATGGAAACTTTCTTAAAAGACTCAAAAGGAGTTCTGAAGCAGGTGTTATTGATGCCCACCAACCTGAAGTCCATTAATAATCCCCTCATTTATTAAAGCAGCAAAGAGTTAACAGCATGGGCATAGCACTAGAGTAGCTGAAATCAAAGAAACCCAATTTTTTAATAAGAAAATTCTCTGACAAAAGGTTTAATTTCCCAAAGATATAAGGAACTAAGTCAAATTTACAAAAAAGCAAGTCATTCTCTAGTTGACAAATGATCAAGGGCTATTAATAAGCAGTTTTCAGATTAGGAAATCAAAATTATCAATAATCACATGAAAAAGTGTTCTAAATTCCTCCTGATTACAAAAATGCAAATTAAAACAACTCTGTTTTACCACCTCACACCTATCAGATTGGCCAATATGACGGCAAAGGAAAATAATAAATATTGGAGGGGATGTGGCAAAATTGGGATGTTAATGCACTGCTGGTGTAGTTGTGAATGGATCTAACCATTCTGGAAGGCAATCTGGAATTCTGTGCAAAGGGCTCTAAAATAATGCATGCCCTTTGATCTAGCAATACTACCAGATTTTTATCCCAAAGAGATAATAAGAAAAAATACTTGTACAAAAGTATTTATTGCCATGCTTTTTATAGTAGTAAAAAATTGGAAAATTAGGGGTGTCCCTCAATTGGGGAATGGCTAAAGAAATTGTGGTATCTGATGGTGATGGAATACTACTGTGCTGTAAGGACTGACGATCTGGAGACTTTCCATATGAACTGGGAGAACCTCAATGAACTGATGCAAAGTGAAATGAGCAGAACCAGAGGAATATTGTACACAGAAAGTAAAACATTGTGGAAAAATTCAGTGTTATAGACCTTGCTACTAGTAGCAATGCAACAAGCCAGGATATTCCTGAAGGACTTTTGTAAAAAAATTCCATCCACATTGAGAGAACTACAGGAGTAGAAATGCAAAAGAAAAACATATGACATCACTTATCACATGTGTATATGGTATGTGATTTGGGGACTAGACTTTTAAAAATTGCTCTATAGTAAAAATGCATAATATGGAAATAGGTATCAAGTGACAACATCTGTAGGACCCAGTGGAATTGCTTGTTGGCTCTGGGAGCGAGGATGGAAGTGGGGAGGAAAAGAAAATGAATCATGTAAATGTGGAAAAATTTTCTAAAAATTAAATAAAATTTTTTAAAAGTCTCTGCACTCAAGAAATTTATAATAGTTAGGAAAATAATAGATGAAAAATTAAATAATGAAAATGCCATGAAGTAGTGTCTAAGTATCACATAAATGGCAGAGATAATGAGTTCAGATGGTTATAAGGATTTAAATTAATGTACAATACTTCAAGCATTATTTTTATAAAGTTTATTATCTTACAAAATAGAACCATGTGACTAAGTTTTTCTACCTGCTCAAAAATCCCCACTCCACCAAAGCTGAGACAGGAAGGGAAAAGCCTGGGAGAGGGAACTACACCCAATTTATGTCCTGTCTATAGAAAATGAGTAGGGTGCTGGGAATCGTAGTTTTGCTGGAGATTATAGTTTTTAAAGTAACAGATTCTAATTGCACACAGTGGGCAGGGATAGTCAGGAAAGATTTCAGGTGAGAGGTGAGGCTCTAACTGGGGAGTGAAAGATTAGAGGACAAAGATCTTCTGGACTTCCAAGAATGGCAATCAGCATGGGGGGAAATTGTCCTTATCAACTTCAGATGTAATGATTATCACAATGATCTTTTTGCAAATGCTTGCATGAAAAATGTGACAATACTTGATAATCAAATGTTCTATGAAATGATGTCTCATTTTGCCTTTGAATAAAAGCAGCTGCACCAACTCCTCTATCCTTTCATTAGCTGCAACTTTTCTGTCTTCTGGTAGTTTATTGATGGGGTATGTGTGTATCAAGGGTGATACACTTTAGCTCCCCACTATTTGTATGTAATTGTCTTTGGATAAGCATTTTCCATTTGGAGTATCATTAGCTAAGTTAAAATTTATAATAAGTGGATGCCTTTTACTGTGCTCAGCTTCCTTTGCACCAACCACTCTATCACCATCACTATTAACTGGGAGGGACTGAAGGACAGACTACATTTTTCTGTTTCTTGAGTTGCCATGACCTAAGAATTCATCATCAAGTGGTCAGTTAATCAGTATGTCAATAAAAGTTTATGAGGAAACTACTATGTGCCTTCACTCTAAGTGCTATGGAAACAAAGAAAAGCAAAAAAAGAAAATCCCTACCCTTAAGGAACCCACATTCCAATGGAGGTCAGCCTACTGATAATGAAAATCTCCTTGCTTAGCTGGACTGACCCTGGAAAGCAGACTCAATCTGTTACTGGAAATGTACTAAGACCTCTTTTCAGCATGGTGGAATTTCTCATAGTTTACACTATTTTCTTTGCCATCAGAAATCTAGTCACTTTCATATCACAATTAACCACCAAAGGAGGAGTCTATGAAGGCTAAATACTAATAGAACCTAAAACTCATGCTATCAGGAACCATATTATCCTGTAAGAACATATCAAGTCTACTTTTCCCACCTTATCAGAACCCTTTCCCCTAATAATCCACTGATTAGAAATCAGATACCCTCAAAACCTCCATTTTGGGGGCAGCCAGGTGGCTAAGTGGACAATGGGAGGTCCTGGGTTTCAAATCTGACCTCAGACATTTCCTAGTTAAGTGACTTGCCCAGGTCACATAGAATCAATACACAGTATTGATGCTAAAACAGAAGGTAAGGGTTTAAAACAAAAACAAAAATGAAAGAGCCCAGGCTAGCCATCTCTTCATTTTCCACCTACCTGCTTTCCTTTGGACTTCTCCATTATTTTCCCTCACCCTGTGCCCTTCCTACCCCTACTTTGGCTTTTTTTTTTTTTGATATTTGTATCCACACTGCTTGGCATAGTGCCTGGGACAAATGTAAGAAATGAAATTTGGGTTTTATGTTAAATATAAGAATTCTATACTGATACAGTAGTCACAGATTTAAAGATATTATCACTTAATTAAAAAATTACTTTAGTAGCTTTATTTACAAAGAAGTAGAAAGAGTGAAAATGGAAAAGGTAGCTAAAGAGACAGGTTTTAACAAGCCTACTAGTCCTTCTCTGGTGAAGTGAGGCTCAGCCCCACAGGGACTTTTCCCACATCTGATGGTTTCTTCAGCTAGAGTTCTACCAATGTAGCTCCTCCAAAGCCACAGCAGGGATCTCCAGAACCAATCTCTTCAGAAGTCAGGAAAGGGAGGCCAGCTACTCACCCACCCAAGATGAACTCCAAAGGAGAAGACCAGACCAAAGGCCAAGTCCAAAGGTGAAGTCCTCCAACACCTAAGTCCAAAGGAGAAGATCTAGGAGCAGTCCTCCAAGAGGCAGTCCAAGAGCCAAGGGCCAAGATCCCCTTGTCAGGGAATTCAGGACATAAAAAGTCCTTTTTCCACTTCACTTCCTGTCCCTTCCTCCACTTTATAGGAACCAATTGCAGTCTTTTAATTTGCCTAGCACTGCCCAGGGGAAGAGCAATGGCTTCTGGAGTTGTCACCCACTTTAGTAATTGACTTGTGAATTCTCTTATTTAGTGTTAAGTAGGGGTGTTTAAATTTTTGGCTGATTAATTTAAAGATTGATGACTGATAGACAAAGAAAGTTTGATTCACTCTTCACACATAGTAGTTGCCAATTGTAAATGTAATTTTTAAATAATTTTCTGATTCTGAAACAATTTATAGACTTAAGAAATGTGGCATACATGCATGCTAAATAAATCTTTTTGAGATGACCACTAACCCACATAACATAATATTTGTATAGGATTAGTTCTCTGCTTAAAGAAAACTCTCTAGCATTGATGTATTGGTTGGATTATGTATCTTAAAGAAAAATATTTCCTAAAGTGTATTAAACTTTTTTGCTCATAAATCTTTTGGGTCCTGCCTAGGGTGTGAAATTCATGCCTGCATAAAATAAATTAGATTCCAGGTTGATAAGTTGCAGCTATGCACCCCTGCAGAGCAAGATAAGAATCTAATTCTCCCCTTTTTATTCACAGAAAATACTCTGAGGGAAACATTAAGAGAGTTCACTATCAGCATAACTGTAATAATCTTACTTCATACTACTATAATTTTTCTGGAGTTTTCTGATGATTTAGCTAATATTTATGAAAATTTTATTTAAGGCACCATGCCTTTTAAGTGTTATTATATTTTACATAGACAAAAAGGAATTTCCTAATTCTTATTGAAATCTTAATCGCCTGTGATATTCTGGAAACTCAATCACTTCTGCCCACCATGCTCCAAACATTACTAAATATTATTACAGCTTTAACAGCTGGGGTTTAATACTAGATGTATTTATTTATTCTTTTAATATATCCACTACTAATTCATGTTGTTGGGAGCAAATCTCAGACATTTTTGTGAAGGACGTGGTACTTATAAGTGATGGATGTTACTATACTTTTGTCCACTTATAAAGGCAGTAAGTCAAGCTGTGATTATGGTAAAGGGGAAAAGAAAAAGTCATTTGACATGCCATTAAGATAAAAGAAGGAAAATGAAAGTTGGAGACCTAAAATCCAAGGAGGAAGAAGAAAGAAGAGAAAGATCGAGAAACAAGGGCAGTGGAAATATAAGCAGTTACAGATTTTTGGCATTCTTGCTTCTTTCTCAATAATACTTAGAAAAGTCTGAGAGTGTAATAATAGTCTTTCCATACCACTTTAGCCCCAAGAGAAAGCTGGTGTGGCCTCTGGCAACAAGAATTAAGCAAACATTATGTACAAGGTGCTGTTAGGTGTTGTTTCTACCTTCAAAGAGCTCACCTTCTAACTGGGACCCAGAATACAAAAAGATGCACAAGCAAGATAAATATAGTGTAAACATAAGGTAATCTCAGAGGGGAATGAGGGCACCAGGAGATTACAGAAGGTGGAATGAGGAAAGCCAAAACATGGATTGAGGTGAGAGGATGAGATTTGGCAAGGTGGGGACAAGAAACAATTTGCAATTAAGAGAGTTATCACTGGATGCAGCTGGGTGGCTCAGTGGATTGAGAGCGATGGCCAGAGATGGGTCCTGGGTTCAAATCTGGCCTCAGACACTTCCCAGTTGTGTGACCCTGGGCAAGTCACTTGACCCCCATTGCCTAGCCCTTACCACTCTTCTGCCTTAGAACCAATACCCAGTATTGATTCTAAAATAGAAGGTAAGGGTTTTTTAAAAAAAAAAGAGTTCATGCATAGTCTTCTGAAGATTCCGTGTTGTTGAATGCAAATGTACCTTTGCCTAAAAGACTATTTTGCTGAGAACTCACAGAAAACAAGTGTTCCCACAGAGGTCAGAAGAAATATAAGCACATTGTAAAGAAGTGTGTTATTCACTGGGAGACATGGGCAGTAGACTATCCAGAATGGTGGGCCGGAATCAAAGAAGGTGCTGTGATTCATGAGCAAAGCAGAATTGCAATAGATCAAAAGAAATGAATGAGATGCACAAATTTAGAGACTTCTCCATCGCAAATGTTCATCTGGGCTTTGTGTGCCTGACCTGAGGCAGAGGTTCAATGTGTAAATAACAAACATTTATTGGAATCACTTATGGTAGAAAAAAAGTTCTACACCAAAAGACACATGGCCCAATTATTAAATAGAACATTTCCAAGGTGAACCTATTTCCTGGCCCATGTTTCTTCCCCCCCCCCCCCCTTAAGCCAATTCTAGTCTCCTATCCCTTCCCAGACCCTCCTCCACCCCATGAGTAACTGTTAACAAAAGCTAAAAACAGCCACTTGGGCTATAGCATTTTCAACTCCACTCCACAGTGAAGATTCTGAACTCATGTTGGTCTGAACAGCCACAGTCTGTCATTTTATACACGAACTCCAAAATAATGATGTTAGGGGCAGTTAAAAGGTCTGTGGATGGGCCTGTAGTCTTGCATTCAAATCTTGCCTCAGACACTTACTAGCCACATGACCTTGGTCTAGTCATATAATCTGTCTGCCTCAGTCTCAAGTGTAAAATAGGGATAATAGCCTCTACTTCCCAGCGTTCTTATGAGGACTAAATGAAATATTTGGAAGGTACTTAGCACAGTACTGGTAAATCACTTGCTTAATTCCTCCACTAGAAGTAGGGGTGGGGTGGTAAAGAGGTATGACAGGGTCAGACAAAAACTTTAAAAGGATCATCACTTTGGCAGCTGAGTGGGGATGGATTGCAGGGGGAACCACTGGGCTATTGCAATAATCCAAGCCAGGGGTGACACCCTGCACCAACAGCTGGCTGGCTGTGTAAGCAGGATATAAAATAAGCCCACATAAATCATCAATATTTCTATGTGTCACCAACAAAGTCCTGTAAGAAAAGATAGTAAAAGACATTTCATTTAAAACAACCATAGACAGTATTAAGTTCTTGGGTATATATCTGACAAGATAAACCCAGGAACTACATGAACTTAATTATAAAACATTTTTATACAAATAAAGTGAAATTTAAAGGACGGAAGAAATATCAACTGTTCATGGGTGAGTCTAGCCAATATAATAAAAATGACAATTCTACCTAATATACTTATTGTCATCACAACTAAGTTAATAAAAAATTATTTTTTTGAGCTAGAAAAAAATGACAAAATTCATTTGGAAGAAGAAAAGGTCAAGAATATTAAAGGAATTAATGATAAAAAAAAATAAAGCAAAGAGGTCTAGTAGTACCAGATCTAAAACTGTATCATAAGGTGGTAATTATCAAAACTATTTGGTACTGACTATGAAATAGAAATAGAGTACATATACAATACACAGTAAATTATTACAGTAATCTTATGTTTGATAAATGTAAAGATTTAAGGTTTTTTATTGTATTTTTTCCTGATTACATAATTTTAAACATTTGTTTTCTGACACTTTGCAATCCAAATTCTTCCTCTCCTTCCCTCCCCTCTTTCCTCCCAAGATGGTAAGCAACATAAATTATATATGTGCTATCATGCAATACACATTTCCATATTCCTCATGTTGTAAAAGATGACATATCACACACACATATATATATGTATATATATAGATATAGATATATATCAAGGAAAAACTTAAGGAAATAAAAGTGAAAAATGAAATGCTTCAATCTGCATTCGGACTTCATCAGTTCCTTCTATGGTAGTGGATAGCCTTTTTCATTATGAGTCTGGGATCTTTTCATAAGATTTAAACTTTGGGCATAAGAATTCACTTTTTGATAATTATTGGGAAAACTGGAAAGGAATCTGGCAGAAACTTATACTGGCAAAGTATTGACAAGTCTATGAGGACATTCTGGGCCCATTGAGGCAGAAGCAGCCAGAAAAGACACAATTGCAGATATGCTCCAGACCCTGGCAAGGACTAGTTCTGACCTTGTGGGTCTACAAATCACTGTCCAAGAAGACCTAGCCTTCTTAAGTGGCTCAGAACACCTGACCAGCTAACTTATTATTACAAATCCTTGAGCTCTATTTCTGGGACAAGTGGCCTTCATGTATACACCCAGCTATACCAGGGTACCTACCATTGTACTTCTAAAGAAATCCTTCTGCCATTGATAAGAGACCAAAGAAAGCTTTGAAGATTACCATTTGATGAAGTATATACTCCTCAATGCAGCTGGCACTCTCTAATTGGCACCAAGAATGTATGTTTTGATGTTATTTTCCTTTGATCAGTGTAGAAACTATATAAATATTAGACCTATATGCTTAATAAAATGGAATCTGTGATCCCATTCACAGTCCCCTCAGTTCCCATAACTTTGACTCAATTGTATGAGACTATGCATGTCTCTACCTATTTCTCTGCATTCTATGTTTCCAGCCTGCCACTCAACACTACAGCCTTAAAGCACTGCTTTCTCTCTCTGCCGGCCAGAGAACAGACACTAAAATTTGACATCCAAGGCTAGCTAGCTGTCCAGTGAGCCCTTATAGCCATGCAGCTCACTCCCCTGCTTGAACCCACCAATGGGCATTCCTGAGGCCCATCACAAAGCATAGTAGACCAGTATATTGTTTACCAAAATAAAGTCAAAATGGATCTATGACCTAGACATAAGGAGAGATATCATAAGTGTGGAAATTTGTTAGGGTAGATCCTGGTCAACTCAGAACTTCCTGCCCTTCTATAAGACTGAGATTGAATAGGGCTCAAGAACCATTGCTCAATCCTCCACATCCTTGCCTTGGGACCTTGAGTCTATATTACTTACTGCAGCTGCAACCCTAACTGGAATTCTCCTAAATCAGGAATTTAGCATTTGTCTTTCCTTTTGGAATTCCTGATTCTCTGTACAACATTTACTGGAAGCCTATCTCCCCTCCCCCCCACCAAAAAAAAATTCTTTGCTCTATTGTCTTTCTTGAGTTAACACTAATTTAAGTACCTCACTAGATTGTGTAGATGGGATTAACTCTCCTTTGACCTACCTTTTGATTGAATCAACACAAACTTGAACTAGGTGGGGGAGCTCACAAACCAGTTAGTGAATTCACATCCTACTTAGTGCTAGGAGAGAAGCCAGCAATACTTGGAGAGCTCCACCCCTTTTAAAAATTCAATCAGTTAGAAACTTGTGAATTCTTTTTAAGAGTTTACACTCACAGAAACTGTTCAATTAGGAAACTGAACCTTTTTGATGAGAAGTCGATCCCACAGACACTGCCTCCTGGGGCAGTGCTAGACAATTTGGAAACTATGATTGGCCCCTGTGAAGAGGGGAGGAGACAAAAAGTCACCATAAAAGCAAGTCTGAACTCCCTCAGAGTAGACAGTCTTTGGGAAGGAAGTCTGAAGAGATTATCTACTGGAGATAGTCTTCTAAATGGGGAGAGTCTTTAAGGGAGGGAGCTTTGCTGGAGACTTCGGCTTGGATCATGGACTTGGAGTTCTGCTTCAATTTAGACTCTGACTCCTATACTACTGCATTGGGTGAGTGAAAGGCTGATTAATTTCCTAGTTTCCTAAGAGACTAGCTTCCATCTTGGAGGAGGCCTCCTGGTTACTCACCACCAGCTTTCCAGGTTGAAATAGGATAGATAACTTCTCTAGCCCCCTTACAATTCTCTTCTTTAATGTTTCCTCTCTATTTATAAATACTTTTAAATAAATTTCTGACCTGAGATAAAATAAATATTGGCAACCACATAATTTCATAAAATTATTGTCTAACCATTAATTTTCACCTTCACACCCCCAAAATCTCCTTTGGTTGCTGTCCAAAACCCAGGTCATTATCTTTTTTTGTATTCTATTTTAATTTCTTGTTAATTTTCCTAATTAAATCTTTATTTATGAATATTTATCATTTTTTGATAAATTTTTTATTTAATTTAGAATATTTTTCCATGGTGTTAGATTTAAAATAGTTTTGAGTGTTAAATAGTTGTAGATAAGAGAGTGGGAGCCATAAAATGTGATAATTAAAATGTTTGGGAGCAAGGGAAATATATAACAATTATGATCGCTGAAATATGTTTTCTGTGTCTTGGTTTTATATAAATATAAGATGGTCGCCAGGGAATATATTCCCAATTTATGAATATGCCCAAGCCAACTGGGTTTTATAGAGAAATTTAATTTATAATACACTGATTAATCAATAGAAAAAGAGAGAAAGTAAGAAAGGAATAAGAATGCAGGGTCTCAAGCCAATAAGGCCTAGACCTCAGTCCTAAGAGATAAATCAGTCAGTTGGTTTTATCACTCACCAAAGATCTCTCTAGGTAAGGTTTCTCATGCCAACCTCAGGCTCCACCTTCAAGAGAGCCTCCTTTCAAGAAATGTTTCCAGAGCATTCTCCTCCCGACTCCTCCTGAGTTCACCTTCCACAGCCTCCTTCAAGACCTCTCCAGGAGCTCTCCCTCCAGGACCTCTCTCCTCTCAGACCTCCTTCAGAGCCAAAAACTCTCCTTCCTCTATCTTTTTAAGCCAACAATCTGTCCCCTCCCCTCAGTTCTCACATCTACCAATCACTGTCCATGTCTCCCCTGTGCCAATGGTGGCTCTAGCTTAACCCAGGACCTCTCAGAGGTCTGTTTCCTTTGCACATGTCTGTTGAAGGTCATATTCTCCAATAATTAAATCTTGATCTTTGCTGCAGCCCTTCCTAAATCCTGTTACTCTGAGTAGGGTAGAGATTGTAGTTTCCAAGACCTGGTTCTGTCATTCCAAGTATCTCTATTGTATCAATTCTAAAATCAATCATGACTCAAAGAACTTTCTGTTCTATGCTTAAGCATAGGTCAAAGCTCTTTCCATTGTTTAGCAAAAGGTTTCTGTCCTAAAGTAGTCTTAAGTAGGGAAGAGAAGGATCCTCCCATGCCAAGGAGTTTCACATTCCAATAGAGTTCTTACTATCAGTAGGAAATTTTTTCAAGTATGAAATTTCCCAATGGGGAAATTTCCAACATTCATAAGTCTAAGAAATTTTAAGGTTTACAATGGTTACATGATTCATGTTCTTTCCCTCCCCCTCCCCTCCTACCTCCCAGAACTGATGAGCAATTTTATATGTATCACTGTTCAAAACCTATTTCCATATTATCAATATTTGCAATAGAGTGATCATTTAAAGTCAACATCCCCAATCATATCCCCATCAAACCATGGGATCAATCACATGTTTTTCTTCTGCATTTCTGCTCCCACAGTTCTTTCTCTGGATGTAGATAGCATTCTTTCTTATAAGTTCCTCTGGATTGTCCTGGGTCATTGCATTGCTGCTAATAGAAAAGTCCATTACATTTTGTGCCATAATGTATCAGTCTCTGTGTACAATGTTCTCCTAGTTCTGCTCCTTTCACTCTGCATCAATTCCTGGAGGTCGGTCCAGTTCACATGGAATTCCTCCAGTTCATTATTCCTTTCAGCACAATAATATTCCACTGAAGGGAATGTGGAAAAAGTGAGACAATACACTGTAGGGGAACTGTGAACTGATACTACCATTTTGAAGAATCATCAAGAATCATGTCCAAAGAGTTATGAAACTGTGTATGTATACCTTTTTGATCCAGTGATACACTGTTAGGTTTATTTCCTAAGATGATCAGGGAAAATGGAAAAGAACTTATATGTTCTAAAACAGTCATAGTGACTCTTTTTTGTAGGGCCAAAAAACTGGAAATTGAGAGAATGACCATCAACAGGGGAATGGATAAACAAGTTTTGATCTATGGTTGTGATGAAACTGTTCTGTAAAAAATGATGAGGATGATTTTAGAAAAAATATGTCAAAACTTGCATGAAACAAGGAAACAGAACCAAGAGAATGTGGTATGCATTCATAGCAAAATTGTTTAAAAAGTAACTGTTGAAGGCTAATCTATTCTGAGTTTCGTGATTATTCAAATCAAGTACAAAGGAAGGAAGATACTATCCACCTGCAGAGAAAGAACTGATCTATTGGAATCTGTATTCGGTTTCGTGTAATGCAGACCTTCTCTAATGCAGAGTAAGGAGGGCATCAGCTTGGAACTCAACATATAACAAAAAATAAATATTTCACACTACGTGCAATGGAAAACACTCTGGACTTGGGAGTCAAAAGGTTAACTGGAGAGGTGCTCGGTATAAACCTATGAACAGAACACAAGACCTGGAGTTGGGAGGACCTAGGTTCAAATACAGTATCATACACTTCCTAGCTGTGCATCCCGGTGCAAGTCACTTAACCTCACTACCTAGCCCTTATTGCCCTTCTGCCTTGCAACCTATGCACAGTAACTTTAAAAAAAAAAAAAAGAAGAAATTAACGCCCGTGGCAATAAGAACTGGTGGCATGACATTTCCCCGCGTTGGTCCTCAGCAAGCTTTGACCCCAATACACACCCAAATGAAAACTGCCCACAGGCGGCAGAAGTAGAAAGCCGAAGTTCAGAAAAAACCCTCCCAAAGGTAGAGAAGATCGGGGGCGGGGCTGAGGCCTCTAAACAAGCGGAACCTCCACACCGAGGGGATGCAGCGTAGCCGGATCAGTCTGCGGTGGACTCGGCAGACGGAAGCGTTGCCAGACAGGCAGGCGCGCATCCGCTGCCAGCTTCCGCCACTGCCGTAGCCGGGAATCGGCCCGTGGAGAGGGCCTGGAAAGATGCTGTTGGAACTGTCCGAGGAGCACCGCGAGCACCTGGGCTTCCTGCCCAAGGTGGACCACGCGGGTCAGTGCGCCCTCCGGCGTGCGTGCGGGAGGAGGGAAGCGGGCGAGGGGGAGGGGGGCTCCCACGCCCCACACCCCGGGCTCCGCCCTTTACGGCTTCCCCGCTCCCGTGGCAACACTAGCGCCCTCTGCCGCGTCCCCCTTAGAATAACTGCGCTTGCGCGCCCCCAACTCTTTCCCTTCCTGTTGCTCCCTCGTGCTTTCGCGGCTTCGCGTGCCCCCCGAACTCCCTCGCACTCTTCACCCAGCTTTCCGTGGTCCCACGCCCACTTTCCTCCAGTTGTCGCGACCACGCCCAGCCTCTCGCGCCCCTCACAGCGGGGCGTCCCTCCCTCCAGAATCCTAAGGGTTTTCCCTCTTCCTCCTTACTCATTTCCGCTTGCGTGTTGCAGCCCTTACACGCCCCCTATTGTTCCCTCTCAGACCGCGGAGCTCTCCCCGCGCCACGTCTTCTCCACTCCCCTCCCCCATTCTGACGCTTGCACGTTCCTAGCCTCCCTCCTGCTCCGCCCCCTCTGCCGCTCACCTTTGTGCTTGCGCAGTTCCTCCCAACCTGCCGCACCACGCCCTCTTCTGTCACGCCCTTTTCTGTCACTCCCCCTTCGCACTCCCACCTGTTAGTCCGAGCTCTGGCACCCATTTCCGCTTTTCTTTTCCCTTGCAGTGGTCGCGGAGTTCTGCCGGATCGCGGTTGAGTTTCTGAGGAAGGGGGCCAACCCGAAAGTCTACGAAGGAGCCGCCAGTAAGGAACCCTCCCGGAATGAGATGTCGTGGCCGTGCCTTCCGCGCCTCTGGACTTAGCACCTGGTTGGGGGGGGGGGGGACCCGTTAGGCTCCCCTCACTTTACATAGGGGGAAACTAAGGCACAGAGGGGCTGGGGAGCCAAAGTGACTCTCACTCTCCTGGGGCACCACCCCCAGCGCCCCGAACTTGTTTCCCCCTTTGTCAAGACACCGTCATCCAGTCTAGTCTCTGGGCAACTGCTCTTCCCTGGCACTTTTTAAGCGCCTACTGTATGGAAAGCAACAGCCCACCCTTGTCACCTAAAAAGAAGCTAGCTTTGGTCCCTCCCCCTGCATTATCAGGCTTGGGGGTGCGGGGTGCTGTAGAGGGAAGGCAGGGAGAGGACCTGAATGATTTGTATGCTGGTATTGTCCTAGATCAGGGGTCCCCAAACTCAAGCCTGTAGGCCACATGAGGCCCCCCACCTTCCCCAGGCCATTTATCCAGCCCCCACAGCATTTCCAGAAGGGGTACCTCTTTCACTGATGGTCAGAGAGAGGAGCACTGTATGTGACCAATGCCACAAAACCTGGCCTTGCTTACACATACAGTACTACTTCCGGTGACATAATCCTTTTTGTGGCACCTTGTTCTGAGAGTAATTGAACGCAAAGCACCTTGCAAAGGATTATGTGGCTGCACAATGCAAGATGTCTGCATGGTGACATCTGGGGGAGGGGATTCCATGTATACTGCTGCCCGGTATAGTGGTGGTGATGGACCTGTGTAAAGTATGAAAGGCCCATCACAACCAGCCCTGCAGCCTCCGCTATCCCAGACAGCAGTATACATATTTGTTCAGTTTTTTAAATAGTCCAGTCCTCCAGTGGTCTGAGGGACAGTGAACTGGCCCCCTGTATAAAAAGTTTGGGGTTCCCTGCCCTAGATGATAGTAAGAACATTGGCAGGGTGGGGGTGGGGGGTAGGTCTGAGTTATTTGAACATGTTGAGTTTGAGAGAGGAATATCTAGTTGGGAACATACATGAAAGACCAGAATTTTGAAGAGAGGAGAGAACCACATTTGTATATAGGGGAGCATTTGCATAAAGATGATAATTAAAATCCAAGGTAGGAGATGAAGTCACCAAGTGAGAGTGTTGAGAGAAAAGAAAAAGCCCAAGCCAAGGCCTTGGTAGTTCACTCACAGCTAAGTGAGCGTGATGATCCAGCAAAGGACACTGAGAAGAAGCAATCAGATAATTAAGAGGAGAACCAAGAGAGAACACTACAAAAAATAAGGATGAGGAGAGGATGGTGGAGAAACAGAATGGGAAACTGCTGAAGATTCAAGAAACATCAAGATTTAGCAATTGAGAGATATTTGGTGACTTTAAAGGAGCAGTTGTATTTGAGCAATAACCAGATTAGAAGAGATTAAAGAGTGATAAAAGAGAAGATGGAGACACCTAGGTTTAGACAACTTTGTAAAAGCCTAATTCATAATTTTCATCATCATTAAGGTAATTGTAAAATACAGGGCCTTGGATGATAAATGTGACAAAATGAGAAGGTAGAATGAAATTTTAAAAGGAAAAGTTTTTAGGAAAATAATGTATTGTGGTTGCCTTTTATTTTCTGTCTTTAGGAGTACTCAATGTTAGTAGTAACACAGTCCAACATGGAGTTGAGGGATTAACATACCTACTCACCGAGAGCTCAAAACTCATGGTAAGGGCTATTGAGAACTGTTCATATTTTGTATTGCAGAAGTGTTGAGAAGCTTCCTGTCGGGGGCAGCTGGGTAGCTCAGTGGATTGAGAGCCAGGCCTAGAGATGGGAGGTCCTAGGTTCAAATCTGGCCTCAGCCACTTCCCAGCTGTGTGACCCTGGGCAAGTCACTTGACCCCCATTGCCTAGCCCTTACCACTCTTCTGCTTTGGAGCCAATACACAGTATTGACTCCAAGATGGAAGGTAAGGGTTTTAAAAAAAAAAAAGAAGAAGCTTCCTGTCTTGTGTAAAATATTTCCTTCAAATAGCTACAAGTTGGAAAGGTTGATTTATGGTTGGTAAGCAGCTGACTATGCAAAGAAATGTCTGAATCCTAATGGAGAAACTTGTCCCAGAATACCTTCTCAACTCTACTGTGGAATAATGCAGTTCTGTCCTGCTCTTTTTGAGTGCTTTGGGGGAATGTGTTGGATCTCTGAGTCCAAATTTAATGATGGAGCAGTAAGAATGATATATTCTAGAAAAAAAGTTTGAGGGGGCAACTGGATAGCTCAGTGGATTGAGAGCCAGACCTAGAGACGGGAGGTCCTAATTTCAAATCTGGCCTCAGATACTTCCTAGATGTGTGACCCTGGGCAAGTCACTTGACCCCCATTGCCAAGCCCTTACCACTCTTCTGCCTTGGAGCTATTGACTCCAAGCCGGAAGGTAAGAGTTAAAAAAAAAAAGTTTGACCTGTTTTCATAAATTTTAAAATTATCATAATGGTGAATTTTACTGAAACAAAATCACAACATATATTCAGGCGGATGCAGCTAGTGAATTGACTTAGTTTTCTTTCCAAATTAATAACATGTAAAATAGAACTTTTCATTGTGGAATATGAGTATCTATAGCATTCTTTCCTCTTTATTCCAGAAATTCAAGATGTACTTCCATCTTTCACTCAAGTTTTATAGGGATGGTCATGAATGGTGATTATTATTAAGTGAGTTTTCTAGTTGATCATAGAATATTAGATAAAAAGAAGCAGGAGAGGTTTATTTGAGAAGTATATGTAGTACTTTCAAATATATAGTAATAGCAAATTTATCATAAATGCTGATTGTTACTGCATAATACTTCCTATTTCCTTTCAGATTTCTGAACTGGATTTCCAGGATTCTGTGCTTGTTTTGGGATTCAGTGAAGACTTGAATAAGTTATTGCTTCAGCTTTATCTTGACAACAGAAAGGAAATCAGAACAATTCTGAGTGAGTTGGCACCAGTGCTCCCTAGTTACCACAACCTTGAGTGGAGATTGGATGTACAGGTAGGATCATTTATGATGTGTTATATAATTTAGTTTTTGGGTTTGTCTTCTTTTGCTTCATTCTTTAAATAGCTTCCCATATATATTTCAAAGTAATAATGTGTTTTGAGGCTAATTTAGAAAAAGTAATTGGTAAATAAGAGACTTCATTTGTATGTAACCATATTTGTTGTATTCAAATCAGGAAAACAAAAAGTAATTGGAAAGATTTATCAGGTGAGCTGTTTTTTTTTAACCATCACCTTCCATCTTGGAATCAATAACCTTGTGTATTTGTTCTAAGGCAGAAAAGTGATAGAGGGTAGGTAATGGGGGTTAACTGATTTGCCCAGGGTCACATAGCTAGATGGGAACCCAGGACCTCCTGTTTCTAGCCTGGCTCTCAATTCATTAAGTCACCTGGCAGCCACCTCAGCTTTTTAAAAAAATACATAATTTAAGGCAGTCTGAAAATTATTTTGAAGACAATTGGAAGTAGTCCTTTATTAGAAAGTAAAATTTCAATCAATAAATTGATATTTATTTGATAGTACCAATCCAAAATTAGACCACATGATTGTTAATTGTTTGAGATATGGAAATAGAAAAGGTAAAAGGAGTACTCCTCTGTAATATCATATATTTTATGCATTTAAGAACATTATTCTGAGCTGGGCATAGTGGATTAGCCTATAATCCCAGCTACTAGAGAAGCTGAGGCTGACAGAACTCTTGAGCTTAGAGGTTCTGAGTGCACTTTGTAGATGGGAGAGGCAAGAGGTGTCTCAGTGGATAGAGCCCTGGGTCTGGAGTCAGAAAGATCTGAGTTCAAATCCAGCCTCAGATGCAACTAGCTGTGTGACCAAGTCACTTAATTTCTGTCTGCTTTAATCCACTGAAGAAGAAAATGGTAAACTAGTTGAGTATCTTTGCCAAGAAAACTCAGGGACAGTATGGGTGTGTTATGGTCCACCTGGGTTAGGAAGAATCAGACATGGTTGAGTAACAGAACAATACAGATTGGAAGTTCCTGGGAAGAGGAAGACCACTAGGTTGTTTTGAGATAAAAGGGCAAACCAGCCTCAGTTAGAAACTGAAAGCAAGTCAAAGTTCCCTTGACCATCTGTAGTGAGATCAAACCCATTACTAGTCCCTGTATTTCCAATCTGGACAAGATGGAGAGACTCAGGCTTAAAAACAAAAACAGAACCATTATTCTGAAAAGCAGGTCCATAAGTTTCACCAGATTGCCATAGAGATACATAACAATAACATAAAACAGATATAGACAATAGGAGGCCCTGTGGTACAAGAATGACATGAAGAAGGCCATTGTTGGAGATGGCTTATTTGGCAGGAGGACAAAGAGGGGGAGAAAAGTGGAGGGAAACTAGAAACCCAGGGCTATATCCAGAATGTAAATGAGACCTCTGCCATCCCCTTTCACCTCTCAAAGTTGGCTTTCAAGTTAAAGGCATTGGGAAGAAATAACCAGTAGAGCTTGATTAGATTCCAGAGGTAGAGGAGAGAGAACATAGTCTGGTTTTACCAGAATAGTGGAAAGAGGGAATATGCTTGAATCCAAAGGCCTTCAGACACAGTCAGGCAAGGAAAAGGCAGCATCCTCCTGATCTGAGGGCAGCAGGTGGTTGGGGCCCTGGAATGGTGCCAGCTTCAGCTGCCATAGTGGAGTCAATAGTGTTAAATATAGGATTCAAGGTTCAAATGAAAGAAATTCTTTATAAAACCTGAACTGTCTGAAAGGAAAAGTGTTTTCCATAATCTAACCTGTTAATGCATTTTTTTTTGTAGCTTTGACACCTTAAGTCATCTAATTCTATAGGTAAATGTCATTATAGAGTGGAAAGAGTATGATTTTTGGAGTCAAAAGGACTGGGCCTCGATTTTCACTCTTTTTCACAGTCTGACCCTGGAAATGCCCTCGTACTTCTTAGAACCTCTTTTCAAATGTCAAATGAGAGACTTGGAACATATCTTCACTAAAGGTCCTTCTAGCTCAAATAATATGACCTCTAAATTTCAGCTTTTATTTTAAACCTTTACTTTTCGTTTAAATGGAATTGTGGAAACATGGACCAGTTAAGCAAATTTATAACTTAATAAGTGAGTCATATATCTCTTCAACAAAAGGATCTTTTTTATCTATTTCTCTCTTTTGCATAGAATAAGAGTAGTTTCTTTTGAGTATTTTTTAAAAAGTATTTCTAAATTAATATGCCTTTAGTAGCCAGCATAATAATAAATCCAATCAATCAGCAAGTATTTATGGAACTCTTGCTACATGCCACTCCTGCAGGCTACAGATTGACTTAGAAATCCACAAATTAACATTATTTTTATTGTATTTTAATTTATTTTTAAATGTGTCTTTATTAATTTTAATCTTGTTTAAGCAGTATTGTGGACTTTCATGAGCACTGGGTTTGACCTGTTTTGTGAAGTGAACAGAGAACTAGCCTCAGACACATACTGCCTGGGTGACCCTAAACAAATCACTGTGTTCCTAGGAACTCTCAAAGATTTAAATTGTAGAGAAAATGCTGGCCTGCAATGAGAAAGAAGTTTCCTCACCAGCTAGTTTCCTGTTTTGGTGAAATCATGGGTCTAATCTCTATCCCTCTATTTACTATAGGCCAGGCACAGTTTCAGGTGCCAAGGTTATAGATACAAAAATGAAACAAATGAAGAGCTTGTGAAAAGAAGACAGGAGTGTGGCTGATTAAGTAAGACTCAAGTTTGAATTGTATATGACAAGGATTATTTCAGTCTGTAATAGTTTTTACTTTTTTGTAATGTTAAAATGCTTCAAAAAGATAATGAGTTTTTTTTTATTAAATGTACTTAGGTACAGCCCTTACTGAGGGATTTGAACTGAATTACTGAAGTAAAGGGAAATGTGTCAGATGTGACAAGAAAATCACGTTAAAAGACTGATATATATTAATTTAAGGTCGCCAAGGAATTCAGCTATGTAATTCCTAAATGAAACTCAAGTCAGCAGTCAACCTTTTATGGAGTTTTTAATTACAAACAGGAGGAAGAAAGGTATTAGAGAGAGAGAGAGAGAGAGAGAGAGAGAGAGAGAGAGAGAGAGAGAGAGAGAGAGAGAGAAAAGGGAGAGAAGGGAATAGGCCTTAAATACCCCCTCTGTTTAGGCTGGGCCAAAAGGCCCAAGCCCTTAGATAGCTGAGGCAACGAAAAGAGATCAGTCCCTATCACTCACGTGACCAAAATGGAGAAACAGTCTCAGGGGCCTCCACCTCCATCTTCCTTCAGAGCAAGCTTCTCAGAGCACAACCTCTCAGAGCAAAACCTCTCCAACCTCCCTAGTCCTCAGACCCCGCTATCTTTAAGGAAACCATCCAAGTTCCCTCCCCTCAGTTCTCACATCTACCAATCACTGTCCATGTCTTCCCTGTGCCAATGGTGGCTCTAGCTTAACCCAGAACCGCTCAGAGGTCTGTGGCTTTGCACATGTCTGTTGAAGGTCATATTCTCAAATAATTAAATCTTGATCCTTTGCTGCAGCCCTTCCTAAATCCTGTTACCCTGAGTAGGGTGGAGATTGGAAGTTCCAAGACCTGGTTCTGTCATTCCAAGTATCTCTATTGTATCAATTCTAAAATCAATCATGACTCAAAGAACTTCCTGTTCTATGCTTAAGCATAGGTCAAAGTCCTTTCCATTGTTCAGCAAAAAGTTTCTGTCCTAAAGTAATCTTAAGAAGGGAGGAGAAAGATCCTCCCATGCCAAGGGGGTTCACATTCCAGTAGACTATCAGTAGGAAATTTTTCAAGTATGAAATTCCCAATGGTGAAATTTCCAACATTTATAAGTCTAAGAAATTTTAAGGTTTACACAGATGAGGAGAGACTAAATGGGTCAAAAGATTAGTAATAACATACTATGAGCCTCTCATTTCTAAATAACTGACTTGGCCCCACTGAAGTTGGTCATGAGTAAACTTTTACTATTTAATTAATGTGCTGTTGCTTATATGGAACAAGGTAATGGTCAGCCAGGTTTCTAGTGGAAAGATGCCCAGAATAAATCAAGAGTACAATTTATGCCCTTGTTAATAACAGTAAATTTAATGTTTCATACTGGACTTCCCTTTACTTCGAGGGTGGTCAGCATTAGACAGTAAAGGATATATTACTCTTGTTTAAATTAACACCATCCTGTGTCTGTGGTTAAACAGAGAAATTAGTATTTGAGAGTTCTTAATGTGTGCTACCTTTCATAAGCTAACCTAAAAAGAGGTAGAGGCAAATAAGATTATCTTCTATTTTATAGCCCATATCAGATTAGCTCCCCCTTTCCATTGTGATGTGTAGCCTTCTAAATACATTTATAAAGTGGGCACTGATGTGTCTAATTTGACTTTAAAATTGTTCAAATTATAAGAAAGTCTTATAGGGTGGAGGAAAATAATTTTTCCTCTGAAAAACAAGGTCAAATATATTACAATTATATTTGCCAATTTTCTGTATGCCATAGTATGGGCATGACTCAGTTTTTCACAGAATAAATTAATAAACTAAAGGCATGTTGTTAATATATTTTATTTGACCCTGAAAGTTTACCAGAGGAAATAATGAGAGTATGATATGAAAGGGGCATTACATTTGTAGTACTTAAATTCAGATCTTGGGATCTTGCTTACTTTCTATATGAACTTTGAAAGTCATTTTGTCTTCTCAGGCCTCAATTTTTTTCTTAAGAGTTATACGCAGATGATCTCTGAGTTTTCTACTAGCCTTAAGTCTTCTTATGGTCATTAAGAACAGGGTGGGTGGGGGCAGCTGGATAGCTCAGTGGATTGAGAGCCAGGTCTAGAGAAGGGAGGTCCTAGGTTCAAATCTGGCCTCAGCCACTTCCCAGCTGTGTGACCCTGGGCAAGTCACTTGACCCCCATTGCCTAGCCCTTACCACTCTTCTGCCTTGGAGCCAATACACAGTATTGACTCCAAGATGGAAGGTAAGGGTTTAAAAAAAAAAAAAAGAACAGGGTGGGCACCTATACACTCAAACAAAATTCCAACCAATTCAAATCAAAGTGACTGTTGTGTGCTGGCCCTTAGGTTATTCTTTTTTCTCAAGGGGTTCAGCATCTGACTCTCCATCTTCTTATCTCCTGTCTTTATGCTAGATTTCGCATTCATTGATATCTTCCTAAACTCCAAATTCTCTAGGCTTCTTTTTTTTTTTTTAAACCCTTCCCTTCCATCTTGGAGTCAATACTGTGTATTGGCTCCAAGGCAGAAGAGTGGTAAGGGCTAGGCAATGGGGGTCAAGTGACTTGCCCAGGGTCACACAGCTGGGAAGTGTCTGAGGCCAGATTTGAACCTAGGACCTCCCGTCTCTAGGCCTGGTTCTCAATCCACTGAGCTACCCAGCTGCCCCCTCTCTAGGTTTCTTAAATCCCATGACCTATGTCATTCCATCTCAATCATACTATAAAAATTAATCTGCAATAATAAAGATATTATATTTTAGGAGATTTATTAATGATCATTAGATATCAAGGAATAAGGAGGATACAAAATAAAGACCATGTGCCCATGGCTGAGTTAGCCATTTCAAAATCCCCACTCACCACCACCATCCTCCCCAACAGGGCCAAAAAGACGGGGGGACCCTCCACGTCCCTGCCTAATATCCTCTGTCTACAGGAAGTATGTAATGACAGAAAGTCAATGGGCTTCTGGGAAATGTAATTCTTTTTTAGGGTAACGTATTTTCAATTAAACAATACTTAGGAATGGTCATATACCAGATCTCACCATTACCCATAATGATACCATTTTCTCAGTTAAAAACTCTGATATTCCTCTATTTGAACATGATCTTTCATTTAGGAGGGATCTAGTCCCTCCTAAACCTGTTCTTCACTGTCACTGAGATGTCTAGTTCTCTAACCCGCAAGCATTTTTTCCTAACATTCTCTCTACTCCAATTTCTTTCTAATCTGTACCCTCTAGTTGATTAATTCAATTCTGTATTGAACTGTTCAGTAAATCCTGGCTCCTCTGTCCTGTTGCTTCTTAGTCTCTTGCCTGGCTTCAGCCCTAGGTTATTTCTACTGCCATGTGCCTCCTCTGCTCCTATCAACAAGCTGCTGAATGGAGCCTGAGGAAAACTTAGAGCCATGCCTCCTGGGAACATTGTATATTCACATGACAGCCCAGCAGTCCTTTTATTCTTTCCTAATTGGTACCTGTTTCACTCTCCACAGAAGGTATTGGAACTTTTTTCTTCTTTCCTTATGCTGCCCCCCTCCCCCCAATACATCCTTTCCTCTTTTTTCTCAGATGATGACCTTTATAGAAAAAAATGAGTCTGTTTGTGTTAGCTACTCCTATTCCTTTGTTTTCAAATCCTTAACTCTGTCCTCCATTCTTTTCCTTTGGTCTCTGATAAGAAGTGGCCTTTCCTGCCAAGGACAGCCCTTTCACACAGGTATTTGATCCCATTCCCTTGTTCTTCTCCAGCAGATTGCATCCTCAATTGTCCTTATTCTTTCAAATCTTCATCCTTTCTCCTTTTTTTGGTTCCTTCCCTTCAGCCTTCAAACATGCCCAAGTCTCATCCATCTTTAAAAAAAACTCACAAAACCTTATCACTACCTCAAGCCATTATCCTCTGTTTCTCCTGTTTCTTGGCCAAACTTCTTGAAAAAACCGTCTATGCCCGATTCTTCCACTTCTCTCTTTTCAACCCTTTATAGTCTAGCTTCTAGTCTTCTCACTCACCTGAAACTCCTCTCTCCAAAGTTACTAATCATTTTAGAATTGACAAATCTTGACAGCATCCTTCCCAGTCAGTCTGCTGCATTTGACACTGCTGACCTCTCTTTTCCTGGATCTCTAGGTTTTTGTAATACTATAGTGCTCTCTCCTGGTTAGTTTCCTTCATTGGTAACTGTAGTATTTCCCAAGGTTTTATTTATAGTCCCTTTCTCTTTCTACATTCCTTCAGTAATCTCGGTTACATTGGTTTAACTCTCACCTTCATGCAGACAACTCATAGAGCTATTTATGTAGCCCCAGAATCTCCCCTGAACTTCAATTCCCTATTACCAGTTGTCTCTTGGTTATGCCTTCTAAACTCAACTTCCTTCCTTCCCACCTCCCAACTCTACCCTACTTATAGATTTCCTTATTTCTCTTGAAGGTGATCATTCTTCTAGCCTCTCAGGTTCATCTCCTCAGCATTACCCTTTACTCTTCATTCTTCCATGCCCAACATTTGGTATAAGTTGCCAAATCTTGTTTGTACCTCTCACATGCCTCTCCTGTCTGCCTCCTTCCCACCACTCACATAGCTGTCATTATAATTCAAGGCCTCATTGCTACCAGCCTAGATTATTGATCAAATTTTATTATTTAGCTCAAAGAAAGAATTATGTTGGGGGATACATGTATAGAGATGTGACAAAGTGAATGGAAATGGATGAAGTCAAGTTAAAATTGCCTGATTCATGGAACCATATAAACACGTTAGATCTCTGACTTTTAAATTATTATTAAATATTAATAAATATTAAATAATATTAAAACTCAGGGAAATTATTTTATAAAATGTTGTGCATTCTCAGTTGGTTATATTTTAATTGAACACCCTTTTAATATTTGCCATGGTTAGTCAGATAATTAAGGTGTTATTTTTAAACATGGCCAGTATGGGAATGTGATCTTGTTTGACTGCATTTTTTATTAGAGTTTTGTGTCCTTCAATACCTACCTACCCCCAGCAGGAAGGAAAATCTGGGGGAAAAGGAAAAAATGTTTGATTTTTTAAAAAGATATTTAATTTTAAAAATTGTTAAGATATTAGTCTGTCTAAAGAATTCGACCCAGTGTTCTGTACCTAGATATTTTGGGAGTTCTTAAATCTTTAGTATCTACTGAACAGAATTCAAACTTTTTGGTTATAACTTTGACTTTTAGCCAAGCTAAACTTCTTGCCAACTCTGGAGTAACTTAAATAGTGCTCTCAAATCATCTTCATTAAAGTCATGTTACATTATAATTATTACATTTATTGTATACTTATATATAGGAGTATGCCAGGTGCTAGGGATATAAGAAAATGGAATAGGATATAGTATCTGGCCTCCAAGAATTAGCAATCTATTTCAAGAGATGAAAAACATAAAAATATGATAATATAAGGCATGGTGTATTCTGAATGAATTAGAAACTTTCACCAGCTAAAAGAAGTTTGGATTTATAAGTTTCCTGGCTTAATTCTATCTATTTTAGAGTTTAGAGATCTGAGGCTTAGAGAGCTTGTACTAAGTCCAAGGTTGTAAACTCAGACTGTTTCTAACTAGCATAACATTTTTACTAAGTGTACACTATTTTAGGCCTGGCAAACTAAAAGAGGATGATGTAAAGGTATCTTTAAAATTATTACAAGGAAAGATGAAAGGAAAAAGTAATAGTTAATCTTGAGTCTTTAAGGAAGAGATAGAGAAGTTAAAAAGCAAATAAGGAGCTGTAAACGGTTAAGTAATAGTCATAATGAAGACCCTGAGTCATCAAGAAAAGTGACATAGTTAAGAATAAAAAGCAAATGATGTCAGCTCCAGGAGCTGTGGAGGGAAGAAGGGAGGGAAATAATATGGATCTAAGACTTTGGAAAACTTATGTGGAAATTGGTTATTAAAAAAAGGAATAAAAGCAAATGAATAATGCATTTCTTTGTGGGGAGGGAACTTGTTAAAGTGTGATGCTTTTGAAAAAAGAGATTTCAGTTTGGGGAAATTATCCTTATGTCAAAAATGAGCTTTGCATGATAAAATGAGGAACATATTACTCTAGATAGCAATTCATCTGAAAAAGATCTCTCAGGTTTAATGGATTTCCAAGTTGTTATGAGTCAGATGGCAGCCAAGAAAGCTAATGTGATTTTAGCTTGCCTTAAGAGAGGCAGAATGAACAGAGTTAAGGAAACAATCGAATCTCTTTGCTCCTCACTGGCCAGACTACTTTTGGAGGATTCCATTTAAGGAGACATTGATAAGCTAGAGAAGTGCCCTGAAGAAGGGCATTGCATTCATGCCACATGATCATTGTTTGAAGAAATGAGGCATCTTTGTTCTGGAGAAGACTTATGGAGGATGTGATAGCTTGTTTTCAAGTATTGATTGAAGGTTTAAGAGGCACATGTAGGGAGTTAGCACTATCCATGAATAAGATGGTTCTCCTTAGCTCAGGCACAGTGCAGTTCTTTCCTAGAGGTCCTGTTGTAAAGCAGATACATCAGACACATGATTGGCAGGTGACTGGAGAGGATCATTCTGTATGGTTTAGTGACCCTATTTCTATTTGAGTTTGACATCACTGGTGTAGAAATGTTTTTTCAGGTAACATTTGATCTCAGATGACTTTTAATCTAAAGTCTCTTCTAATTCTGAAATAATCTCTGTCTCTAAAGACCTTGAAAGCTATAAATTTACCTGCTTTAGTTTAAACTAATTTTCTCTTGTTCTCATTTGTTTTGTACAAAAATGGAATAAAAGAACAGATTGGCATATCCCTCATTAAAAAAAAAAGACAATTTTTCATAAATTTGACAATGTCATTGTCTCTTATTCTTCTTTTCCCTCAACTAGACCTCTCCCCTTTCCCCCCCAGTTCATTTAACTTTCTCATTAGACTGATTCTTCCTTCATCTTTGGTTTGTATTATTGTAGAGGTACTTCCTGGACTGAGTTGTTGGTGGAATTGATTAATGTATTTCAAAATGCTGATTTTTAAGGACTTGAGTACTAAATGTTTCTTGTGTGTATTTTGCATTTAAAAAAAAATATATATGTTTTAACTCTGCTTCCCTTCCATTTAAATATCTAGCTTGCTAGCAGATGTCTAAGACAACAAATTAAACCAGCAATGACCATAAAGCTGCACCTAAGTCGGGATGGAGAACATAGCAGCCAGGTTTTGCAGACTGATCCACCTACCTTGCTTCACTTGATTCAGCAACTGGAACAAGCATTAGGAGAAATGAAAACAAACCACTGTAGGAGAATTGTCCGAAATATTAAGTAGTATTAGATTTGCCTTGTAAATATGTTCAAGTGATTTATAGAACAATGTTCAAGAATAAGCTTTGGCTGGAATTTCTTTTTATTATAATTAAGATACTTAAACATCTGAATCAGATGGACTTCCTCTGCTACAACAGTGATGCATTAATTAGAAGCTAATGTTAAGTTACTTTCATGGAACTTCCTATGTTCAGCTTCTTTATGCTGTAAAATGAATTTTGTTTTAGATAAATACATGTATATGTATAATGATAAGTCAACTGGAAATGAATCTATATTCATGGTTTCTGTACATATTAGTGTATTTTAGAACATCCTTTGATTATTGAACTTATGTTTTTTTAATTTTTTCCTTTTGCCTTGATATCTAAAAATTATATCTGAATTATATCTAAAAATAAAAATTTACAATGTGATACTTTAATTATTCATAGTTGGTTTAAACTTTTAAAGAAACTCATAGTGCTGACTTTAGATTAAAGTTTGGGAATCTTATAGATAGATGAAAGTTCCTGTGTTGTCCTTATAAAAGTGTGATCCTAGCTCCCCTTGTAAAATGGAAATCGCATGGCTATAGCATCATTGTGACCCTGAATTAATTGTGCATCATTTGTTATATTTCAAATGTTTCAAAGTACATAGAAGTATCCCCCAAAAATGAATGAAGCTGAATTACAATGGAAGATGACTCCATTTGAGGCTAGAAAAGCCTGACTAGGCTCAAGTCCTGATTCCATCATGTAGTAGATATTATAAGTAAGTAGAAGTGACTGGGCAAATCATGTCTCTCTGAACCTCTGTCTTCTCTATCTCATGAGGTTATTGCTTTTGTTACATTTGGTAGTTTACAAACAACTTCCCTCCAAACACAATTTTGCTATGTAGGTAGCACAAGTAGTCATATCCCACAGTCTCAAATTGGTTTTCAAAGTAGCACAAGCATCAGAATTGGACTCCTAGGGGCAGTTAGGTAGGAAAAAAACCACCCACTTCTAGCCATGTTATCCTCAGCAAGTAACAACCCCAATTGCCTAATGTAAAAAATAGACTCGAATACAGGACTACAATCCCCATGAGCCTTTGCTCTACCTCCCCAGAATGCCTTGTAATCTCACCTGGGCTGAGATGAGAAGGTATTTAAGCTGATTCAAAGGCTTTTGAGGGCTCTCTCGGGCTCTTGGACTTCCGCTTTGGGGCAGGCATGGCTTTTTTTCTTAATGTAGGTGAGGTTGTGTCTAGGCTTCCTCTATGGCCTGGACACGTGTCTCTTATCCTGTATTTTCTTTAATCCTTAATCTTCAATAAACCTTTAAAAAATATAATACTCCTTGCAGAGAGAAACTAATTTCTACCTGCCTCAGTCTCCCCATCTCCCCTAAATTTTAATCTTTACACTAACCCTTAAAGGCTCTTCTGCCTTGGAATTGCTTTTTAGTATTGATTCTGAGATAGAAGGTATGGGTTAAAAAAATTGAACTCCTGACTTATAAACACATCGGGGTACTACTAACTGTGACAGAATCCTGCCCTAACCTGGATCATTCAGCAGGCCCCCTCTACCTGCCACCCAGTGGGGAGCAGGACACCATTTCCTTCTCTGTGCTCCAAGATTCTGGAAATTGCTCTTTTAGCAATATGATATTTTACTTCATGTTTCAAGTTTTTACATCATACCTCCTTTTTAGTGGTATCCTAGAATGTATCATTTCCTTCTGTCTTTTGTAATGAGTTGTGACAAAATAGCGAGGTGTTAGCATGTCTCCTCCTTACTAGGAGAGGTTTTATTGTATTGCTGATAAGAGGCCACCACTAAGAGCCCAACAGGAGCAGAAAAGAAAGAATAACCTGGGCTCTGTGACTGGCTGCTCTTTCTAGGGATGATCCTCAAACTTAAGTTGAGAAGTGCTTTTTAAATCAAATGCAATTGCACTTAGCTCTATTTTAAGATATTTCTCATCCATTTATACAAAATACATATAATAACATGCATAAAAATCTTAGGTTCCCACTTACTCATTTCTTCCCCTTCATACTATCTAGAACTGGCTCATTTTCCATTTCATAGGAATCTCCAGAACCCATTCCACTGTTTGTAGGTATGATTTTACCAAAACCATCATATCTATCCTGTTTTTAAGTCTCCAAAGGAGAGTCTAAAATGCCTCATAATAATTTCACAATCTTTCAGTCCTTATTTTTAAAAGTTTTTCCTGCAGTCTAACTGTTAACCAGGCTATAATAATGTCTTCTGTTTTTCATATTGGATATCCCTGTTTGTAATAAAATCTCTGCTCAGATTTCTGAAGGCTGAATTATCTCAAATTTCTCTAATCCTTATTCCTTTGTATATAATATAGCAATGCATTTCTCTCAAGCATTTCTTCCTTCAAGAAACCTTGTTTGGGGCAGCTAGATGACTTTGTGGATAGAGAGCCAGGCCAGGAGATATGGGAGGTCCTGAATTAAAATTTGGCCTTAGACTTCCTAGTTGTATGATCCTGAGCAAGTCACAACCCCAAATGTCTAACCCTTAGTGCTCTTCTACCTTGGAGCTGATTCTTGTATTGATTCTAAGACAAGAGTTAAGGGTTTAAAAGAAGAAAAAAGGGAGTGTTTGCCTCAGCAACACATAATTTAAAGGGAAAAATACCATCCACTTGTGGCCAGCTGTACTAGCTAAGTCTAGGAGACTGGTGAAGTTTGAGTATAAATGTGTGGACTTTTTTTCTAGCCTTTATATGGATAATACAATGTATTTATGAGTGGAATTAAAGAAAAATGATGACAAACTTTATCGTAATTAGAAACAGAAAGGATATCCAGGCTTATAATTTTGGTTTATTATATTTTTTTGCTACCTTCCTCTCAAAGATCTCTAAGAATTTAAATATGTTTGATAATTACAAGTCTGGAAGACTATGGCATCAAAGTAAAAATAGAAAAAGGTAGTTTAGTTTCTATTATGGGCTTAATGCTTTGAGAATACAAACATCTGTACAAACAAAAAGTTATCCTTATCCCTGTCTGGGCTCTGAATTTTTTTTTTTTAATCTTATAGTTAAACTTTTGACATTTTAAACCAAAGCAATTGTTCTGACTTGTAGGATAAGGTGATGGATTTCCAGCACTTACAGCACAAATGGTGTTGCTATAATTGGAAATATAACTAGCTCTAGTCTTTTACATGGTCATTAGTGATGGAGGGCACATTCCTTCCTTCATCTTGGAGCCTTGAAGCATAAAGATTAGACCATTATTCATCTCAGTCTCTTGCTGTTATGCACAGGACAGTCCCTACAGCAACTAACAGAGAAAAAGAGAGAGATGGTTTTTTTGCTTTTTCACCAATCCTAAAAGGCCTTTTTCTTTGATTCAGTGACAAAGCAATCTTCTACTCCTCTGTCTCATTATGTTGAAAGGAAAAGCAAATTAGAAAGTACTCTTCTTGATATAGAATGAAGATTCCCTTTTTTTAAGCCCTTACCTTCCAGCTTAGAATCAATACTGTGGATTGGTTCCAAGGCAGAAGAATGGTAAGGGCCAAGCAAGGGGAGTTAAGTGACTTGCCCAGGGACACATAGCTAGGACATGCCAGGCCAGATTTGAACCCAGGACCTCCTAGGCCTGGCTATCAATCCTAGATACCCCCAACATTCAGTTTTTAAAAACAATTCTTAAGGGCATTTTGGATTCTAAGTGCTCTACGGACTAAGGGATGAAGTCCTTACCTTTTGAGGGTTTCCAGACTCAGCACCAGACCAATAGGCTTAACAGTTTAGTCTAAAGAGAATGAGATTGCCAAAAAGGGCTTTTTGCTCAAGGAGAATTCCTGTAGTCTCCTGTCATCCAGGGCTATTTTTCTTCCAATTCCAACCCTGCAAGGATCCTTTTGTATTTCTTCCCAGTGCTACAGGACCCATGTGATTCAGTGTCCAGACCTGTGCAAATGTATGGAGGGGCCAAAGAGAACTAGTGTGTTTCACACTCGCTGTGAAAGAACAGAACTCAATTAAACTCTTTATAGTGGAGAAGGGTAACCAGAGTTGTGATGGGAAAAGCAAACTGTGCTCTCATTTACCTGCATGCCAGTATTGTGATTGTCTTGGCTCCAAAGAGAAGTGGATGCCTGTGGTTACAAAGGAATGTGCTTACTTCACAGAATCCAAAGATTTCCCAGTTAACTAAAAGACTAAAGGCAACCAGATTAAAATCCAGAGAATGAGGAAGAGAATCCACCATAAACAATTGAACTTGCCCGAGAAAAGTGAGATTGGTTCACACTATGTTCAATGCTACAGAATAATTAATTGGTCAATAATCAACCTCATCTGATGTGACGGTTGGTTTTACAGAACTTATGGTTTCTTTTTAATCTTTGTTATGAAGCAAAGTGTGCTGGGTTGGGGTAGGGAAGCAGGGACATATTTGAAAATTAATACGAAGTAAAAATTCTAAAAAGCTATTAAGTGGCATTGTTTGCTTTTAAAGATTCATAATTCCTTTAAAAAAAAAACAACTTAATCTTCCATCTTAGAATCAATACTGTGCATATTTTCCAAGGCAGAAGAGTAGTAAAGGCTAAGTGACTTGCTCAGGATCCCAATCTAGAGCCAGATTCGAACCAAGGATCTCTGATTTCTTTTTTTTTTTTTTAATTTTAAACCCTTACCTTCCGTCTTGGAGTCAATACTGTGTATTGGCTCCAAGGCAGAAGAGTGGTATGGGCTAGGCAATGGGGGTCAAGTGACTTGCCCAGGGTCACACAGCTGGGAAGTTTCTGAGGCCAGATTTGAACCTAGGACCTCCCGTCTCTAGGGCTAGCTCTCAATCCACTGAGCTACCCAGCTGCCCCCAGGATCTCTGATTTCTAAGCCTGACTCTCAATTCACTGAGCCATCTAGCTGCATCCCCATAATTTCTTTATAAGAAGCTAGTGGGAAGGAGAAGGCAAGGAGCTCCATAAGTAATGGTTTTCAGCTACTCAAGAAAAGATCCTTAAGCATCCAGGTAGAAATATGGTTCACTGTCAGGAGCTCTGGCCCCCGAGTAAAAGGACTTGGTTTCAGGTGTGGCCCCTGATATTGCATGTATTGAGTTACCAAACCTCGCACGCAGGTCAGTTTCCTTATCTACAAAATAACTAGTTTGGATAAAATGGCAGCCTCTACTATCCCTTTCAGTTCTGTAATCTATGCTCCATTTTCAAGCTAAAATGATTTTTTTTTTACATCAGTATCACAGCAAGATGGTGCAAAACATATCCATATTTCAAACTTTCAAGTATCATTTTTTAAAAATCTTGTCTCTATGTATTATTTTCTTTTTCTTTTTTTTAATCTTCCTTTAGACTTAATACCAAATTCCATGGCTTTCTTCTGAATGCTATTTTTCCATAAAGCTCCCTGCCAATCCTTTCCTCCTAAAGCCTCTTCTTTTCATGAAATCAGTGATTTGTTCTTGGTAGTGGCTTTAGAATCTCTCTGGATTCTTTGGAATCTCATTTTTAGAAAACTGGAAAGTAAGTCCTTCGGTAGATGCCCATTGAAGGATTTTGTAAAGCATTTCTAAGGGTGACATTCTATTATTCCCTTCCCAGATAAATGTAAGAAAAGATAAAGCAGAGTTTCTGTCTCTTAGGTAAGCTATAGGGTAAAAGTTGTTCTCCAGTTGGCTGAGCATTTTATTTTCCCCCCAATTCAAATGTTATACTAGGCAGGATGCCAATCAAAGTCATCATTGGAGCTGACTTAGATGAAACAAGCTCCAAAGAAAATGAGATTAGTATCATATCCATCTGACTGTGCTATAACTTTCCAGAATCCATCCTTTAACTGGCCTTTGGGATGTTATTTTTCTTGCAGATTACATAAAACAATGCAGTAGTTGATACCTTCAAACTTTTTCTAGCTTATTTTTTTTTAATAGACAAACATTTTTTTTTAAGCTTCAGTTTTCAGCTCCAAAAAGTCTGCCAATAAAAATAAAATGGTTCTGGGGTCATTTAGAAAGAAGGGGAAAGGGCCATTAAATAGGGCTTTTGTTTTGCTGGAATCTTTTTTTTTTCCTTCTATACCTGTTCTATTAATGTTGGTCAGAGCAGTGTGATATAGTGAAAGCTATCTTCAGAACTAGAAGACCTGGGTTCAAATTCTGATTCTCACACACACACTGGCTGTGTGACTGAGTCAATCCCTTTAAATTCTCTGTGCTCTAATTTCCTAATACTAAAGTGTTCATAGAATCGCTTTTAAAAAGTTTATTTTTAAGCCTTACCGTCCATCTTAGAATCAATACTGTTTATTGATTCTAAGGCAGGAGAGCTGTAAGGGCTAGGCAGTGGGGGTGAAGTGACTTGCCCAGGCAGTCAGGAGGGCCTGGGTTCAAATTTGATCTCAGACATTTAACTGTATGACCCTGGGAAAGTCACTTAACTCCCATTTTGTAGCCCTTTCCATTCTGTCTTAGAGTTGTTACTAAGAAAGAAAGAGGTCGCTTCATTTAAAATATATCTGTGTGTCCCAGATAAGCAAAGTAACCCAACCCAATGATACAGTAATATCATTACTGTATACTGTTTCTAGGCTATTGGGTGGTATCAATTCTGATTCCAAACTCCTTGGAATAATTTTGAAGACAATACTGGAATGGAATATAGAAAAACCCTACTTAGATTTTATTTTTAAAGCTAGGGTAAGGTAGTTAATTCAGTGAGTTTATTTGCCAAACCACTTTTTTTTTGCTATTAGCTGGACATAGGGAGAGGCCCTCCTCCCTCACATTGGGTTCACCAAAGTCTTGGACATTGACGTGATGGAGGAGCACATCTCAGGTAGGCTGTATAGAGCTCTTTTTTTCTTTCTCTTGGACTCTTTTCATTGAATGTGGGCAAACCCGGCACTCTCACGAACCTGCTTCCCTTTGGAAGTGTTTTAAAAAGCATGCAATTTTACTCTACACTGGAGATGCAAAAGTTAGCTTCAGATTAGGCTATTTGGGAGCATTTTCTGAAAATTCTCAATCCCCTTCTTTATTTGAACATTGATGGACAATTTCCATCAAAATTTTAAGACTTTGGGAAAAGTTAGTAGTTCTCTAGTAGAACTATATACAGAGAGGCATCAGCTTAACAAAAAAAACTAAATAAAATGTTATGAATGAATTATCTAAGAATATCCAAGAATGGTCATTAATTATTCTTTGAGAAGTTTTACAAATGTCTGTAACTGTTCGCAGTATTCTATTAAAAAAATAGGTATTTAACTTGACCATTTGGCTGCACAATCTTCTGCCCATAGAAGTTACTTAATAATAGATGTCTTAAATTGAACGATTTGCTTTGCATCTTTTAAAAAATAATTCTTCCCTTCCATCTTAGAATCAATACTGTATATCATTCTAAGGCAGAAGAGTAGTAAGAGCTAGGCAATGGGGGTTAAGAGACTTACCTCAGTCACACAGCAAGGAAGTATCTGAGGCTGCTTTACATTTTTCTTATTTCCTGCCTGATTTTTTATTTCCAGTTTTACTTAGGAACCTTTAAAGTTTTTAGTCATGTGTTGTTAGGGATGTTGGGTCAATTTTGGATCCGTTGACTGTTGAGAAACTTTTGTGGATTTGGGGGTTGTTCGTTGAAAGCATAGTCAGAAAAGGACTGGATAAAGGGCCATTAAACCAAGTTCCATCCTACTTCATTAGATATTATGCTAGGAAATGAGAATGAAAGCAGCATCTTTAGAAACAGAATATATGAGACATTGCTTGCTGCTGGATTAATTTGACAAGAGTATTAGAAAGTGGCTTTGAAAATAATTAAAGGAGATACCAGATGAGAATCCATTCTTTTCTTCCTTTGTCACTATCCATTCTGCCTCTTCTAGACTTTTCTTCATGTTCCAGAACTAGCCTGTCTCTTTCTTCCCCCTCTTTTTTTTAAACCTTTACCTTCTGTCTTAGAACCAATCCTGTACATTGGTTCCAAGGCAGAGAAATGGTAAGGTCTAGACAATTGGGGCTAAATGTCTTGTCCAGGATCACACAGCTTGGACATGTATGAGGCCAGATTTGAACCCAAGACTTCCCATCTCCAGTTCTGACTCTCTATCCATCGAGCCACCTTCCTGCCCCCTTTCCTCTGATTTCTGTTTCTATTTTTGTCTCAAACTCAAACCTGGTCGACCCATCTATGACATGAGCAATTTTTCCTAGGGCTCTGCCATTTTGGCTAAGATAACTGTTCTCTAAGGACCCATCCTTTGCAGTTCAGGCTATTTCTTTTCCTCAAAAGATATTAAAACTTTCTTCAGCTGGTTTGGAGGTCTGGCTCTGGCAGGTTGTTGACATCTCTTCCTGTGTGTGCCTGAGCACCAAAAGGAAGCAGTGCTCCATTGAATCAAAGGGGCGTCCTCACAGAACATCCTTGTTGAATGCCCTTCCTCTGTTTGGCCATGGGAAACCTCCATTTGTTCTTTGTTACATGACCTACAAACATCTCATTTCCTTCCAATATCAGCCCAAATCTGGCAGAGTCAGGACAGCAGTGACTCAAATATAACTCATCACCACCCAAACTAGTAGACCCTTCTTCCAAATTTCCCAGTGACCATGGAGGACCCCACTATCGCTCACCCAGGTTTGTAGCTTCTGGGCCATTCTCAACACCATTTTCCACTTGGCTGGCATTGTTTCTTTCTCCAGAACATCTCTTCAAATACTCCTTTCTTTTCTACTCACACAGCTGCCCCCCTGAGCATAGTTCCTCAACACCTCTACAGTAATAGCTTCTGTAAAAATTAAAAATAAATGCTGGGAAGCAATGACATTTATTGTAGAAACATGTAAATTACAAAATGTCAGTGTCCAGGTCTGTCCAGGCTCAGCCAAAAAGACCCAGAACTCATGTGTGAACTGGGATATACAGGGTCAGGTAGTCAGATTACACAGACACCCCACCACCAGCACCTTAAAAGAGAAGGGCTCTTCTGTATATCTCTTCTCAGAAGGTCCCCAGAGAAGCTCTCTTTTTTTAAGAAGGTATATTCTATGAGGTAATGATCAGTTCCATATATAGTAAATGCCATATATGTAGCTTCAAAGCTAATTGAGATATGTGACAAGGAAATCACTTAAAAGACTGATATATATTAATTTAAGGTCGCCAAGGAATTCAGTTATGTAATTCCTTAATGAAAACTCAAGTCAGCAGTCAACCTTTTATGGAGTTTAATTACAAACAGGAGGAAGAAAGGTATTAGAGAGAGAGAGAGAGAAAAGGGAGAGAAGGGAATAGGGCTTAAATACCCCCTTTGTTTAGGCTGGGCCAAAAAGCCCAAGCCTTTAGATAGCTGAGACAAGAAAGAGATCAGTCCCTATCACTCACATGACCAAAATGGAGAAACAGTCTCAGGGGCCTCCACCTCCAGCTTCCTTCAGAGCAAGCTTCTCAGAGCACAACCTCTCAGAGCAAAACCTCTCCAATCCCCTTCAGTCCTCAGACCCTGCTATCTTTAAGGAAACCATCCAAGTTCCCTCCCCTCAGTTCTCACATCTACCAATCACTGTCCATGTCTTCCCTGTGCCAATGGTGGCTCTAGCTTAACCCCGGACTGCCCAGAGGTCTGTTTCCTTTGCACATGTCTGTTGAAGGTCATATTCTCAAATAATTAAATCTTGATCTTTGCTGCAGCCCTTCCTAAATCCTGTTAGACTGAGTAGGGTGGAGATTGGAAGTTCCAAGACCTGGTTCTGTCATTCCAAGTATCTCTATTGTATCAATTCTAAAATCAATCATGACTCAAAGAACTTCCTGTTCTATGCTTAAGCATAGGTCAAAGCCCTTTCCATTGTTCAGCAAAAGGTTTCTGTCCTAAAGTAATCTTAAGTAGGGAGGAGAAGGAACCTCCCATGCCAATGGGGTTCACATTCCAATAGACTATCAGTAGGAAATTTTTCAAGTATGAAATTTCCCAATGGTGAAATTTCCAACATTTATAAGTCTAAGAAATTTTAAGGTTTACAGATATCATAATGTCTGGACACATTTCAGGACATTGGATGCACACAATACATCCCTTGGCAAGACATTTCAGAGGATCTTCTTTGTTATTTTACTCACAGATTTATTGGTAAAGGATTTTCATACACAATTATTGTATCAGTTAATAATTCGGATTATTCCTTACAACTTATCACTAAAATATTGATTATCTAATTAGATCACGTGTAGAGAATATACAGTTATACAGAGGCATAAAATAATGACTATAAACTGAAGTTGCTTAATTAGATTCTCTTTTATGTTTCCTAAAACTCTTCGCAATGAATTTTTTTTTATGAAATGACCTTGTTTATTGTAATGATGATTATTCCAGAGAAAGATAAGGTTATTTGTATAGAAATAAAAAAAATTCATTATCTTCATAAACTTTACATTATCTTTTAAAATAAATAAAAAACAAACAGCAATGATTAGACAGGAACTCTTTTCCTGAATCAAAATGGGATAGGTAAACCATTCCCCCTCCAGTATTTTCAGTATATTTTCCAAAGATGTCACATTCCACTTTTTTCCTCTCTCCACAAAATTCCAATCACAGATACCTACCTGCTTTTCCACAGACAGAGAAAACCATAGGAATCTTTGTGGAGCAGTGCCTGATTTTAAAGAAATCTTACTAATCACTCAGTTTAGTTAAATCTGAC